>NC_060181.1:81433542-81523542 GCF_021184085.1 Oncorhynchus gorbuscha | reverse complement strand
GCCTAAGAACACAGCCATGAATAAAGAATGGTACCAACATATCCTCCGAGAGCAACTTCTCCCAACCATCCAGGAACAGTTTGGCGACGAACAATGCCTTTTCCAGCATGATGGAGCACCTTGCCATAAGACAAAAGTGAGAACTAAGTAGGGAACAAAACATCTATATTTTGTGTCCATGGCCAGGAAACTCCCCAGACCTTAATCCCATTGAGAACTTGTGGTCAATCCTCAAGAGGCGGGTGGACAAACAAAAACCCACAAATTCTGACAAACTCCAAGCATTGATTATGCAAGAATGGGCTGCCATCAGTCAGGATGTGGCCCAGAAGTTAATTGACAGCATGCCAGGGCGGATTGCAGAGGACTTGAAAAAGAAGGGTCAACACTGCAAATATTGACTCTTTGCATCAACTTCATGTAATTGTATATAAAAGCCTTTGACACTTATGAAATGCTTGTAATTATACTTCAGTATTCCATAGTAACATCTGGCAAAAATATCTAAAGACACTGAAGCAGCAAACTTTGTGAAAATTTATATTTGTGTCATTCTCAAAACTTTTGGCCATGACTGTACAGTGTGTGCTGAGGCGTTAACAGTTCCTATGAGAATACTTTGAAGATGAGCAGAAAGAACCAACCCTTTGTCTGAGTTTGAGCTTTGCACTGTAACAAGAGCTCTATTAGAATACAACTATTCTCATATTATTGGTTTGACACCTGTCACTCTCTCAGTAATCAGACATTCCTACACAGCAAAATCAATGGTGTACATTTAAATCTGAAAGTGTAGAATGTACACTATTTTCTTGAATTTTACCCCCTTTTCTCCAAAATGTCATGGTATCCAATTGCTAGTAGTTACTATCTTGTCTCATCGCTACAACTCCTGTACAGGCTCGGGAGAGACAAAGGTCGAAAGTCATGCGTCCTCCGAAACACAACCCAACCAAGCCGCACTGCTTCTTAACACAGCGCGCATCCAACCCGGAAGCCAGCCGCACCAATGTGTGAGGAAACACCGTGCACCTGGCGACCTGGTTAGCGTGCACTGCGCCAGGCCCGCCACAGGAGTCGCTAGTGTACGATGAGACAAGGATATCCCTACCAGCCAAACCAGCCAAGCCCTCCCTAACCCGGACAACGCTAGGCCAATTGTGCGTCGCCCCACGAACCTCCCAGTCGCGGCCGGCTGTGACAGAGCGCGAACCCAGAGTCTCTGGTGGCACAGTGCCCTAGACCACTGCGACAGAGCGCGAACCCAGGGTCTCCCGGGTGGCCTGAATGTACACTATTTTCAGGAACATATGAGTCCCACTGTACTGGTGTTAAAATCAGCTAGCTCACCCGTGTTACAAGTCAGCATTCAACGTCCATCCTGAGGAAGTTGGGAGATGACGTGGGAACCGGACACTAGGGGCAACAGTGAGTGCTGTTACCTTCGAGTAGGCTTTGGTTTGCTACAGTGTTGTGGACGAGGATGCTTCTGGTTCCCCAAAGGTTGCATGTTCAAATCCAACGATAAAAAGTGTATTTTTACATTTTGTTTTAAGCCTATCCCAAACGTCAACCGTTAATGCCTAACCTTAAGATATCAGAGTTAATGCCTACATTTAATCATAAACAATGTTAAATTTGACGTTTGAGAAACATGGATGAACGTCTAATTCTGACGTGAGACTGGGAGCTAATTAGTTACAGTTATTACAGTAAATCATTTTGGGTGTTGTTTTCACAGTATATGGTTTAAAGCCTAATTTGCATATTTCTTGTCATTTTGAGTAAATTGTAGAGTTAACACCCATGACTGTATGTCTTCGTGACAGGGTTGTTGCAAAGGCTTGCGACATCAGGCTTGCAAAGTGATGTGTATTTCAAGACTTAGTTAGGAGATCCAACAGTTGGAGTTTTTATTCACGCGCAACCTACATTCAGAAGTGCTGCTAGGGTTAACAAACTTAATTTAAGTGATAACACCCACCACCAAGACTATATCCCTGCTCACTAACTGGTTCCTCTTACAGATCCTGTCCACTTGCTGGTTCATTGTGCAGCCCCCCCTCCCCCTGGCTCATTATCTCATTATCAACCTGATAATCTCTCTCTCCTCTCTCCTTCCCCACTCTCCTCCTCTCTCCTTCCCCTCTCTCCTCCTCTCTCCTTCCCTACTCTCCTCCTCTCTCCTTCCCCTCTCTCCTCCTCTCTCCTTCCCCACTCTCCTCCTCTCTCCTTCCCCTCTCCTTCCCCACTCTCCTCCTCTCTCCTCCCCCACTCGCCTCCTCTCTCCTTCCCTACTCTACTCCTCACTCCTTCCCCTCTCTCCTCCTCTCTCCTTCCCCCCACTCTCCTCCTCTCTCCTTCCCTACTCTCCTCCTCTCTCCTTCCCCTCTCTCCCCTCTCTCCTTCCCCCTCTCCTCCTCTCTCCTTCCCTCTCCTTCCCCACTCTCCTCCTCTCTCCTCCCCCACTCGCCTCCTCTCTCCTTCCCCTCTCTACCCTCTCTCCTTCCCCACTCTCCTCCTCTCTCCTCCCCCACTCTCCTCCTCTCTCCTCCCCCACTCTCCTCCTCTCTCCTTCCCCTCTCTCCGCCTCTCTCCTTCCCCCTCTCTCCTCTTCTCTCCTTCCCCCTCTCCTCCCTCTCCTCCCCCACTCTCCTCCTCTCTCCTCCCCCACTCTCCTCCTCTCTCCTTCCCCACTCTCCTCCTCTCTCCTTCCCCACTCTCCCCTCTCTCCTCCACTCTCCTCCTCTCTCCTTTCCCTCTCTCCTCCTCTCTCCTCCCCCACTCTCCTCCTCTCTCCTTCCCCACTCTCCTCCTCTCTCCTTCCCCTTTCTCCCCCTCTCTCCTTCCCCACTCTCCTTCTCTCTCCTTCCCCACTCTCCCCCTCTCCTTCCAAACTCTCCATCTCTCTCCTTCCCAACTCTCCCCGTCTCTCCTCTCTCCTCTCACCTCCCCTCCCTTTTATTAATAGGGTCCTGACCCTGTTAACAGCATGTGTGATAGGAGGATAAAGATGTGAGACAAAGGGGTTGGGAAACAGCCCATTGGTAGATATACTGGGAGTCAAACTGTAATAGATCTGAATTCGAATGGTCCGTGTTTGACGAAGGTCTGGTTGGGTATCGCTTCAAGTAGTCTTTCTATTATTGTTGCATTGTTATGGTGCTTTCACACCTCCTCTATAGTCAATAGAATACCTCATTTAGAAGTGTAGAGCACAGGAGGCTAGTGAGGGGAGGACGGCTCATAATAATGGCTGGAATAGAGTGAATAGAACTGATCAAACACATGGAAACCATGTGTTTGATGTGTTCGATACCAGTCCATGTATTCGGTTCCAGACAATATTATGAGCCCCTCCTCCCCAATGAAGGTACCACCAGCCACCTGTGGTATAGAGGGTTGACTAGAGATGGAGATAGAGCTGGGGACACATAGTGTTGTGTAGGGGTTAGACAGCAGAACAATGGACAGAATAGGACTTACTCTGGCACCTTTCTCAGGGAAGCATTGACACCCTCCGCTGCAGTCTCTCCCTCCACATGGGCCGCTTTGCTTCTTTCCACCCTGGAGAACACATCACAGAGAACTGGGTTAGAGACAACAAAACAATATCATGGGAACTCACCACATGCATGGATAAACAGTAATAACCCACAGACATACTGTAATAAGAGCGTCTGCTAAATTACTTAAATGTAATGTAAATGTAAATGTTCATGTGTAGCTTACAGGTGGCACATGGGATATGCATGTGTATAGTTGAAAACGTATGTAGCTTAATTATACACAGTAGCCTATATACTCGGGATCTGCCGTGCTGTGAATATAATATGTATATAACAGACCGCGTGTCAATAGCAGTTGTACATGACTGTGGGGTCATTGCATGACTGAGTGTGATAGTTCGGGTACTGTCAGAGGATATGGTCTGTATGGTGGTCTGTGTGCAAAATGGTTGTTCCAATGTGGTTTGTCTGACTCATTTCAGCCATTAACACCCCTGGACATCCAGACAGACTGGCCAGACAGACAGACTGGACAGACAGACAGGACAGACAGACTGGACAGACAGACAGACAGACAGACAGACAGACAGACAGACAGACAGACAGACAGACAGACAGACAGACAGACTGGAGAGACAGACAGACTGGACAGACATACAGACAGACAGACAGACAGACAGACAGACAGACAGACAGACAGACAGACAGACAGACAGACAGACAGACAGACAGACAGACTGGACAGACAGACAGACAGACAGACAGACAGACAGACAGACAGACAGACAGACAGACAGACAGACAGACAGACAGACAGACAGACAGACAGACAGACAGACAGACAGACAGACAGACAGACAGACAGCACATATTCCTTTTATATGAAACCCTCCCATTCATCAGCGCAGTAGACTGACATCCTTATTCTGACAGTGAGAATGAGCCTGTGAATAATCCCCCCAGTCTCCCCACAGAGATGTTAGGCTGCATACCAGTGCTACTACCATGAGGCAGTCTGTACAGGACTGGACACAAACATGAAACAACCATGACCACAGTTCAGTGTGGACAAGACATGATCAAAGACAGAAGTCCCATAACCTATGGTGGTTACTAACTGGTGGGTTAGGACACATTGTTGGGTTGTGGACAGTTCTGCTATGGTTGTGACTAAAGACTGGGTTGTGGTCTGAGACATGGTTCTTGGCTGCATACCAACAGGAACACTCCCCATCTCCACAGTCATACCAGGGCCTGCTTAGACAGCATTTGCCAAACCCGATCCCCCAACCCCCCACCCCTCCCCCGCCCGTAGAAAACTCCCAAAATGTTCCAACCGGTTACTTTATGTTCTCAGCGTGACAGTGGCAGATTAGGAATCGTAGAAATTCTCCCTCCTTATACGACATGTTGGGCACAGATCTGCCAAAGAGCACATTGAGACCCTCCCCGGGTTCACAAAGAGAGTCTTTCACCCTGTAGACGATGTCCTTTCATGATCTCCTATCTTCCCCACCACAAAGGACCTTCTTCCCTTCCCCTATGAAATGCCTGGGGCTCAATTCCCTCCCTAACTGGATGTAGATCTCTGGGGATCTCTGGATCTAAAGGCGACCCATCTGTAGCAGACTGTAGATCTCTGGATCTAAAGGCGACCCATCTGTAGCAGACTGTAGATCTCTGGATCTAAAGGCGACCCATCTGTAGCAGACTGTAGATCTCTGGATCTAAAGGCGACCCATCTGTAGCAGACTGTAGATCTCTGGATCTAAAGGCGACCCATCTGTAGCAGACTGTAGATCTCTGGATCTAAAGGCGACCCATCTGTAGCAGACTGTAGATCTCTGGATCTAAAGGCGACCCATCTGTAGTAGACTGTAGATCTCTGGATCTAAAGGCGACCCATCTGTAGCAGACTGTAGATCTCTGGATCTAAAGGCGACCCATCTGTAGCAGACTGTAGATCTCTGGGGATCTCTGGATCTAAAAGCGACCCATCTTTAGCAGACTGTAGATCTCTGGATCTAAAGGCGACCCATCTGTAGCAGACTGTAGATCTCTGGGGATCTCTGGATCTAAAAGCGACCCATCTTTAGCAGACTGTAGATCTCTGGATCTAAAGGCGACCCATCTTTAGCAGACTGTAGATCTCTGGGGATCTCTGGATCTAAAGGCGACCCATCTGTAGCAGACTGTAGATCTCTGGATCTAAAGGCGACCCATCTGTAGCAGACTGTAGATCTCTGGGGATCTCTGGATCTAAAGGCGACCCATCTTTAGCAGACTGTAGATCTCTGGGGATCTCTGGATCTAAAGGCGCCCCATCTTTAGCAGACTGTAGATCTCTGGGGATCTCTGGATCTATACGCGACCCATCTTTAGCAGACTGTAGATCTTCAGTACAGGCATGCAGTGGGGAGGGGCTTCTCAAGGAGAGGCCAGGGGTTTCATTGGTGGAGAATAGGGATTGAGGTCTTCTGGCACTTTGGAGGCTTATAACATGGCCCTGTCCATGAGGTCAATGGTTAGTTGATTGCTCGTGTTAGTTACATTTTCAGAACTATTCACATCATCTGAAGAAACATAACCCTGGTTTGTTGTTTTTCCTATTTGGAGACATGCTACAGGGATAACCAGAGGTCAAAGGTCGACTGAATGAATGAGTTCACGAGAACCAAGTCAAGGAGTTAACACACATGGCAGAGGTATTTCATTTTCTCTACATTCGTTCTCTCTACCCACACTTCCCCGCTCCTGGTCCTGTGGGGAGTACGGAGTGTGGAGGCTTTTGTCCCAGCCAAAAATGAAGACTCTTGACTCAGCTATTTAATGACATACTTAAGGATAAGATAATTGGGTTAGGGACCAAAGATGCAGCTGTCCAGAACCAGGTATGTAGGACAATGCTCTAGGCGGTCCCAGACACCCTTCTAGAATGTTCTCTCTGAACAGTTGATCACACCAGACCAGACCACCCACATGCCCAACACCACAGCTAAGGCTTTTGGCTCAGCGACAAGCATCTGATATATTAACATTTATCCTACTCCTATTAACATTTATCCTACTCCTACAGCATTCAAAGCCGTTCGGCCAGAGGACCCCGCCGGGGGTCTCAACAGTATCATGGTCAACACTGGGACTGTAACGAGCACGCTGAGAGTTGGGAAGCAAGTTCAGGGAGTGAGTGTTTTAATAAATAAAGGCGACAATGAACACGGACCACAAACAACACACCGACATGGAAACAGAGTCAACAACACCTGAGGAAAGAACCAAGGGGAGTGACAGATATAGGGAAGGTAATCAAGGAGGTGATGGAGTCCAGGTGAGTGTCATGAGGTGCAGGTGCGCGAGACGATGGTGACAGGTGTGCGGGATAATCAGCAGCCTGATGACCCAGAGGCCAGAGATGGAGTATACGTGACAGGAACCAGGCTCAACACCTCAGCACAGTGTTAAGGATAGCCAGGGTGACAGAGGAGAGCTACAGAAGCTGCCTCCTCTAAAATGGAGGACGGAATGCTAATCTGTTAGACTCTATGTCTGTGGAGTGTATAAGAGAACACTGCAGACCTCCAATGTTAACGCACAGTAACTCGCATGTAAATATTCACATGATGAATTGAAATGTATGTTAAATATGTCCTCCCCTGATCTAAATGCATTGGACAGTCTGGGACTGCTATAGTGAAAGGCTGAGCTGTAGTTTCAGTGCACACACTGTATGTTTCTAGGAAACCCAACATGACAAGCATCACATAGACTCCAACAAACCAGACTGTGTAATCTTTTCCTGTTTGAAACAGCACTTTTCTAGTTTCCTCTGTGACCTTCCAATGTTAATTATCTATCACGTGTCGTGCTCAGAGCAAGCTAGACTTTGTGGTCCATCAGACCCTTTGTGGTCACAACCATCTACTGTCCGTGGGCTGTCTGATCAGAAAACATGCATGCACACTCAAATTGAAACCACGTGAATTGCAGGTTTTTGGCACTTAAATCCAGAACTGTAGTGGACTATGTTTTGCCCGTGCGATATCTAATTGTCTAAAGAGCATGACCCCGACAAAAGAGCAAAAGAAAAGAAAATGAAAAACTTTCCCACATTTCTGAATGCAGAATATTCCAGACAGCGTTGATCACAATGATAAACAAACAGACAGACGTAAAGGGGATCTAACCAATGATGAAAAAGAGTGTCTGGGGCGGCAGGTGGCCTAGTGGTTAGAGTGTTGGACTAGTAACTGAAAGTTTGCTAGATCAAATACCTGATCTGACAAGGTAAAAATTGGTTATTCTGACCCTGAACAAGGCAGTTAACCCACTGTTCCTAGGCCATTGTTGTAAATAAGAATTTGCTCTTAACTTCTTCGAGATAGGGGCGCTCTTTTCATTTTTGGATAAAAAACGTTCCCGTTTTAAACAAGATTTTTGTCACGAAAATATGCTCGACTATGCATGTAATTGACAGCTTTGGAAAGAAAAAACTCTGACGTTTCCAAAACTGCAAAGATATTATCTGTGAGTGCCCCAGAACTAATGCTACAGGCAAAACCAAGATGAAGTTTCATACAGGAAATGCCCCAGATTCTGAAGGCGCTGTGTTCCAATGTCTCCTTATATGGCTGTGAATGTGCCAGGAATGAGCCTGCCCTTTCTGTAATTTCTCCAAGGTGTCCTGTGTCAAAATTATCGCGTAACCTCTAGGTCCATGCGCGTTCCATTTCTTCAGAAGAGAAAGTCAACTGCCACGAAGGATTTATCATCGATAGATATGTGAAAAACACCTTGAGGATTAATTCTAAACATAGTTTGCCATGTTCCTGTCGATATTATGGAGTTAATTTGGAAAAAAGTTTGCGTTTTAATGACTTAATTATTATTCTTTTTTTTCTTTTTTCTTTTTCTTACCCAAACGTGATGAAGAAAACGGAGCGATTTGTCAACACAAATAATCTTTTTGTAAAAACTGAACATTTGCTATCTAACTGAGAGTCTCCTCATTGAAAACATCTGAAGTTCTTCAAATGTAAATTATTTTATTTGAATGCTTTTCTGTTTTTTGTGAAAATGTTGCATGCTGAATGCCAGGCATAATCCTATGCTAGGCTATCAATACTGTTACACAAATGCTTGTTTAGCTATGGTTCAAAAGCATATTTAGAAAATCTGAGATGACAGTTGTTAACAAAAGGCTAAGCTTGAGAGCAAATAGATTTATTTCATTTCATTTGCGATTTTCATGAATAGTTAACGTTGCGTTATGCTACTGAGCTTGCAGATAGATTTACACAATCCTGGATACAGGTTTTTTTCGTAGCTAAACGTGACGCAGAAAACGGAGCGATTTGTCCTAAACAAATAATCTTTCAGAAATAACTGAACATTTGCTATCTAACTGAGAGTCTCCTCATTGAAAACATCCGAAGTTCTTCAAATGTAAATTATTTTATTTGAATGCTTTTCTGGTTTTTGTGAAAATGTTGCCCGCTGAATGCTAACGCTAAATGCTACGCTAGCTATCAATACTGTTACACAAGTGCTTGTTTTGCTATGGTTGAGAAGCATATTTTGAAAATCTGAGATGACAGTGTTGTTAACAAAAGGCTAAGCTTGAGAGCTAGCATATTGATTTCATTTCATTTGAGATTTTCATGAATAGTTAACGTTGCGTTATGGTAATAGCCTTGAGGCTGTAGTCACGATCCCGGATCCGGGATGGCTCGACGCAAGAAGTTAACTGACTTGCCTAGTTAAATAAAGGTTAAATAAAAAATGGTTTAAAAGAAATACACACACACAGAATCACACATTGTTCCCAAACTGTAACATATTTTTTGGGGGGACATGCATACGACTTCTTGGATGTAAACATGTCTAGTGGTGGAGAGGACGCCCATCGTAACTCACCCAGATAAGCGTTAAGAGCAGCTTCATAGGATGAACTGTCAAAGTTAACGGCTTTGTTTCCTGTAAAGTCTAACTTCCCCTGAAAACGGCACCAATGATCTCTTCCCATTAAAGTGTAACACATGATGATTTACTGTGGCTCTAAGCTATCTCTTACCAAGCACTAAGAGTGGGAGAGAGATCAGGAGGAAATTATCTTAGTTTATCCAGGTCTCATACTGCATCTTCCCCCAGGTCAAATTATTATTCACTTCTTTCTTCATTATTACTGTGACATTTTGAAGTATTGCAACTAAGCTACCCCTTGTAAGCATACTGCAAACCCTTCCAGGAGAGAAGCATACTGCTTGGGGACTGTGGTTAGTGTATCTGTCTTGGGACCAGACGATTGCTGATTCACCACCAAGAGAGAACTCCCTAGCCCAGAATGGAGACCCCTCTGTCTGTGTACATCCAGTTCTATTTCTACATGTTTACTCACTAAGGATTTCACAACTCCCACAGACCCCCAGAGCATATGTCCCTGCCTTGTTCCAGTGGGGAGACAGCCTGTTCACATCAGGACACTGATGACAGTAATGACAGAGTTCGAGCTAGCAGACATCTGCTGCTGCCTAGGAAATAAACAGCAACATGATAGCATAATGCCCCTTATCCCCATGACAACATCATTCCGCCTCAATGAAAGGTTAGAGAGGTTACGGCTGTTTAAGTGTCTGAGAGTCTGTTTCTGTTTTTCTTGAATGAAATGAGAGATTTCAGTGAGGTGGTGTGTGTATGTGTGTGTGTGTGTCTATCTGTCTATAGTTGGTCTCTGTCTATAGGTGGTCTCAGTGGGCGGTTACTGTAAGATGAATGTCTACCTTAATGAAGAAGGCTGTGAGTTAGTAGAATGCTGCCTCCCTCGTCCTTATGACTACACTCCCTAACCCATTCATCAACTCCTATAGAATGTCCCACTGTGTAGATAACACCCGCACACACACACACCCGCACGCACACACCCACGCACGCACGCACGCACATGTATATCACTACATTATTAATGCCATTAGTGCAGGCTGAGAAATCCCTCCCTTTTTATTTGTATTGATTTATTTGACCTTTATTTACCCAGGTAGGCTAGTTGAGAACAAGTTCTCATTTACAACTGCGACCTGGCCAAGATAAAGCAAAGCAGTTCGACACAAAACAACACAGAGTTACACATGGAATAAACAAACATACAATCAATAATACAGTAGAAATATATATATATATACAGCATGTGCAAATGAGGTAGGATAAGAGAGGTAAGGCAATAAATAGGCCATGGTGGCAAAGTAATTACAATATAGCAATTAAACACTGGAGTGGTAGGGTGTGGAGAAGATGAATGTGCAAGTTGAGATACTGGGGTGCAAAGGAGCAAGATAAATACATACATTAATACAGTATGGGGATGAGGTAGATTGGATTTACAGATGAGCTATGTACAGGTGCAGTGATCCCTTAAGGCAGATGTACTGTACATAGCCTCAGAGGTGTCATGCCCATAGGAGGCACAGTAGCACAGAGACCCCTCAGATTAGTCCTTCAAAACAAAAGTAGGCTCCCAATCTCCCAATCTCATAACTGGCTACCAAGAAGCCATTTCAGGCCGTCAATCAAGTTAGAGTAGCTAGCCTGTCTAACTATCTAAGCTGGCCTGTCTAACTATCTTAGCTGGCCTGTCTAACTATCTTAGCTGGCCTGTCTAACTATCTTAGCTAGCCTTTCTAACTATCTTAGCTGGCCTGTCTAACTATCTTAGCTAGCCTGTCTAACTATCTTAGCTGGCCTGTCTAACTATCTTAGCTAGCCTTTCTAACTATCTTAGCTAGCCTGTCTAACTATCTTAGCTAGCCTGTCTAACTATCTTAGCTAGCCTGTCTAACTATCTTAGCTGGCCTGTCTAACTATCTTAGCTGGCCTGTCTAACTATCTTAGCTAGCCTGTCTAACTATCTTAGCTGGCCTGTCTAACCATCTTAGCTAGCCTGTCTAACTATCTTAGCTGGCCTGTCTAACTATCTTAGCTAGCCTGTCTAACTATCTTAGCTGGCCTGTCTAACCATCTTAGCTAGCCTGTCTAACTATCTTAGCTGGCCTGTCTAACTATCTTAGCTGGCCTGTCTAACTATCTTAGCTGGCATGCATAGTACTCATACTTTGTGGCCCCTCAGACTTTGGGGTGCATGACGCCCCTGCATTGTCTTGCTGTATTGTCACTGATCTGGTGTTGCTGTTTTGAATGTTTGACTGACCAACCTCTACATGCAGTGAAACTTGTGTTATGTTGTTGTTGTTAAAGTACTATTAAAGTCATGTGTTTGTCATTGTGGTGTGTCTGGTGTCTTAAAAAGCAGCAAGTGTGACTTAACTGAAGTACCACATTTTACTCAGTCATAACAAACCAACACTGTTGTTGGTTAGTGTGGTCAACCTGTGGTCAATCTGTCTCACAGTGGTTGTGGTTCACCTGACAAACATAACCACATCCCACCATGTCCACTGTGTCAGCCCAGCCAGGGTAAACACACATGGCCACAGAGCCAAAGCCAGATCCAGAACCAGACAGAACCAGACCAGGACAGGAGGACTACAGATGATACCAGACAAACTGAAAAGTACTTAACCTGAAATACAAGCCTGTGCTTAGGACCTTACGTATCTAGTGGACAGTATTCTAGGATTGGACCTGGGTACAATGACGAGATGATGGGTTGGTTTAGGGAACGTTTGGGAGTTCCAACCCCCAGTGAGCAACACATTCCACTGCACAGCCCACGCTGCCCCAAAGCATCATGGGAGGATTTAGCACACTTCAGAGAAAACCAGACCTCTGTCCCCCAATGACAAGGGCTTCAGCAAGACCAATGAGGACACAATTATTTCCAAAGGACACACACATGTCTCTGGCCTATACCCTATACCTCTGGCCTATTCCTTAACCCTATACCTCTGGCCTATTCATTAACCCTATACCTCTGGCCTATTCCTTAACCCTATACGTCTGGCCTATTCCTTAACCCTATACCTCTGGCCTATTCCTTAACCCTATACCTCTGGCCTATTCCTTAACCCTATACCTCTGGCCTATTCCCTAACTCTATCCCTCTGGCCTATTCCCTAACCCTATACATCTGGACTAAACCCAATCCTTCTGGCTTATTCCCTTACCCTATACCTCTGGAATTTACCCTATACATCTGGCCTATTCCCTAACCCTATCCCTCTGGCCTATTCCCTAACCCTATACCTCTGGCCTATTCCCTAACCCTATACCTCTGGCCTATTCCCTAACCCTATCCCTCTGGCCTATTCCCTAACCCAATCCTTCTGGCTTATTCCCTTACCCTATACCTCTGGAATTTACCCTATACATCTGGCCTATTCCCTAACCCTATCCCTCTGGCCTATTCCCTAACCCTATACCTCTGGCCTATTCCCTAACCCTATACCTCTGGCATATTCCCTAACCCTATCCCTCTGGCCTATTCCCTAACCCTATCCCTCTGGCCTATTCCCTAACCCTATACCTCTGGCCTATTCCCTAACCCTATCCCTCTGGCCTATTCCCTAACCCTATACCTCTGGCCTATTCCCTAACCCTATACCTCTGGCCTATTCCCTAACCCTATACCTCTGGCCTATTCCCTAACCCTATACCTCTGGCCTATTCCCTAACCCTATACCTCTGGCCTATTCCCTAACCCTATACCTCTGGCCTATTCCCTAACCCTATCCCTCTGGCCTATTCCCTAACCCTATCCCTCTGGCCTATTCCCTAACCCTATCCATCTGGCCTATTCCCTAACCCTATACCTCTGGCCTATTCCCTAACCCTATACCTCTGGCCTATTCCCTAACCCTATACCTCTGGCCTATTCCCTAACCCTATCCCTCTGGCCTATTCCCTAACCCTATCCCTCTGGCCTATTCCCTAACCCTATACATCTGGACTAAACCCAATCCTTCTGGCTTATTCCCTTACCCTATACCTCTGGAATTTACCCTATCTCTCTGGACTATTCCCTAACCCTATACCTCTGGCCTATTCCCTAACCCTATACATCTGGACTAAACCCAATCCTTCTGGCTTATTCCCTTACCCTATCCCTCTGGCCTATTCCCTAACCCTATCCCTCTGACCTATTCCCTAACCCTATACATCTGGCCTATTCCCTAACCCTATACCTCTGGCCTATTCACTAAACCTATACCTCTGGCCTATTCCCTAACCCTATCCCTCTGGCCTATTCCCTAACCCTATCCCTCTGGCCTATTCCCTAACCCTATCCCTCTGGCCTATTCCCTAACCCTATCCCTCTGGCCTATTCCCTAACCCTATACATCTGGACTAAACCCAATCCTTCTGGCTTATTCCCTTACCCTATACCTCTGGAATTTACCCTATTCCTCTGGCCTATTCCCTAACCCTATCCCTCTGGCCTATTCCCTAACCTTATCCCTCTGGCCTATTCCCTAACCCTATACCTCTGGTCTATTCCCTAACCCTATCCATCTGGACTATACCCTAACCTTATCCATCTGGACTATACCCTAACCCTATCCATCTGGACTATACCCTAACCCTATCCATCTGGACTATTCCCTAACCTTATCCATCTGGACTATACCCTAACCCTATCCATCTGGACTATAACCTAACCTTATCCATCTGGACTATACCCTAACCCTATCCATCTGGACTATACCCTAACCCTATCCATCTGGACTATAACCTAACCTTATCCATCTGGACTATTCCCTAACCTTATCCATCTGGACTATACCCTAACCCTATCCATCTGGACTATACCCTAACCCTATCCATCTGGACTATTCCCTAACCCTATCCATCTGGACTATACCCTAACCTTATCCATCTGGACTATTCCCTAACCTTATCCATCTGGACTATACCCTAACCCTATCCATCTGGACTATACCTAACCCTATCCATCTGGACCCTAACCCTATCCATCTGGACTATTCCCTAACCTTATCCATCTGGACTATTCCCTAACCTATCCATCTGGACTATTCCCTAACCTATCCATCTGGACTATTCCCTAACCTTATCCATCTGGACTATATCCCTAACCCTATCCATCTGGACTATTCCCTAACCTAATCCATCTGGACTATACCCTAACCCTATCCATCTGGACTATACCCTAACCCTATCCATCTGGACTATACCCTAACCTTATCCATCTGGACTATACCCTAACCCTATCCATCTGGACTATGCCCTAACCCTATCCATCTGGACTATACCCTAACCCTATCCATCTGGACTATTCCCTAACCCTATCCATCTGGACTATACCCTAACCCTATCCATCTGGACTATTCCCTAACCCTATCCATCTGGACTATACCCTAACCCTATCCATCTGGACTATTCCCTAACCTTATCCATCTGGACTATACCCTAACCCTATCCATCTGGACTATTCCCTAACCTTATCCATCTGGACTATTCCCTAACCCTATCCATCTGGACTATTCCCTAACCCTATCCCTCTGGTCTATTCCCTAACCCTATCCCTCTGGACTATTCCCTAACCCTATACCTCTGGTCTATTCCCTAACCCTATCCCTCTGGTCTATTCCCTAACCCTATCCCTCTGGTCTATTCCCTAACCCTATACCTCTGGCCTATTCCCTAACCCTATACCTCTGGACTATACCCTACATTTTCAGATATGACATATTTCTAATTTTGAAGAAAGTGGTTTCATTTCAAGCTAAAGTGTACTGTTAGGTAGCTAGCTAACGTTAGCTGTCTGGCTCGGTAGCTAACGATACGTGACGTGTGTACAACACCCGTTGAATATGGCCGGTGTCACTAAAAGTCTGCAAAAAAGCATAATGAAGTTGTTGCCAGCAGAGCTGGTTAGGCTGTTTTCATGTTATCCATAGGTAAACAAATCATCGGCCAGAGCGTCAGGTGTGCGCTCCGAGAGCGAAGCGAGATGGGTGGGGCTAAAGCTTAAGAGGGTGGGAACGATGCTGAGTGGGTGTAGACAAAAAAGATCTCTTCACTAGATACCAAAACATTGAAAGGCCATTTTCTCAAAAGTCAGTTTACAAGTTAATCAGCTTTCAAATCAGAATTACTTTCCCATTGTTCCTCAAATGCAGTGTATGATGTACCATTTTGTAGCTCTGAGTCTCTACTTCTATCCAATGTAAAAAACACAATTTCAAATGTTGCTACATAAGACCAAATCCAGGTGGTGAGTCAAATATACACACAGCTTGTACATTTCAACAAGCTCTCACAGTCTCATGTCAGAATTCGACATTCATCCATGTTCCTCAAACAAGTTGTTTCAACATGTTGTTCCAAACGTCAAATTTCTACGTTTTTGGTTACTTACCTGCATCGTTTAAACTTTATTAACTCCGAATTCTTAAGGTTAGGGTTAACGTTTGGGATAGGCTCAAAAACCAAAATATAAAAAACGATGTTTTATCGCTGGATTCAAACATGCAACCTTTGGGGAACCAGAGGCTTGAAGGTAACAGCGTTCACTGTTGCCCCTAGTAGCCGGTTTCCACGTAATCTTCCAACATCCTCAGACATGGACGGACGTCGAATACTGAGTTGTATCACGGGTGACCTGCCTGTGTACATTCCAGATCTCTCTTGGTGCATCATTTCCTGTGACATCTGGTAACCCCTAATAAATCATGAATCTGTCCCGGACAAATAGAGTTATTCATATGGAGAGGAAACACAAAGGCATATCACTGAGGGAATGACAGCAGGGCTTTGGGGAGAGAACAATGATGTCATTTCTAATGAACCCATTGGATCTCCTGTGTCTGCCTGTACTTCATTTGCCTTGTGACTGTCTTACAAGCTTGGAGTTGAGATTGTCTACATAAATGTACAGCATGTGTGGTTCTCTGAGCCTTTTTAGGATGGCAATCACGTGAGTGGACACTGCATGTGTAAACCATCACCTTAACAACAATCAAATATCAGATTACCTCACTTCCTATCCTATCGTTAACCGTTAATACTTTTAAACTGGAAGAACTTGTCCCGATTGGTATTTTTAAATCACTGATGAATGATCTTGAGACTGATTTCCTGACCTGTCAATGTTTTTAATTTGATGTTTTTGATTTTGTTATCCTCTTGTGAATTCTATGGTTTTTACTAGATTACTTGTAGTTTTTCATGCTGTTTGTCTGTGATGTTTGTAATGACTTGGTGCTGCCTATCTTGGCCAGGACGCTCTTGAAAAAGAGATTTTAAATCTCAATGAGCCCTTCCTGGTTAAATAAATTTAAATAAAACCATTATAGAGGATGGAAAAACTGACCCTGTATCTGTGGTTAACTTCGGCCATAAGTCTCACAAAGTGTTAGTTACGTACATATACTGATCATGAGCGCCATGGCAAAACAGTCATCAAGCTGAATCAACCTGAAGTGATGGATATAGATGATCTTTCTTCAAAGATGGCTTCTCATCTTACACACATGAAACAAAGAACTGGAGCACAAACACTGTGTCTCTCAGTGACTCCCCCATAGCTCCAGGTGATCACATGAACACAGATCATAGATCAGAGAGGAAGAGAGGTCAGGATCACTGATCTGTAACATTCACAGCACCTGACGTGGAACATGGCAGACAGAAGGGAGGGTGGTGCAGCAGATGATGCTTCTCCTCCAGATGCTGTTATTTTAACTAGACATCAGGTGTACGCCGACCCCAGCTAAGTAACTCATGCAAAGATTTAAAGTGCAATTATGCGTTTTATCTCCAGTACATTGCCACGATTGTCAGTTATGTAGCTTCTCTACTGATGATCTCAGAGCGTCCTTGCTGAGATGACACAATCAATCTACTGCCGGTGAATACCAACACCAAACACATTGGTTCACCGTTCCACAGGAGCGGACAGTATACAGCATACCATAATCTTCAAATTAGAGCATGACAGACGTAGGTTTACCATGTTGAGAAATAAGGTGATGAAAGAAATCAGACAGGCCAAGGCAAACTTTTTTATTAACATAATTGGTGAAGCAAAGGGAATTTCTAAATTGATCTGGGAGAATCTAAAAAAGGTTAACGGGGAAAGACCATAGTAACACTGCAAAGAGTGTTAGTATACTACCTGTGGTGTTGAAGGTTGTTGAAAAGTGTGGAGCAGAGCAACTGACTGCCCACCTCAACAACAGCCCCTTCACATTACACTCCATGCAGTTCAGCTTCAGAGCAAAACACCCCACAGAAACGGCCAACTGCTTTCTTCTGGAAAATGTGAAGTCCAAGATGGACAAAGGGGGCGTTGTTGTGGCTGTGATTCTGGACCTAAGGAAGGCTTTTGATACTGTTAACCATGAGGTTCTCATCACAAAATTGTCCAAGTTCAACTGTCCCCTGATGGCTTGAGATGGATGAAATCATACCTTGAAGGCAGAACTCAGTGTGTTAGAGTGAGCAATGAGCTGTTGCCCACTCTTAGCTATGATGTGGGTGTGCCCCAAGGGTCAATTCTGGGGCCCTTCTTGTTCAGCCTGTACCTTAATTATCTGCCTTCTGTCTGTACTGGGTCTGAAGTTCAAATGTATGCAGATGATACAGTGATATATGTGCATGCAAAGAGCAAACAAGTTCCCTTAAGGAACAGCACCTTTAGTCAATCTGCTTTCTCCGTTAGAGCTGTCTGGAATACACTGCCATCAGACACACACAACTGCACCACCTATCACACTTTCACAAAAAAACATGAAGACATGGCTAAAGGCCAATCAGACTTGTGAACATAATCCCTAGCTGTGAATTTCCTCTTTCCATGTTGTCTGTTGTCTGTAGCGTGTGAGGTGTGGAAACACTGTTGCTTTTATGGATTTTTTCTTGTTGCTTTTGGTGCTATGTTGCTCTGTCTGCATCCTACGTCTTGCTTGTCCTATGTTGCTTATGCATGTGCTCACTGCTCATTGATTGTCTGTATTGTTATTCTAATTGTTTTTAATAACCTGCCCAGGGACTGCGGTTAAAACCGGCACTTTTACTGAAAGGTTGATTAATGTGTACTGTGCATGTAGAAATACAAATCAAACCCAAACACCTCAGTGGAAACACTAAAGTAATACTGCTCAAGTAATAACTACTGATATTCCATTATCAGCAGAATATAGAGGAAATACATCAATCAGGGGTCAGATGGAGGTCAAATATAACTTCTCTAACTAAACCAATCTCAGTCTAAGTGCCTTTGGTGTTGAAGGTACCTGAATCTCCTTTAAACCACAGGAAACATGACCGTGACTAGTTCAAGCCTTAGTTGCCCGTGGACCTCATGGTCAGACCGTTTGGCGAAGGTAGTTGCTCATGCTCTATGGGGTCCTGAATTTTGACCTTTACTCCCTGACCCTGGCCCAGAGGAATTTCTTTCCTACTCCAGTCTACTGTTGACCTCTAGCAGGGGGAGCCCGAGAAGTTGTCATGGTTACATTTGTCCCCAAGGGGATGGAGAAAGTTTCAATGGACCATTGGATTGTGCTCCTTCAAATCAACTGTACAAGGTAGCATCTTATCAATAAACACTCTACTCAACATAAATCAGAACAATTAGATATGCAGTATGCAATAGATGCAATATATCTCATTGACATTGAATTAACATCTAATTGACATTTATTTGATATGTAATTGACATTTAATTAACATTTAACTTCCTCTCTCTTCATTATCTTCAGACTCAGCTTCTAGACTGTTTCTCCTCCAGTCTCTCCTCTATCTTGCCATTTCACTGTGTGTGTGTGTGTGTGTGTGTGCTCAGGGTCTCTTCTGTCCCAGACAGGGGAGGTGGGGAGGAAGGTTTGAGTCAGAGCAGAGGTTAGAGGAGTACGGGGGAGGGAGAGGCTCCACATGGCCACTCCATTTGTTTTTTGGAATGTGACTGTGACTGTGTGTTTGTGTTTGTCAGGATATACCATACCAGCTGCCATAACTCACTCTAATAAATGTAGAAAAGCTTGACATTAAAGATGAGGTGCAAATCCTTCTCAGAATCTCACATCTGGCCTTAGACATCTATCATTGGAAACATAGACAAGTACTTTTCTGTTAGTGTGTGTCTGTGTGTGTGTGTGTGTGCACTTCTAAATGTGTGAGTTTGTCATTAGCTTTCTCTGTCAGTGAATACATGTCTGTGTAAGAGTGTGTGTGTCTGTATAAGAGTGTGTGTGTGTCTGTATCAGTGAGTTGTGTGACTGTGTGTGTCTGTATCTGTGAATTGTGTGACCGTGTGTGTCTGTATCTGTGAGTTGTGTGACTGGGTGTGTCTTTCTGTATCTGTGAATTGTGTGACTGTGTGTGTCTGTATCTGTATCTGTGAATTGTGTGTCTGTATCTGTGAATTGTGTGACTGTCTGTATCTGTATCTGTGAGTTGTGTGGCTGTGTGTGTCTGTATCTGTGAGTTGTGTGACTATGTGTGTCTGTATCTGTGAGTTGTGTGGCTGTGTGTGTCTGTATCTGTGAGTTGTGTGGCTGTGTGTGTCTGTATCTGTGAGTTGTGTGGCTGTGTGTGTCTGTATCTGTGAGTTGTGTGGCTGTGTGTGTCTGTATCTGTGAGTTGTGTGGCTGTGTGTGTCTGTATCTGTGAGTTGTGTGGCTGTGTGTGTCTGTATCTGTGAGTTGTGTGGCTGTCTGTATCTGTATCTGTGAGTTGTGTGGCTGTGTGTGTCTGTATCTGTATCTGTGAATTGAGTGACTTAGTGTCTATATCTGTGAATTGTGTGACTGTGCATGACTGTACTGTGTCTGTATGCATGTATGTATGTATGTATGTATGTATGTATGTATGTATGTATGTATGTATGTATGTATGTATGTATGTATGTATGTATGTATGTATGTATGTATGTATGTATGTATGTATGTATGTATGTATGTATGTGTGTATGTGTGTGTGTGTGTGTGTGTGTGTGTGTGTGTGTGTGTGTGTGTGTGTGTGTGTGTGTGTGTGTGTGTGTGTGTGTGTGTGTGTGTGTGTGTGTGTGTGTGTGTGCGTGTGTGTGTGTGTGTGTGTGTGTGTGTGTGTGTGTGTGTGTGTGTGTGTATTGTCAACAGATTGTTAATCATGTATGTGGTCTCCCTATGCCAGCTTAGAGACATCCCAAGTATGTGAGTGTGTAGGATTTACAGACTGTCTTCACACACAACACATATATTTTTATCTGGATGTGTGTACATTAATGTAGAAATCAATGGGAGTGATGTTTCTGTCACTTAACTGAGTTTCAGTGATTTCTGTGTCACAGCTGAAGGAGACATTAAGTTTCTTAAATTAAGTCAGGAATGTGACCCACACTTTGATATCCTAGAACAATACTGTTAACCAGCCATGACCAATTCACTGGTCAAATCCGTTCACTCCAACAGAAACTGTTCTTGTATCAGTCAGTTAACTACTATGAACCAAACCATTAGGTCAATCAGATGAGGTTAGTTCCATGAGTCTCGTTATGCAAGAGAAAGTTAGATCATCGTCTTGAATGTCATTAAAAAGCACACAGACTCGGCCAGTGTGGTCTGACCAAAAGGACTATATTACTATGAAAAATTACAGCAACTTTCTGAAGGGACAGAAACTGAATGAAGTATGAAGTATATATAAAATATATATTAAGTATATACTGTATTAAGAATATATTAAGTATATAACGCTTAAGTATATATTGTGTTTCGTCTTCAGACATGATTTGTTACATCCCCATTGCTTCTCCTGGATATTGAGAACCTTACACTGTAAGTGTAGAAGCATGTCCAGACTACCCTGATCCCAGGCTCTGTGCTTTAGACAACTATCATATAACCATTGGCTAAAGCACAAAGAACTCTGGGACCAGGCTATATCCAGACACAGTGGGTTAACAGGCTTTTTTTTCTCTGAGAGGATCACCTTGCTAACCTGTCCTGTCAGGATCACAGGCGGTTGGTGGCACATTCATTGGGAGGTCGGGCTCATATTAATGGCCGGAATGGAACCGAACACATCAAACATATGGTTTCCATGTGTTTGATATCATTCAATTCACTTCATTGCAGTCATTATTATGAGGCGTCCTCCCCTCACCAGCCTCCTGTGATCTTCTCTCTCTCTCTCTCTCTCTATCTCTCTCTCTCTCTCTCTCTCTCTCTCTCTCTCTCTCTCTCTCTCTCTCTCTCTCTCTCTCTCTCTCTCTCTCTCTCTCTCTCTCTCTCTCTCACACACACACACACACACACACATCTCACTCTGCGTGCGTGTCCCATCCCACAGTCAGAAAGTTAGAAAAAGACTTTATTCTACCGTAATAGAATTGTATCTTTCTTAATATAACCTCATGAGGTGTACGTTTCATCTGAGGCCAAAGCAAATGATGGTTCCTGTAGTTCAAAAACAGGCCTACACAATATGAGTAACACACACTCATCGTACAATAGGAGTGGGCTGTAAAGCAGACTGACTGTTCAACGCTTATGTCTGTCTCTATGACTCATAAGGGTCGTGGGAACCATTTTACATCCTACTATGATTCTTAGAGAAAACGTGACACGGACCCCGTGATTTTGCAACCAATGCTTGACAACAGGCAATGTTATCATAACTTGAAACACATTTTCGCTACGATATCCATTTATTCTCTTTCTCTTCCTTTACCGCTGCTCGGTCTCTTTCTCTTTCTCTCCTCTTGCTCACATTTCCTCTCTCTGTCTTTTGTTTCCTCACTGTATTGATCTGTATAAACTCTTCAAAGGTTAACTCATTTTGTTTCACACAACCATGAACTGGCCCAGGGAAAGTAGGGCCAGAGTTCAATGAGTGGTTTTATAACATTTCAGTAATGTCACTGTCCACCAGCCATCAATAGCTTAATGTCATTCCATAAATAAAGTATTAAAATAACATCTGATCCTACAGACTATTCTACATTGTGTTGAACACTTCAAGTCGGCCATTTTGGCTCCTTCAGTTCCTCTGTTGCCCATCTTTTTGCACCATCACTCCTGTTGCGCACATTCAGCTTCCTGCCCCATCACCATCCACTTCCTCTGGGACTCAGGGGTGTTTGATAGCCTAAGGCCAAAACACCTCAGAGACACTACACACGCACATAGCGCACACATAAACACACACACACAGACTTTTGTGAAAGAGCACACAGTGTTCTAGGATTTTATTCTCTAGGGAATATAATGCGTCAACAGATGTACAAATAGGGAAAGCTAGAAAGAATATTTGGATGAGGAGAGAGAGTATGGGAACAGTTAGACTCAGGAAATATTGACTTCCCACACAGCTCCCAATGGACCATCCCTTGAAATCATTCAAAGCAGAAGAGAGAGAGAGAAAGAGAGAGAGAGAGAATTATAGGAGAAGTGCAAGATAGGGGAATATTTGAATGTGAATGGGCGATAACAGAGAAAGCGATTTGTTAGAACAAGTGGGTGAATGAGAGAAAAATAGAAATACAAGAGTGAGAGAGAGAGAGTAGAGTCTCCCACTGTGCCGTGGATTATTGTGTTCCAGAATAAACACAAGTTTGGTTTCTGGCCTGGGCCCTTCACAGCTGGGCCCCTCCACACTAAACCAGCTATGGGTCACAGAGAGCCTCAACTCCATCTCCCAGGAGGCCACACTTCTAATCAGCACTTCCTGCTTTGACTGAGGTAAATAGACTAGGGATTAGGCTCTCTGGCGTGCCTTCCTGGAGCTAAGGTGCTAACAAGCTGACCTTTACCTCTCTGTCACCTCGGCCAGCTAGCATTTCACCCCTCTAATCAGATGCTCAATGACATCCAGATGGAGGAGAGTCATTCAATTATGACACTAGGACCTAAGAGTCCTCTTTGTGGGGGTGTTAGGAAAACACTGTGTTTAAGGAGAACGAGAGACAGAGACAGAGAGAGAGAGTGAGAGTGAGAGTGAGAGTGAGAGTGAGTGAGTGAGTGAGTGAGTGAGTGAGTGAGTGAGTGAGTGAGTGAGTGAGTGAGTGAGTGAGTGAGAGAGAGAGAGAGAGATATGTTTTGCTCTGTTTGTGTGTGTGTGTGTGTGTGTGGTGTGTGTAGTGTGTGTGTGGTGTGTGTAGTGTGTGTGTGTGTGTGTGTGTGTGTGTGTGTGGTGTGTGTGTCACCATTTGCCTATCTCATGTTCTAACGTGTAAGATACAGTTAACCTGAAAACTACTCCTTCACTTCTGCAGATGGGGGACTGGGAAGGGCTTGGCGTGTATGTCCATCCCAAATACAGAGGTAGCGAGAGTTGAAAGACTGAGGGTTGGCTAAGTGAAGGTTCTAATAAATTCAAGGAATTTATTAAGGTACTGTACAGAGTCAGTTTCCAACACTAATAATCAGTTTCAAAACATCTGAAGATCATGCATACATTCATTCTGAACTATGGAGTCCAAAACTAAATCTGCTAATTCAAACAAATGACTCAAGGACATAATCAGTATATGACACCTGCAGACAGAAAAACACAGCATTCACCAGTGTCCAGGGCCTGTGTTCTACATCCAAACACAGCTGAAACAATCCTTCCATCTGAGCTCATTCTCTAACGTCACCACCATTGAGGAGACACAGATGACCAGACCCTCACATGGCTGAGAGAGAGAGATAGGAAGGGAGAGAGAGATAGAGAGGGAGGGAGAGAGAGGAGATAACGAAAGGACAGACAGACTCCAAGTTCTCCTGCCCCTCTGCCAAGACTGTGCCAGTCTGAAAGATAAACTGAGAAAAACAGAGGAGCGAAAGACAACCGCAGTGACGAGGCTATAAAAGGAATAGTGAGAGAAGGAGAGATGGAGTGAAGGGGAATTCTACTCGGCTTCAGAAGCCCAGGAGAATTGGGGAGAATGAGGTCTTGGAATCTTTTCAGCTAAGCCTGAAGAGACCCCTCAATCACTGAAAGAGGGGGAGAGAGGGGGAAGAGAGAAAGAGTAAAAAGAGAGGGTAAATACTGTACAAAGAGAGTGAGAGAGAGGGAAGAGAGAAAGAGTAAAAAGAGAGGGTCAATACTGTACAAAGAGAGGGAGAGAGGGGGAAGAGAGAAAGAGTAAAAAGAGAGAGGGTCAATACTGTACAAAGAGAGGGAGAGAGGGGGAAGAGAGAAAGAGTAAAAAGAGAGAGGGTCAATACTGTACAAAGAGAGGGAGAGAGGGGGAAGAGAGAAAGAGTAAAAAGAGAGGGTCAATACTGTACAAAGAGAGGGAGAGAGAGGGAAGAGAGAAAGAGGGAGACAGAGGGGGAGAAATACAGAGAGGAAGAGAGAGAGGGGGAAAGTGATGGATAATGGGAATGGTAGAGGGAAAGAAAGGGGGAGAGAAAGAGAAGAAGGGATTGATTGATAAAAGAGAGGGGGAGAGAGAGTATAGAGATTGTAAATTGAGACAGACCACACAAAATCCATCTAAATTTCAGTTATAAATTGTACTTTATAGAGCATCATATGATCCCATTCTGTCAAACATCATAAGAAACAAGTTAATCAAAAACAAAAATTCTAACAGAGTGCAGGTGAAATATATCAAAGTATGTGTGTGTGTGTGGCTAATGTTTGTGCGGGCTGTCACATAAGGCTGAGGTTGAAAATGAGGCATGAAGAGAAGCAGTTATCCATATCATCAAATACCCAGACACCTCCCCACACATCTCTCTCTACTGGTCTGAGAAAATTCATCCCCGCTTCCATCTATTCGGTCTCACACACAATCACATCTGCAGAATATAAACCTCTCACAGTATACAACAATTATGTAGAGAGACAGAAATACTTGATATACATTCTCCACAGTGCACGTCCGTGTTAAGGTCCAACAGGTGTTTTCTCACTGGTTAGGATAAGACAGAGTTTTTCTAACAGGATCTGCCTTTCATAACTCTGGTGATCGTATATCACCAACTGTAGGTATTTCTGTCACGCCCTGGTGGAAGTATTTTGTATTTATCTTCATGTATTGGGTCAGGCCAGGGTATGGAATGGGTTTTTTGTATTGTGGTGTGTTTGTTTTGGGGTTTTGGTGGTGGTATTGGGATTGTAGCTTAGTGGGTTATCTAGCAAAGTCTATGGCTGTCTGGAGTGGTTCTCAATCAGAGGCAGGTGTTTATCGTTGTCTCTGATTGGGAACCATATTTAGGCAGCCATATTCTTTGAGTTTGTCGTGGGTGATTGTCCTTAGTGTCCTTGTTCCTGTCTATGTGTTAGTGTACACAAGTATAGGCTGTTTCGGTTTTCGTTACGTTTTTTGTAGTGTTTGTATTTAGATTTGTGTTACGTTTGCATTTTGGTCCGACTCTCCTTCACACCAAGAGAACCGTTACAACCTATGTCAGAATCAGCATAACAACAATCAAAACAATCAATCCATAATACATTAATTGCTCCACTCATATAGTTTTTAACATACTAAAACTTACTCAAATCAATCAGTCAGTTTTACAAATCTTTCCGTTTCCAACTCATAATTCAAAACGCAATGAATTATACAACCAACATTTTGAATGACATTGCAATATATACACACCACATAAAAAAACCCATGCCACACCCTGGCCTGACCCAATACATGAAGATCAACACAAAATACTTCCACCAGGGCGTGACATAGGTAAAGAAGTTGTTGTGTGCTGAAAATGTTGACCAATGACTATTCTCAGCATGATTTATATCCATTGACAAATTGCAATTTTTTAAGATAAAGATAATTCTCAGGAACTATAGCAGGGTTATGCTAATTGTCCATGCCTTATACATAGTGGAATAATGATGCTTGTCCTGGGTCATGTTCATTAGGCACTAAACGGAATAAATGCATTTTTAAACCTTGTAATTCTGTCATGCCTGCTCCCACTCTCCCTCTCTGGCTCTCGAGGGTGCCAGGCTGCCCTTCCTTATGCACACCTGTCACCATCATTACGCACAGCAGCGCTCATTGGACTCACCTGGACTCCTTCCCTTTGTTGGCCCCGTATATAACTGTCTGCTCCCCCGTTTGTTCCCTGTGTCAGCATTGTTGTTATTTTCCCCCTGTCCAGACGCTGTTCCTGTCCTGTTTCATGTCCGGTGTTTATAGAAGGTTCCCTGTACCTGCTTCTCGTCTACCAGGGTTGATCCTTACAGAATGCTGACATCAGCAAAAGAAGCATCAGGGAGTTTAGGTTGGTGACGTCGGGTCCGGGTGCCGTCACCGGGGGGTGCCTCAGCTAGCTTGCTTCCACGCCTCGGTGGGCTCGGCATGTGCCTACCCCGCGTCATGCTTCAGCCGGTCCATCAGGCTCTCACGCCGCAGGCGGTTCGTCGGGCCCCCAAGCCTCAGCGGGATCATCGGGGTTTCACGCCTCAGTCGGATCTTCAGGATGCCACGCCTCAGCTGGCTCGCCAGGCTCCTACGCCTCTGCTGGTTTGTCTGGATTCTACTCCCGACGAACTTGGTGATAAAAGCCTAAAGTTGGTATTTCATAGACAAGATGTGGTGTGTGTGACCCGAGATGGAGATAGTCTGGAAGAGTTTAGAACAATGCCTCATTGTCTCATCTTCCTGGCATGTCTCTAGATTTTGCTCACCTGAAGTAGAGTATCTTATGATAAACTGCAGACCACACAATTTGAATCAGATGTATAAGGAAATAAGCAAACAGGGCACCGCTCACCCAGAGGCGGCGCTCCTAGTGGCCGGAGACTTTAATGCAGGGAAACTTAAATCAGTTCTACCTAATTTCTATCAACATGTTAAATGTGCAACCAGAGGGAATAAAATCTAGATCACCGGTACTCCACACACAGAGACGTACAAAGCTCTCCCTCACCCTCCATTTGGTACATCTGACCACAATTTTATCCTCCTGATTCCTGCTTTCAAGCAAAAATTAAAGCAGGAAGCACCAGTGACTCGGTCTATAAAAAAGTGGTCAGATGAAGCAGATGCTAAACTACAGGACTGTTTTGCTATCACAGACTGGAACATGTTCCGGGATTCTTCTGATGGCATTGAGGAGTACACCCAACCAGAAGCCATGGATTACAGACAACATTCGCACTGAGCTAAAGGGTAGAGCTGCCACTTTCAAGGTGCAGGACTCTAACCCGAAAGCTTATAAGAAATCCTGCTATGCCCTCCGATGAAAAATCAAACAGGCAAAGCATCAATACAGGGCTAAGATTGAATCGTACTATATCGGCTCCGACGCTCGTCTTATGTGGCAGGGCTTGCAAACTATTACAGACTACAAAGGGAAGCACAGCCACGAGCTGCCCAGTGACATGAGCCTACCAGATGAGCTAAATCACTTCTATGCTCGCTTCGAGGCAAGCAACACTGAGGCATGCATGAGAGCATCAGCTGTTCCGGACGACTGTGTGATCACGCTCTCCGTAGCCGACGTGAGTAAGATCTTTAAACAGGTCAACATACACAAGGCTGCGGGGCCAGACGGATTACCAGGACATGTGCTCCCAGCATGTGCTATCCAACTGGCAGGTGTCGTCACTGACACTTTCAACATGTCCCTGACTGAGTCTGTAATACCAACATGTTTCAAGCAGGCCACCATAGTCCCTGTGCCCAAGAACTATAACAATGACAATAAGTACCGGAGCGCCAACTCTAGGACGAAAAGACTTCTCAACAGTTTTTACCCCCAAGCCATAAGACTCCTGAACAGGTAATCAAATGGCTACCCGGACTATCTGCATTGTGTGCCCCTCTCCCCAACCCCTCTTTTACGCTGCTGCAACTCTCTGTTTATCATATATGCATAGTCACTTTAACTATACATTCATGTACATACTACCTCAATCAGCCCAACTAACTGGTGCCCCCGTACATTGGCTACCCGGACTATCTGCATTGTGTCCCGCCACCCACCACCCCCTCTTTTACGCTACTGCTACTCTGTTTATAATATGCATAGTCACTTTTACTATACCTACATGTACATACTACCTCAATCAGCCTGTATATAGCCTCGCTACTGTTACTTCCCACTATCTTTTTCATTGTTGTTTTTATTTTACTTATCATTGTTGTTTTTATCTTTACTTATCTATTGTTCACCTAATACTAATAATATTTTTTTTACTTAAAAATTGCACTGTTGGTTAGAGCCTGTAAGTAAGCATTTCACTGTAAGGACGATTCCACCTGTTGTTTTCAGCGCATGTGACAAATAAACTTTGATTTGATACCCCCCCCCCCATTTCCCATTCCTTTTTTAGGAGAGCCACTCTGGTTAATCCACCAGGTTGATGTTCACACAGTTTGTGTTCACAATCTTTTTCTAACTCCTAAAAATATTACACAAACATGACCCACACACACATGCAACCAATAATACACACACACACACACACACACACACACACACACACACACACACACACACACACACACACACACACACACACACACACACACACACACACACACACACACACACACACACACACACACACACACACATGCAACCAATAACACACACACACACACACACACACACACACACACACACACACACACACACACACACACACACACACACACACACACACACACACACACACACACATGCAACCAATAACACACACACACACACACACACACACACACACACACACACACACACACACACACACACACACACACACACACACACACACACACACACACATGCAACCAATAACACACACACACACACACACACACACACACACACACACACACATGCAACCAATAACACACACACACACACACACACACACACACACACACACACACACACACACACACACACACACACACACACACACACACACACACACACACACACACACACACACATGCAACCAATAACACACACACACACACACACACACACACACACACACACACACACACACACATGCAACCAATAACACACACACACACACACACACACACACACACACACACACACACACACACACACACACACACACACACACACACACACACACACACACACACACACACACACACACACACACACACACACACACACACACACACAAATAAATAGCCCAGCTAACCAAAGTCATTAATCTTCCAGTCACTTAAAGGGAACCCCAGGCATTCACGATAGCTTAGATCTTCCTTTCATCACTCCATTTCTCCTTCCCCCTTAGTCCCTTAGTCTCTCTTCTCTCTCTCACTCCTTCCCTTGATCCCTTGACCCCACAAGGAATGTTTTGCGACGTGTGTGTGTGTACAGGGAAATAAGCATTCCTTGTGGGGTTAAACTACATGTCAAGTACATTCCTTGTGGGGTTAAACTACAGGTCAAGTACATTCCTTGTGGGGTTAAACTACAGGTCAAGTACATTCCTTGTGGGGTTAAACTACAGGTCAAGCACATTCCTTGTGGGGTTAAACTGCAGGTCAAGTACATTCCTTGTGGGGTTAAACTACAGGTCAAGTACATTCCTTGCGGGGTTAAACTACAGGTCAAGTACATTCCTTGTGGGGTTAAACTGCAGGTCAAGTACATTCCTTGTGGGGTTAAACTACAGGTCATGTACATTCCTTGTGGGGTTAAACTACAGGTCAAGTACATTCCTTGTGGGGTTAAACTACAGGTCAAGTACATTCCTTGTGGGGTTAAACTACAGGTCAAGTACATTCCTTGTGGGGTTAAACAACAGGTCAAGTACATTCCTTGTGGGGTTAAACTACAGGTCAAGTACATTCCTTGTGGGGTTAAACTACAGGTCAAGCACATTCATTGTGGGGTTAAACTACAGGTCAAGTACATTCCTTGTGGGGTTAAACTACAGGTCAAGCACATTCCTTGTGGGGTTAAACTGCAGGTCAAGAACATTCCTTGTAGCCCCTTCACTCTGATCCTAATGGTTTGACCCATGTCAGATTTGGGGGAGTCTGTCTGTCTGCACCCCTGTCTGACGGGGCTGGTCCAGATCAGACCAACCGAATTGAGCTGAAGATGAAGGGATGAAGAAATCAAATCAAATTTTATTTGTCACATACACATGGTTAGCAGATGTTAATGCGAGTGTAGCGAAATGTTTGTACTTCTAGTTCCGACAATGCAGTGATAACCAACAAGTAATCTAACTAACAATTACAAAACTACTGTCTTATACACAGTGTAAGGGGATAAAGAATATGTACATAAGGATATATGAATGAGTGATGGTACAGGGCAGCATACAGTAGATGGTATCGAGTACAGTATATACATATGAGATGAGTATGTAGACAAAGTAAACAAAGTGGCATATTTAAAGTGGCTAGTGATACATGTATTACATAAGGATGCAGTCGATGATGTAGAGTACAGTATATACGTAAGCATATGAGATGAATAATGTAGAGTAAGTAACATTATATAAGGTAGCATTGTTTAAAGTGGCTAGTGATATATTTACATCATTTCCCATCAATTCCCATTATTTAAGTGGCTGGAGTTGGGTCAGTGTCAATGACAGTGTGTTGGCAGCAGCCACTCAATGTTAGTGGTGGCTGTTTAACAGTCTGATGGCCTTGAGATAGAAGCTGTTTTTCAGTCTCTCGGTCCCAGCTTTGATGCACCTGTACTGACCTCGCCTTCTGGATGATAGCGGGGTGAACAGGCAGTGGCTCGGGTGGTTGATGTCCTTGATGATCTTTATGGCCTTCCTGTAACATCGGGTGGTGTAGGTGTCCTGGAGGGCAGGTAGTTTGCCCCCGGTGATGCATTGTGCAGACCTCACTACCCTCTGGAGAGCCTTACGGTTGAGGGCGGAGCAGTTGCCGTACCAGGCGGTGATACAGCCCGCCAGGATGCTCTCGATTGTGCATCTGTAGAAGTTTGTGAGTGCTTTTGGTGACAAGCCTAATTTCTTCAGCCTCCTGAGGTTGAAGAGGCGCTGCTTCGCCTTCTTCACGACGCTGTCAGTGTGAGTGGACCAATTCAGTTTGTCTGTGATGTGTATGCCGAGGAACTTAAAACTTGCTACCCTCTCCACTACTGTTCCATCGATGTGGATAGGGGGGGTGTTCCCTCTCTCTGTTGACGTTGAGTGTGAGGTTATTTTCCTGACACCACACTCCGAGGGCCCTCACCTCCTCCCTGTAGGCCGTCTCGTCGTTGTTGGTAATCATGCCTACCACTGTTGTGTCGTCCGCAAACTTGATGATTGAGTTGGAGGCGTGCGTGGCCACGCAGTCGTGGGTGAACAGGGAGTACAGGAGAGGGCTCAGAACGCACCCTTGTGGGGCCCCCGTGTTGAGGATCAGCGGGGAGGAGATGTTGTTGCCTACCCTCACCACCTGGGGGCGGCCCGTCAGGAAGTCCAGTACCCAGTTGCACAGGGCGGGGTCGAGACCCAGGGTCTCGAGCTTGATGACGAGCTTGGAGGGTACTATGGTGTTGAATGTCGAGCTGTAGTCGATGAACAGCATTCTCACATAGGTATTCCTCTTGTCCAGGTGGGTTAGGGCAGTGTGCAGTGTGGTTGAGATTGCATCGTCTGTGGACCTATTTGGGCGGTAAGCAAATTGGAGTGGGTCTAGGGTGTCAGGTAGGGTGGAGGTGATATGGCCTTGACTAGTCTCTCAAAGCACTTCATGATGACGGAAGTGAGTGCTACGGGGCGGTAGTCGTTTCGCTCAGTTACCTTAGCTTTCTTGGGAACAGGAACAATGGTGGCCCTCTTGAAGCATGTGGGAACAGCAGACTGGTATAGGGATTGATTGAATATGTCCGTAAACACACCGGCCAGCTGGTTTGCGCATGCTCTGAGGGCGCGGCTGGGGATGCCGTCTGGGCCTGCAGCCTTGCGAGGGTTAACACGTTTAAATGTCTTACTCACCTCGGCTGCAGTGAAGGAGAAACCGCATGTTTTCGTTGCAGGTCAAGCACAAGAAGAACAAGAAGGGATGAGCGGATGGGCAATAGACCCACTCTATCCACCAGACTAGACTCAGAATAAGCTATCCATTAATTGACTAATGGGTAAAATAAATCTTAATTGACAGAATGAAAATGGTCATCCTCAATAGGTCAATAACCTTCTGTGATATACAGTATAAACCAATACAAAGTCAGTCTATCTGTCCAATCTCACTGTCTGGTAAAGCGATCACCTGACAATGCCTTAGTTTATGGAAAGCACCACAGCCATTAAAACAATGCTTAACTAACCAGAATACACATAATCACAGAGACACATTCACACAGAGAGAGGAGAGCATTTCCCCAGCTTTGGCTTCATGCCTTAATGGAAAACGTGTGAATGTGTGAGACCTGGTGTGTGTGTGTGCGTGTGGGTTACGGGCTTATAAGCTCCAGGAACGGACTGTGCCCAGAAAGGGCAGCACCTCCCACACACGCGTGGAACCTGATTTCCGACCCCATGCCATGCCATGCCATGCCGCGCACACACACACACACACACACACACACACACACACACACACACACACACACACACACACACACACACACACACACACACACACACACACACACACACACACACACACACACACACACACACACACACTAGCTCAAACAGGGACCTGGAAGCCCCATTCCATTCCTCCACACACAGGCTTCTCTTCTCAGGCTCCTAGCTACTTCCTGAGGACCAGTACAATGGCTACTTCCTCTGATTGTTACTGCAGGGTACTCTTTATAACGCAGGGATTATTTTGGCATGGGATGTGGCGGCCATTTTCCCTTCCTCACCCCGGACGCAGGCCTTCTTCCCCCCAATAACAGAGCACTTAGGTGGGTCACTCATGTGCCAGACTGCTCCCCCTCGAGGAATGACCAGAAAACACACACACATGCATGGACTGTATGTCTGCACACACGCAAGCATGTACAGTATATACTGAATATGATTGCATTGACGCTCACACACATACACTCGTACATTCACACGCCCACATCCATGAACACTCAAACATTTCCCTAGTAGTCAACAAGGAGGATTTCCGACACCTAAATGTTTCTTCTTATAATGCAACACCTTTCTCCATTGACACAGGATAACATTTAAATGATGCCATGCAGGACCTAGGTACTACTTTAGATGAACACAGCAGTCACAGTAGTCCACACTTATCCTGGTTACTGCCACTCCATTAGTTACTACCACAATTCTCCTGGTTACTGCCACTCCATTAGTTACTACCACAATTCTCCTGGTTACTGCCACTCCTTTAGTTACTATCACAATTCTCCTGGTTACTGCCACTCCTTTAGTTACTATCACACTTCTTCTGGTTACCGCCACTCCTGGTTACTGCCACTCCTTTAGTTACTGTCACACTTCTCCTGGTTACTGCCACTCCTGCTTACTATCACACTTCTCCTGGTTACTGCCACTTCTGGTTACTGCCACTCCTTTAGTTACTATCACACTTCTCCTGGTTACTGCCACTTCTGGTTACTGCCACTCCTTTAGTTACTATCACACTTCTCCTGGTTACTGCCACTCCTTTAGTTACTATCACACTTCTCCTGGTTACTGCCACTTCTGGTTACTGCTAGACTTTTCCTGGTTACTGCCACTCCTTTAGTTACTATCACACTTCTCCTGGTTACTGCCACTCCTTTAGTTACTATCACACTACTCCTGGTTACTGCCACTTCTGGTTACTGCCACTCCTTTAGTTACAATCACACTTGTTCTAGTTACTGCCACTCCCGCATACTACCACATTTCTCCTGGTTACTGCCACTCCTGGTTACTGCCACTTCTGGTTACTGCCACTCCTTTAGTTACAATCACACTTGTTCTAGTTACTGCCACTCCCGCATACTACCACATTTCTCCTGGTTACTGCCACTCCTGGTTACTATCACACTTATTCTAATTACTGCCACTCCTGAGTACTACCACACTTCTGCTGGTTACTGCCACTCCAGGTTCCTGAGAAACTATTTTCACGCCACTTCGATACAGCTACAAGTTACTTTTCATAACAGGTTAGAAGAATTTACGCAACAGGTTAGAGAATTAATTTAGAATATTAGGAGAATTAGGTTAAGGATAGTAAAAGGGGGGCCTCCCGAGTGGCGCTGCGCTCTAATTGGCCCGGTCCGTGTTAGGGGAGGCTTTACTTGGCTCACCGCGCTCTAGCAACTCCTTGTGGTGGGCCGGGCGCATGCAGGCGGACTTCGGTCGATACATTGGTGCAGCTGGCTTCCGGGTTAAGCGTGTGGGTGTTAAGAAACGTGGCTTGGCGGGTCATGTTTCAGAAGACGCATGACTTGAACTTCGACTCTCCTGAGCCCGTTGGGGAGTTGAAGCGATGAGACACGATCGTAATCACGAAATTGGGAGAAAAAAAGGATTTAAAAAAGTTTGCAAAAGGGTTAAGGTTAGCAAAAATGCTCTCCTAACCTGCTCTTCTGGATGTATCTATATTGAAGTGATGTGAAAAGAATGTGTCATCCTGGGCACTACCACACTTCTCCTGTTTACTGCCACTCCTTTAGGTACTACCACACTTCTCCTGGTTACTGCCACTCCTTTAGGTACTACCACACTTCTCCTGTTTACTGCCACTCCTTTAGGTACTACCACACTTCTCCTGTTTACTGCCACTCCTTTAGGTACTACCACACTTCTCCTGGTTACTGCCACTCCTTTAGGTACTACCACACTTCTCCTGGTTACTGCCACTCCTTTAGGAACTACCACACTTCTCCTGTTTACTGCCACTCCTTTAGGTACTACCACACTTCTCCTGGTTACTGCCACTCCTTTAGGTACTACCACACTTCTCCTGGTTACTGCCACTCCTTTAGGAACTACCACACTTCTCCTGGTTACTGTGTCGAGGATAACTGCTGATTTTACAGAAGCAGTAGTAACAAACTATGAGCAGGAATAATGTTCATTGTTATGTACTTAAGAAGCCAATAATTGCGAGAGCAGATGTCCTTGACTGTTTGCCAGGTTAAATATTCTGCATCCAGAAATATACTGTTCCTCCAATTACACACCCCACTGGATCAAACACGCTTCCCATCAACTCAGGCATCCGCTGACAACATGATCCTCTCATCCTCATCCCGCTAGGCTGAGACACATCTGTAAATATATTCTCCAAACAGGAGAATCTCAAGTCACTGCAAGAGTCCTACACTAAACATCCTGTTAACGTTACTGTTAACGAACCCTTCCTCTCCTCTGCTGAGAGGTCACAAATAAAAACTCTGTCTGTCTGTCTGTCTGTCTGTCTGTCTGTCTGTCTGTCTGTCTGTCTGTCTGTCTGTCTGTCTGTCTGTCTGTCTGTCTGTCTGTCTGTCTGTCTGTCTGTCTGTCTGTCTGTCTGTGTGTGTGTGTGTGTGTGTGTGTGTGTGTGCGTTCATCCACCTCTGGCCTGCTCGCCTCCCTACCACTGAGGAAGTACAGCTCCCGCTCAGCCCAGTCAAAACTGTTCGCTGCCCTGGCCCCCCAATGGTGGAACAAACTCCCTCACGACGCCAGGACAGCGGAGTCAATCACCACCTTCCGGAGACACCTGAAACCCCACCTCTTTAAGGAATACCTAGGATAGGTTAAGTAATCCCTCTCACCCCACCCCCCCTAAGTTTTAGATGCACTATTGTTAAGTGACTGTCCCACTGGATGTCATAAGGTGAATGCACCAATTTGTAAGTCGCTCTGGATAAGAGCGTCTGCTAAATGACTTAAATGTAAATGTAAAATGTGTGTGTGTGTGTGTGTGTGTGTGTGTGTGTGTGTGTGTGTGTGTGTGTGTGTGTGTGTGTGTGTGTGTGTGTGTGTGTGTGTGTGTGTGTGTGTGTGTGTGTGTGTGTGTGTGTGTGTGTGTGCGCACAACTGGAGCCTACTACAACCCTCACTACCAGATCACAACTGCAGCCACCTGTGGTCCCCACCCGACTCCATCTATAGAACATCACTCCAGACACCACAGACCACAATGACCTTCATTTTAAGTGACTCCAACTGGAAATTTCTCAGAGAATAACTGCTATTCTCTGGCATGTCATTCAGAAAGCTATGGTGCTTAGCAACAGCAAGTGCCTTGAAAATTCCCTCCGGTACTAATGGTTTGGTGGCAATAAGAGGACATGTAGCTCCTGCAACGCCGCAAGTGGCAGCCAGAGCTGCAAAGAAGTTTCCTAACACCAAAATCACTATGTCCACCTTGTTGCCGCGTGGAGATGTGCCCTTCCACATTATTTAGAGCAACAACGCTGAGCTGTCTAGAAGCTGTGCTCTCTTTGACAATGTTTACACCACCAGGCCCCATTCAGAGAGGCCAGCTCCAACCTGCAACATTGGGCTTCCAGAGTGGGCAGCACCCGCCCACCTCACTACATCCTATGTTAACAGGACAACACCCAATCAGAAGAGACCAACATTGGGCTTCCAGAGTGGGCAGCACCCGCCCACCCCACTACATCCTATGTTAACAGGACAACACCCAATCAGAAGAGACCAACATTGGGCTTCCAGAGTGGGCAGCACCCGCCCACCCCACTACATCCTATGTTAACAGGACAACACCCAATCAGAAGAGACCAACATTGGGCTTCCAGAGTGGGCAGCACCCGCCCACCCCACTACCTCCTATGTTAACAGGACAACACCCAATCACAAGAGACCAACATTGGGCTTCCAGAGTGGGCAGCACCCGCCCACCCCACTACCTCCTATGTTAACAGGACAACCCCCAAATCAGAAGAGACCAACATTGGGCTTCCAGAGTGGGCAGCACCCTCCCACCCCACTACCTCCTATGTTAACAGGACAACACCCAATCAGAAGAGACCAACATTGGGCTTTGACCAACATTGGGCTTCCAGAGTGGGCAGCAACCACCCACCCCACTACCTCCTATGTTAACAGGACAACACCCAATCACAAGAGACCAACATTGGGCTTCCAGAGTGGGCAGCACCCGCCCACTCTGCTGAAGATCTGCTGAATGTAATCTGCTCAAATGATCAGAAATAGAACCTATTATCATTATAAGTTCAGTTTTATATAAGCCACCCTGGAAAGGGTTCAAGTTTGCTCATATAAATATGTGTAGCCTCAGAAACAAAATTCAGGAGATTAGTCATTTGCTAATCTTAGGTACTATTAATATATTAGCAATTTCTGAGACTTAAACAGCACCTTTGATGATACAGCAGTTAGGGTTACAGGGATATAACATCTACAGAAAAGACAGGAATGACCACGGGGAGGGGTTGCTGTATATGTTCAGAGCCATATTCCTGTCAAGCTCAGAGAGGATCTTATGACAAATGAAATAGAAGTCCTGTGGTTGCAGGTTCACCTGCCTCATCTGAAGCCTCTTCTTTTAGTGTGCTGCTATAGGCCACCAAGTGCAAACAGTCAGTATCTGGAGAATATGTGTGTGATGTTAAACAATACACCCTTTGAAACGCTATTTAGCGCGCACCACCGCTAACTAAGCTAGCCGTTTCACATCCGTTACACTGGCATGTCATACTATTTCTGGCCAGACAGCATCAGATACATGGGCAAGATGTAGTAAGACAGAGGGGCGCTGTAACAGCATAACTTTAGACCGTCCCTCGCCCATACCCGGGCGCGAACCAGGGACCCTCTGCACACATCAACAACTGACACCCACGAAGCATCGTTACCCATCGCTCCACAAAAGCCGCGGCCCTTGCACAGCAAGGGGAACTACTACTTCAAGGTCTCAGAGCAAGTGAAGTCACCCTTTGAAACGCTATTTAGCGCGCACCACCGCTAACTAAGCTAGCCGTTTCACATCCGTTACACTGGCATGTCATACTATTTCTGGCCAGACAGCATCAGATACATGGGCAAGATGTAGTAAGACAGAGGGGCGCTGTTTCCCACACTCGGATGCTTTCTCTGGTGAGAGAGTTTCAGCAGAGGAAGAGGCAAATCTGTCCAGAATAAAAACCACCACCATAATATGGCACAATATGCAGACCTAAGCTTGTTGCCTGCCTTTCCGCCTTTGGGACCATAACTCCCGTTGTTAGGGCAGAGACATGAGCATCTCCTCATTATATAACATCTCTAGTTTGCGAATTGGAAAAGAAAAGTTGGCGGGTGCACAGTGCAGTTCTTTCTCATTCATTGTTTCATTTTGTGACTTGCTTGCCCTTTGATTGTTTATTTTTTTGTATCAATTCCCCATTACATATGTCACCAGTAGGCCTAGTACATATACTGTTAATCCTGTCATTTGGTTACATTCATTTCTGTTAATTACAGTCATTTACCTGGCCAGCTGTGTGCAAATGTAGGAAAGAGCCCATTTGCAATGTCTGATTCTGATTGTCCTAATTCACCACATCCACCACTAATACTGTAAACTGAGCTTCTCCATCATTTTTTCTTCGCCCTCACACATTGTAAACAAAGTATGTTTGTTTGTCTGTAAACAAAGTATGTTTGTTTGTCTGTAAACAAAGTATGTTTGTTTGTCTGTAAACAAAGTTTTAACATACATTGCAAATGATAGTTCCTCAGTTTTGAATCTTTCCAACACTCCTGGCCTCGATAATCACCAAGCCTTGGTGTGAAAGAACAAAATATCATGATCTGATGATCCCATATATCCAGTGGAAACTTCATAAAACACAACTGTCTGATGCGCTCACTGGCGCGGGAAACTCTGAGGGCCCGGGACATGCTAGTTGGTACAATGTTACAAGTTTGCTAGCGACAGATTCTGTCCGGATGGAGGTTATAGGCCTACTGCTGCATTGGCCTATAGGCTATGTATCTCTGAGTTCTATGCACACATTTCTTCAGCCACCACTGGATCACAGTGTCTCAATGTGTCCATATAGCAGAGGATCGTGCTTCAGTTGAATTTTTACTTTGAGATTTGTATTATTTTACTTCAGATTGTATGAATAACCACGTGACAATGACATTTTAAGAAAATGAAGGTTATTATTGAAATGAAACTGTTCCACAAAAATGCACATATAAAAATAATCAGAACTGTTACGCACATCGGTAGAAATTAGGGGTGAAACGATACGTTTATTCGTATTGAACCGTTCGGTACAGTGTCCACGGTGCATGGTTCGGTTCGCAGCTATACATGAATCATATATTATAGCTACGAAAAAAAAAATATATTTCATTGTAAAAAAAACATTATTGCATAAACCATAAATTAACATGGGAAAAATATCCACATGGTAATAAAGTTGTCTTTAAAATTGAAAAAATAAGGTTTGTCTCATAGCTGTATGCAGCTCCTCCGCTCATTAGTTATTTCACTCCAGTGAGAACAGAGCTGAGAGACCGTGGTAGCAGCAATTAGCTTATGAAGGAACAGAGCTGAGAGATTGTCATAGCAGCAATTAGCTTATGAAGGAACAGAGCTGAGAGACCGTCATAGCAGCAATTAGCTTATGAAGGAACAAAGCTGAGAGACCGTGGTAGCAGCAATTAGCTTATGAAGGAACAGAGCTGAGAGACCGTCATAGCAGCAATTAGCTTATGAAGGAACAGAGCTGAGAGACCGTGGTAGCAGAAATGAGCTTATGAAGGAACAGAGCTGAGAGATTGTCATAGCAGCAATTAGCTTATGAAGGAACAGAGCTGAGAGACTGTCGTAGCAGCAATTAGCTTATGAAGGAACAGAGCTGAGAGACCGTGGTAGCAGCAAATAGCTTATGAAGGAACAGAGCTGAGAGACCGTGGTAGCAGCAAATAGCTTATGAAGGAACAGAGCTGAGAGACTGTCGTAGCAGCAATTAGCTTATGAAGGAACAGAGCTGAGAGACCGTCGTAGCAGCAATTAGCTTATGAAGGAACAGAGCTGAGAGACCGTGGTAGCAGCAAATAGCTTATGAAGGAACAGAGCTGAGAGACCGTGGTAGCAGAAATTAGCTTATGAAGGAATTAGCAGTTAGTTAAATGCAAATGAGCAACATGGCGAGCCAGAACTAGAAGACACCCCAGTATCTTTCAGGTCTGCCGTCTGGGAACATTTTGGTTTCCCTGTAAACTATAAAGGGGATTGCCAACAAGTGGTGGATATAACATCTACAACATGTAGGCTCTGTTCATTGCTGATAGCCTGTTAGAGTGGTGGATATAACATCTACAACATGTAGGCTCTGTTCATTACTGATAGCCTGTTAGAGTGGTGGATATAACATCTACAACATGTAGGTTCTGTTCATTACTGATAGCCTGTTAGAGTGGTGGATATAACATCTACAACATGTAGGCTCTGTTCATTACTGATAGCCTGTTAGAGTGGTGGATATAACATCTACAACATGTAGGTTCTGTTCATTACTGATAGCCTGTTAGAGTGGTGGATATAACATCTACAACATCTAGGCTCTGTTCATTACTGATAGCCTGTTAGAGTGGTGGATAAAACCTCTACAACATGTAGGTTCTGTTCATTACTGATAGCCTGTTAGAGTGGTGGATATAACATCTACAACATGTAGGCTCTGTTCATTACTGATAGCCTGTTAGAGTGGTGGATATAACATCTACAACATGTAGGCTCTGTTCATTACTGATAGCCTGTTAGAGTGGTGGATATAACATCTACAACATGTAGGCTCTGTTCATTACTGATAGCCTGTTAGAGTGGTGGATATAACATCTACATGTAGGCTCTGTTCATTACTGATAGCCTGTTACATTTACATTTACATTTAAGTCATTTAGCAGACGCTCTTATCCAGAGCGACTTACAAATTGGAGTGGTGGATATAACATCTACAACATGTAGGTTCTGTTCATTACTGATAGCCTGTTAGAGTGGTGGATATAACATCTACAACATGTAGGTTCTGTTCATTACTGATAGCCTGTTAGAGTGGTGGATATAACATCTACAACATGTAGGTTCTGTTCATTACTGATAGCCTGTTAGAGTGGTGGATATAACATCTACAACATGTAGGCTCTGTTCATTACTGATAGCCTGTTAGAGTGGTGGATATAACATCTACAACATGTAGGCTCTGTTCATTACTGATAGCCTGTTAGAGTGGTGGATATAACATCTACAACATGTAGGTTCTGTTCATTGCTGATAGTCTGTTAGAGTGGCAATACGACTAACATGACAACTCATTTGCGCCGACATCACCTCAAAGTGCCAATTGGTGGGACTCGGCAGAAAAATGAAACAACAACCAATCGGCAACCCCTTCCCCCCCACAGCCTCCAGGCAACAATAGGTGGCTGAATCCGGCAGGGCTAAAGTAATCAACGCAGCGATATCAAAATTCCTAGCGGCAGATATGAAACCCTTCTCTGTGGTAGAGAGCAGCGCTTAACTATTCCTTCCCACACACATTTTACCCAGACATCAATACCTGCATTATACAAAAAAACTAAAGAACAACTTGAGAGCGAGTTGTCAGAAACGCGGGACGTCTAGAGCTACAGAGAGCTACCTTACTGTAGGCTCATTTCATTACACCAGACAGTTGGACGTCTAGAGCTACAGAGAGCTACCTTACTGTAGGCTCATTTCATTACACCAGCCAGTTGGACGTCTAGAGCTACAGAGAGCTACCTTACTGTAGGCTCATTTCATTACACCAGCCAGTTGGACGTCTAGAGCTACAGAGAGCTACCTTACTGTAGGCTCATTTCATTACACCAGACAGTTGGACGTCTAGAGCTACAGAGAGCTACCTTACTGTAGGCTCATTTCATTAGTGGGAGATAAAAAGCCATGTCCTTCAAACACGTCCCTTTGAGAGTCGTCACACCAGTGTAAACCTGGAGGAGGAGCTAAGAGAAGTAGTTGCAGTGTGGAAGTTGGAGAGGGATAATGTAACTATTCCTGTGACCACTGACAACTAGAAATATTGTAAATGCAGTTGCACTAGCTGTACTGGGGCCACAGAGAGGATGCTTTGCTCACGTTATTCATCTGCATCTCAAAAAGCAATGTCAGTGAATCCAATCTCTCGCCTCCTAGCAAAGATCAGGAAGGTGGTATCCTTCTGTCATAAAAGCACAACTGCTGCTCATGTTTTCAAGACATAACAGGAGATGTTGGAGCTGCCAAACCACAAACTAATCCAAGATGTCCCTACTAGATGGAATTCAAGCCATGACATGGCTGAGAGATACCTTGAGCAGAAAGTTGGTGTATTCTACACTGACTGATCAAGCTGTGAGGAAGAATGTCAAAGATACTGTGACTTTGTCTGAAAATTACATGAGACCAGCAGAGGAAGTTATCAAAGTGTTAAAACCTCTCAAAACAGTCACAACACTGATATGCACAGAGCCTTCCATCAGTTTCCATGGTCCTGCCTATGAAAACAATGATCCTGAAATCAATGGTGGCATCTGATGAAGGTGAACCCGCAGTAAGGGATGTAAAGACTGCTATCAGAGTTAACCTGGAGCCTAGATATGCTGACCCTGGTGTCCAAGACTTCTTACACAAGAGCACCGCCTTGGACCCCCGGTTCAAGTCCCTGCTGCACCTGGATGCTGCTGCTCGTCTGAGAGTCTACAATGAACTCATAGCAGAGATTGTGGCCAATATACAACAGGTTTTGTATTTATTTTGTTAATGTGACATTTATTATTTTATTAATTAGTGATTTAACAATTCATTATAAAGTAATAATTATAATTGTCATAATAGTGTCTGATATATATTTCTAACAACAAATCATATTTTTAAAACCTCTTCAGAGACAGTAATTTTCATCTAATTGAATTGTGCAGGGTCACGCCTCAGATACCACAGGAGCCAACCCCTCTCCAGAGACGGCAGACGACAGGGACTCTCCTCCAGAAAGTGGAGAAAGAACTGAATCTTTATGTTTGAAGCATGAAATGTGGCAAAAGGTTGCAAAGTTCAAGGGGGCCGAATACTTTCGCAAGGCACTGTATATTACATATTTGTTTTTAGTATGATGATGACTTTATTATTTAATTTATAAAACCTCAATGATGATAGTGACTGCCCATTACTGCTTATCACCTACTAATAAACCATCATTTATTCACATTACTTTACTTTAATCAAATATTTCAGTGATGTGTATATTTTGTTATTTTATTTGATGACTTATTATTTCATCTCATTTGTGCTCAGACAGTAGCATCCAGCCAGTGCTTCACAAAGGGTCCCCCTTCAGGCTAGTAGGCTAGCCCAGGGGTTCACAAAGGGTCCCCCTTCAGGCTAGTAGGCTAGCCCAGGGGTTCACAAAGGGTCATCCTTCAGGCTAGTAGGCTAGCCCAGGGGTTCACAAAGGGTCCCCCTTCAGGCTAGTAGGCTAGCCCAGGGGTTCACAAAGGGTCATCCTTCAGGCTAGTAGGCTAGCCCAGGGGTTCACAAAGGGTCATCCTTCAGGCTAGTAGGCTAGCCCAGGGGTTCACAAAGGGTCATCCTTCAGGCTAGTAGGCTAGCCCAGGGGTTCACAAAGGGTCATCCTTCAGGCTAGTAGGCTAGCCCAGGGGTTCACAAAGGGTCATCCTTCAGGCTAGTAGGCTAGCCCAGGGGTTCACAAAGGGTCATCCTTCAGGCTAGTAGGCTAGCCCAGGGGTTCACAAAGGGTCATCCTTCAGGCTAGTAGGCTAGCCCAGGGGTTCAAAGGGTCATCCTTCAGGCTAGTAGGCTAGCCCAGGGGTTCACAAAGGGTCATCCTTCAGGCTAGTAGGCTAGCCCAGGGGTTCACAAAGGGTCATCCTTCAGGCTAGTAGGCTAGCCCAGGGGTTCAAAGGGTCATCCTTCAGGCTAGTAGGCTAGCCCAGGGGTTCACAAAGGGTCATCCTTCAGGCTAGTAGGCTAGCCCAGGGGTTCACAAAGGGTCATCCTTCAGGCTAGTAGGCTAGCCCAGGGGTTCACAAAGGGTCATCCTTCAGGCTAGTAGGCTAGCCCAGGGGTTCACAAAGGGTCATCCTTCAGGCTAGTAGGCTAGCCCAGGGGTTCACAAAGGGTCATCCTTCAGGCTAGTAGGCTAGCCCAGGGGTTCACAAAGGGTCATCCTTCAGGCTAGTAGGCTAGCCCAGGGGTTCACAAAGGGTCATCCTTCAGGCTAGTAGGCTAGCCCAGGGGTTCACAAAGGGTCATCCTTCAGGCTAGTAGGCTAGCCCAGGGGTTCACAAAGGGTCATCCTTCAGGCTAGTAGGCTAGCCCAGGGGTTCACAAAGGGTCATCCTTCAGGCTAGTAGGCTAGCCCAGGGGTTCAAAGGGTCATCCTTCAGGCTAGTAGGCTAGCCCAGGGGTTCAAAGGGTCATCCTTCAGGCTAGTAGGCTAGCCCAGGGGTTCACAAAGGGTCATCCTTCAGGCTAGTAGGCTAGCCCAGGGGTTCACAAAGGGTCATCCTTCAGGCTAGTAGGCTAGCCCAGGGGTTCACAAAGGGTCATCCTTCAGGCTAGTAGGCTAGCCCAGGGGTTCAAAGGGTCATCCTTCAGGCTAGTAGGCTAGCCCAGGGGTTCTAAAGGGTCATCCTTCAGGCTAGTAGGCTAGCCCAGGGGTTCTCAAAGGGTCATCCTTCAGGCTAGTAGGCTAGCCCAGGGGTTCACAAAGGGTCATCCTTCAGGCTAGTAGGCTAGCCCAGGGGTTCACAAAGGGTCATCCTTCAGGCTAGTAGGCTAGCCCAGGGGTTCACAAAGGGTCATCCTTCAGGCTAGTAGGCTAGCCCAGGGGTTCACAAAGGGTCATCCTTCAGGCTAGTAGGCTAGCCCAGGGGTTCACAAAGGGTCATCCTTCAGGCTAGTAGGCTAGCCCAGGGGTTCAAAGGGTCATCCTTCAGGCTAGTAGGCTAGCCCAGGGGTTCACAAAGGGTCATCCTTCAGGCTAGTAGGCTAGCCCAGGGGTTCACAAAGGGTCATCCTTCAGGCTAGTAGGCTAGCCCAGGGGTTCACAAAGGGTCATCCTTCAGGCTAGTAGGCTAGCCCAGGGGTTCACAAAGGGTCATCCTTCAGGCTAGTAGGCTAGCCCAGGGGTTCAAAGGGTCATCCTTCAGGCTAGTAGGCTAGCCCAGGGGTTCACAAAGGGTCATCCTTCAGGCTAGTAGGCTAGCCCAGGGGTTCACAAAGGGTCATCCTTCAGGCTAGTAGGCTAGCCCAGGGGTTCACAAAGGGTCATCCTTCAGGCTAGTAGACTAGCCCAGGGGTTCAAAGGGTCATCCTTCAGGCTAGTAGGCTAGCCCAGGGGTTCAAAGGGTCATCCTTCAGGCTAGTAGGCTAGCCCAGGGGTTCACAAAGGGTCATCCTTCAGGCTAGTAGGCTAGCCCAGGGGTTCACAAAGGGTCATCCTTCAGGCTAGTAGGCTAGCCCAGGGGTTCACAAAGGGTCATCCTTCAGGCTAGTAGGCTAGTCCAGGGGTTCACAAAGGGTCATCCTTCAGGCTAGTAGGCTAGCCCAGGGGTTCACAAAGGGTCATCCTTCAGGCTAGTAGGCTAGCCCAGGGGTTCAAAGGGTCATCCTTCAGGCTAGTAGGCTAGCCCAGGGGTTCACAAAGGGTCATCCTTCAGGCTAGTAGGCTAGCCCAGGGGTTCACAAAGGGTCATCCTTCAGGCTAGTAGGCTAGCCCAGGGGTTCACAAAGGGTCATCCTTCAGGCTAGTAGGCTAGCCCAGGGGTTCAAAGGGTCATCCTTCAGGCTAGTAGGCTAGCCCAGGGGTTCACAAAGGGTCATCCTTCAGGCTAGTAGGCTAGCCCAGGGGTTCACAAAGGGTCATCCTTCAGGCTAGTAGGCTAGCCCAGGGGTTCACAAAGGGTCATCCTTCAGGCTAGTAGGCTAGCCCAGGGGTTCACAAAGGGTCATCATTCAGGCTAGTAGGCTAGTCCAGGGGTTCACAAAGGGTCATCCTTCAGGCTAGTAGGCTAGCCCAGGGGTTCACAAAGAGTCATCCTTCAGGCTAGTAGGCTAGCCCAGGGGTTAACAAAGGGTCATCCTTCAGGCTAGTAGGCTAGCCCAGGGGTTCACAAACGGTCATCCTTCAGGCTAGTAGGCTAGCCCAGGGGTTCACAAAGGGTCATCCTTCAGGCTAGTAGGCTAGCCCAGGGGTTCAAAGGGTCATCGTTCAGGCTAGTAGGCTAGTCCAGGGGTTCACAAAGGGTCATCCTTCAGGCTAGTAGGCTAGCCCAGGGGTTCACAAACGGTCATCCTTCAGGCTAGTAGGCTAGCCCAGGGGTTCACAAAGGGTCATCCTTCAGGCTAGTAGGCTAGCCCAGGGGTTCACAAAGGGTCATCCTTCAGGCTAGTAGGCTAGCCCAGGGGTTCATAAAGGGTCATCCTTCAGGCTAGTAGGCTAGCCCAGGGGTTCACAAAGGGTCATCCTTCAGGCTAGTAGGCTAGCCCAGGGGTTCACAAAGGGTCATCCTTCAGGCTAGTAGGCTAGGGGTTCACAAATTTTTTCACTCAGGCCCCCTTTCCGGCATTGGGGAACATCCTGCGCATGCGCCACATCTATTTCTATGGGCACAAGCACTGTTCACGACACAAACTGTTTACACCCCTCTTGTTGGAGGAGATGAGATTTTGCAGGTTTAAACCTTATTTCCTATTTTGTCATAGGGTGCAGACACGGGTTTTATTTTTTATAGCACATTTGTTTGCAATTCTATTCATTTTGCCATGTCTAATTGTGTATTTATGTGATATTTGAGTGACTCAAACATTTCAACAAAATCTATGGGCAAAAAGACCTAGCTAAAAAACGTTAGCTGGCATGGGCTAGATGATCTGAACATTTTAGACAAGTTATAAATAGCTCTCTAAGGTATGCAATGACTGACATGACAAGAGAAACACTGATGATGGACTTCCCAATTTGAAATTGCAACTCGTGCATTCTACTATTACAACTTTCAAGAGTTAGTTGAAAGCCGGATTGAGTTCCTTAAAAAATATATTTTTAAATCAGCATGTTGTTTGTGCAACAGTATCTTCTAAATCAAAGAGGAATATGTTAGCTACATGAAGTAGCTAAGAGAAAACTTGTAATGTAGCCAAAGCTCATAGGGTCCCCTAGGAAACACTTATCAAAACTTTAGTTCCTACCCTGTCACAATAAAGCCTCCCTGGCATTTTAATTCGTGGTGATCTCAAAAAACAATGTATTCAAAGTGCCCACTACTATAACTACTATACTATAACTATGGAATTAGAATAGTCATTATATTTCCATGATTCCAACAGTTTTGCACAAATTCGCAAGTCAAATCGCAATTGCAACATTTGGTTAAAAATAAGTCCTAGATTATTTGCCAATATCGTAAAGTAAAACGTGGCAGTTTGGAAATGACCTCAATTGAGCAGTGGTGTAAAGTACTTAAGTAAAAATACTTTCAAGTACTACTTGTCTTTTTTAGTTGGTATATGTACTCTATTTTACTATTTTTTATTTTTGACAACTTTTGCTTTTACTTCACTACATTCCTAAAGACAATATTGTACTTTTTACTCCATACATTTTCCCTGACACCTAAAAGTACTCGTTACATTTTGAATGTAACGAGTAAAAAAAACAACACTCACAAACTTTTAGTTTGCTATTTATAAGAAGCAAGAAGCATTGCCTGATGTGAACCATGCCTCGAACAAAATAGATCTCAGAAGACCTAAGATAGCAGGACAGGAAAATGGTCCAATTCACGCACTTGTCAAGAGAACATCCCTGGTTATCTAATGCCTCTGATCTGGTGGACTCACTAAACACAAATGATTTGTTTATAAATTGTCTGAGTGTTGGAGTGTGCCCCTGGCTATCTGTAAATTATGTGTTGGAGTGTGCCCCTGGCTATCTGTAAATAATGTGTTGGAGTGTGCCCCTGGCTATCTGTAAATAATGTGTTGGAGTGTGCCCCTGGCTATCTGTAAATAATGTGTTGGAGTGTGCCCCTGGCTATCTGTAAATAATGTGTTGGAGTGTGCCCCTGGATATCTGTAAATAATGTGTTGGAGTGTGCCCCTGGCTATCTGTAAATAATGTCTGAGTGTTGGAGTGTGCCCCTGGCTATCTGTAAATAATGTCTGAGTGTTGGAGTGTGCCCCTGGCTATCTGTAAATAATGTCTGAGTGTTGGAGTGTGCCCCTGGCTATCTGTAAATAATGTCTGAGTGTTGGAGTGTGCCCCTGGCTATCTGTAAATAATGTGTTGGAGTGTGCCCCTGGCTATCTGTAAATTATGTGTTGGAGTGTGCCCCTGGCTATCTGTAAATTATGTGTTGGAGTGTGTCCCTGGCTATCTGTAAATTATGTGTTGGAGTGTGCCCCTGGCTATCTGTAAATTATGTGTTGGAGTGTGCCCCTTGCTATCTGTACATAATGTGTTGGAGTGTGTCCCTGGCTATCTGTAAATTATGTGTTGGAGTGTGCACCTGGCTATCTGTAAATTATGTGTTGGAGTGTGCCCCTGTCTAACTGTAAATAATGTCTGATTGTTGGAGTGTGTCCGTGGCTATCTGTAAATTATGTCTGAGTGTTGGAGTGTGCCCCTGGCTATCTGTAAATAATGTGTTGGAGTGTGCCCCTGGCTATCTGTAAATCATGTGTTGGAGTGTGTCCCTGGCTATCTGTAAATTATGTGTTGGAGTGTGTCCCTGGCTATCTGTAAATTATGTGTTGGAGTGTGTCCCTGGCTATCTGTAAATTATGTGTTGGAGTGTGCCCCTGGCTATCTGTAAATTATGTGTTGGAGTGTGCCCCTGGCTATCTGTAAATTATGTGTTGGAGTGTGCCCCTGGCTATCTGTAAATTATGTGTTGGAGTGTGCCCCTGGCTATCTGTAAATTATGTGTTGGAGTGTGTCCCTGGCTATCTGTAAATTATGTGTTGGAGTGTGTCCCTGGCTATCTGTAAATAATGTGTTGGAGTGTGCCCCTGGCTATCTGTAAATTATGTGTTGGAGTGTGCCCCTGGCTATCTGTAAATAATGTGTTGGAGTGTGCCCCTGGCTATCTGTAAATAAAAACAAGAAAATGGTGCAATCTGGTTTGCTTAATAAGCTATTTGAAATGATTTCTACTTTTACTTTTGATACTTAATTACATTTTATCAATTACATTTACTTTTGATACTTACGTATATCTAAAACCAAATATTTTTAGACTTTTACTCAAGTATTATTTTACTGGGTGACTCACTTTTACTTTAGAAATGTTCTATTAATGTATCTTTACTTTTACTCAAGTATGATAATTGGGTACTTTTTCCACCACTGCAACTGAGTGCAGGGAATGCAGAAGTGATGTTTTGGTTGATGTTGAATTGAACAGTATAAAACAATCAGAATGGAGAAAGACTCATTGAAATCACTTAGAATGTACGTGTTGCCACCCTAGGATCACTCACTACTTATAAAGCAAATGTAGAACTGTTATAATTCTAAACTAAATATACTGTCAAATACCGTCAGACCGTCCAATTTTTTTATTTTAAATGCTGGAATATAACATTTTGGCCATTTCGCCCAGCCCTACTGACAGATCTACATGTAGGTCAAAGCCAATCTCCTGACTGTAATACAGGGAAAGTCTGGGAGGTGGGTAATCATTCCTCAAGAAGCTGCCCACACACACACCCTGAGTAAGAGAGTGCACACATAGTGGCACATACTTTCTGACTTAAGAACAGGGAGGAGGGCAGCCAGGTCACTCATGACTCAAGTCAGTATTCGACATCAATCCATGCCTCTGATTCCAAAAGTTGCAAGTTGGAAACCAGCGATAGAAAGCAGTTATTTTTTATTATTTCAATCTTGTCTCATCACTGCAACTCCCCAACGGGCTCGGGAGGTGAAGGTCGAGTCATGCGTCCTCTGAAACATGATCCGCCAAACCAGGCTCCTTAATTAACACCAGCCCACTTAACCCGGAACCCAGCGGCACCAATGTGTTGGAGGAAACACCGTTCAACTGACGACCGAGGTCAGCCTGCATCAAGGAGTTGCTAGAGCGTGATGAGCCAAGTAAAGCAGCCCGGCCAAACACTCCCCTAACTGGGATGACGCTGGGCCAATTGTGCACCACCTTACGGGATTCCCGATCACAGCTGGATGTGATAAAGCCTGGGACACAGCCCGGGATCAAACCCGGGTCTGCGATGCAGTGCCTTAGACCGCTGTGCCATTCAGGAGGCCCAAGAAAGCTGTTTTAAGCCTATTCCAGTCCTTATCTTAACCATTCTGAGCTAATTAGTAACCTTAGGAATTTGGAGTTAATGCCTGAACTTAACCTTAAATACTTCAAAATGTGACGTTTGAAAACGATTGGTTGATAAAAAAAAAATGTGACGTTTGAGAAACATGGATGGACGTCTAATTCTGACATGAGACTGTGAGAGCTAGCAGAGAGATGATTTTATTAATGGATATTCACCATGACTAATAATTTAGGGTCAACAGTACCGGGGTCACACCCCGTAACCCCTAACCACAACACTGCAATGGTCAGCAGTCCACTTCAGCTTTTAAACCAAACAGACATCACTGGAATTACCTAAAGAGGTACCTCTTTCGTTACAAAATATTTGAGAAGGTTAGAGAGAGTGTGCGAGGAATGGATGTTTTATCTTACACTAGGGGGACTCTAACATGGGGTTATAGGTCACTGGTCACATGGTACACAGGTGGGTTCTTACCTTCTCACAGGAAAATGCTTATAGAATGCACCTCTCTTCACACAGTATTTATTATATGTAAAGTTGCTCTAGCTAATTTAGCTTCAATATCTGCAATAAATGGGAACATCACCCAACCAAAGATGTAGCTACGTCCTGAAAGCTAATTCTATGTGGACACATCCTGAACTGCTCTCAAACTGAGCCAGTTGTCATTACCCCTTCATATTGCAATCTAAATTAAATGGGACCCTCTGCCATGAGTTATTTCTCCCTCAAAATAAGTTCCGTAGAAAATCATCCCACAGATGTCTTGGCAGGAAAGTAACATGTGAACAAATGACAAAAACAGTTCAAGCAGCTCAGTGAGAAAAAAGCCCTAGAGACAATCAAGTTGCTACCAGCTCCCACAGTCTCACGTCAGGGCAAATTCTTAAGGTTGGGCATTAACTTCAAATGGTTAAGGCAAGGGTTAAAGTTTGGAATAGGCTTAAAACAAACATCTCAAAAACAGCTTTCTATTGCTGGATTCAAACATGCAACCTTTGAAATTAGAGGCAGATACTTAAGTTCAAGCATTAACTCCAAATTCTTAAGGTTGGGCATTAACTTTGAATGGTTAAGGTAAGGTTTAAGGCTTGGGATAGGCTTAAAACAAAAATATTAAAAACAACTTATTCTAACTTGCAACCTTTGGAATCAGAGGCAGATGCTTACTGAAACCAACCTCAAGGTAACAGCGCTCACTGTTGCCCCTAGTGGCCGGTTTCCACTTCATCTCCCAACGTCCTCAGACATAGATCGAATACTGACTTGTGTCGTCGGTGACCTGGCTGCGAGTTCAGCTGACATGCCCACTGCTCCAAGAAGCAAGCAACCAGCGTTAAATGCAAATGTGCCCACAGCTGTCCCCTCGTCAACAATACTGCCCCCCCTCCTACCGCATGATGAGTTGAAAATAAAACTTACTGCGTCAACTCCCGACGCTAGGATGGCCACCGAAAAACATAGAATCAGAAACCTAAAGGGAAAGGGAGAGTGAATGAGTTAATATACATTTTACACAGACAACTGTATACCACAACACATAACAACATAATAGAGCCCGCTGAGCACTTGCCTCGGGTTCTTCAGTTGTCTCTGGTGTGTTGCCTGCATTGCCCCACTCATCCGAACTTCAAACTTAATTCCTACTGCAACTAGTGTTCTTCTCCAGGTTTAGTGGCAGCCCTAATGCATGTCGGGCAGGCCACGAACACAACTGAGACAAAAAACATACCATTTATTTGTTGAACAACAGGACATTATAACAGTATATATCGTTAATGTCGAAAAAAACAACACTCTGTTCGCCGCGCGCGTGCGTAAACGTTTTGAAACGCACAATATTGTTTTCAATATATATATATATTTTACACATGATATTCATATAAAAGTGGAGACATGGATGCGGGTTATAAATCTCCTTCAAGAGTAGTTGGGTTTGTCTGTAGGCTTTACGCATGGGATGTCTGTACCTGTAGGCTATCCAAATAGGCTATTATAACACATGGAAATGGGAAAACCACATAAGATCTCTGAACAAGTTTGTTAGTGAACGAGACAACAATTAACACAAAAAACACCTTTTCTACCTGGGATCTGTTGCGCTTGTCGGGGGAAGAGTCTAGCGTGTGAGGGTATACACGCCAGATCCCGGCGATGTAAAAGCTCAGTTGTCCCGGTCGCTCTGTCACCAATATACAGATAATGAGCAGTCTCTCTCCTAACAGTTACAGTTGAAGTGGTGCTTTGTAACAACATGGTTGTGTCCGTACATATGGGCAAGCGTGGTCGTTAACAGGGGGTGTGGTTGACGACAAAACAAGAACAAGTTGCATTGATCAGAAAGAGGCTCACAACGTCCAGGGCAAATATGCAACCCAACGCACTGCACAAGCTCTGCTGATAGTCTGTATTTCCTTTAAGAAGAAGAATACGAAGGTTCCAACAAGTGGTCTTTAGTGGACATTCGGGACAGTTGTAGGCCTGCATACATTTCCATTGTGTCCCAACGCAATAATGTTCCAGAGTTGCACCCTGGTCTTGTTGGTGGCTCTCTGCTACGCCGTATACCAGACAGAGGCGGAGGTAAGAGTCATTTTAACTAACTGTTTCACTGAACATGGTAAAAACTGTATTGTGTTACTATCTTATGTGTTCAACTTGAGAAATAGGCTACTGTATAAGTTGTGCGTTTGGAGTTTTGGAAGTTGCGCTCATGGTGTGCTCGATGCCTCTCCAAGACTCGGCATTGACAATTGACTGGGTGCGTGTGTAAAGTTCAACACATTAAATACAAGTTTGGTATCTTATTATGCATTTCTATGATGAAGAATTTTGCACAATACCTATACAATAGCTGTGAATAAAGCCCACCTGTCATGTCCAAACTGATGGTGGCAAAGTCTTAGGAATTCTCAACATTTCTCAGGTTCACATTGGACATCACTGACCACTCTCAATATATCTTCACCCAACTCTTTGAATAGTCCGTTTTCTTTACATTTTCAATGTAAAAACAAACATTTTGATTGTTTCTCCAAATATATAAAACCATATATTTTATTTAGCTTATTACTGTACATACATTAGACATTATGATACTGTGAATATAATTGCATTGGTCACTTTGATGATACATGCTGCCATTAATTATTCTGGCATCATACCTCTAGAGCAGTGCAACATGGTCAGTCAAAGTGCTTAGTGTGGCTCTGAGAATCTCGACATAGAGCATTCTGCTAGGAGCACTCTCTGTGGTTTATCTGAGTATGTTCATACAGTATACCTACTTCTGTGTCTCTGCTTTTTTGAATAGTTGTGACTAAACTCTAACATTAAATGTATTTTACTGTACAGAAACATGTGGGTAAGCTCATTTTCGTATCAGTGTACAATACCAGTCAAAAGTTTGGACACACCTACCTATTCCAGGGTTTTTTCTTAATTTGTACTATTTTCTACATTGTAGAATAATAGTGAAGACATCAAAACTATGAAATAACACATATGGAATCATGTAGTAACCCAAAAAAGTTTTTAACACAAAGAAGCCACCCTTTGCCTTGATGACAGCTTTGCACACTCTTGGCACTCTCTCAACCAGCTTCATGAGGTAGTCACCTGGAATGCATAGGTGACAGGTGTGCCTTGTTAAAAGGTAATTTGTGGAATTTCTTTCCTTCTTAATTAGTGGTCGACCCATTAATCGGCATGGCCGATTAATTAGGCCCGATTTCAAGTTTTCATAACAATCGGTAATCAGCATTTTTGGATGCCGATTATGACCGATTACATTGCATTCCATGAGGAAACTGTATGGCAGGCTGACCACAGGTTACGCGAGTGCAGCAAGGAGCCAAGGTAAGTTGCTAGCTAGCATCAATCTTCACATAATCACTAGTTAACTACACATGGTTGATGATATTACTAGGTTAACTAGCTTGTCCTGCGTTGCATATAATCAATTTCAATTCTTAGCTTACTTCACCAAACGGGGGATGATTTAACAAAAGCGCAATCGCCGAAAAAAGCACAATCGTTGTACAAATGTACCCAACCATAAACATCAATGCCTTTCTTAAAATCAATACACAGAAGTATATATTTTTAAACCTGCATATTTGGTTAAAATAAATTAATGTTAGCAGGCAGTATTACTAGGGAAATTGTGTCACTTCTCTTGCGTTCATTGCACACAGAGTCAGAGTATATGCAACACTTTGGGCCTGCCTCGTTGCAAACTAATTTGCCAGAATGTTACATAATTATGACATAAAATTGAAGGTTGTGCACTATAACAGAAATATTTAGACTTAGGGTTGCCACCCATTCGATCAAATATGGAATGATTCCGTATTTCACTGAAAGAATAAACGTTTTGTTTTCAAAATTATAGTTTCTGGATTTGACCAAATTAATGACCAAAGGCTCGTATTTCTGTGTTTATTATATTATAATTAAATCTATGATTTGATATTTGATTGAGCATTCTGACAGAGCGATGGTAGACGGCAGCAGGCTCGTAAGCATTCATTCAAACTTTACTGCGTTTGCCAGCAGCCCTTAGCAATGCTTGATTCACACGCAGTTTATGGCTTAAAGCCTATCAACTTCTGAAATTAGGCTGGCAATACTAAAGTGCCTTTTACAACATCCAATAGTCTAAGGTTTATGAAATTCAAATGGTATAGAGAGAAATAGTCGACGCGTCATAATTCCCATAATGACTACAACCTAAAACTTCTTAACTGGGAATATTGAAGAACTGGGAATATTGAAGAACTGGGAATATTGAAGAACTGGGAATATTGAAGAACTGGGAATATTGAAGAACTGGGAATATTGAAGAACTGGGAATATTGAAGAACTGGGAATATTGAACCACCACCTTTCATATGTTCTCATGTTCTGAGCAAGGAACTTAAAAGTTAGCTTTTTTACATGACACAAATTGCACTTTTACTTTCTTCTCCAACACTGTATTTTTGCATTATTTAAACCAAATTGAGCATGTTTCATTATTGGTCCTCCAATAATCTGTATCAGTATCAGCGTTGAAAAATCATAATCAGTCGACCTCTATTCTTAATGTGTTTGAGCCAATCAGTTGTGTTGTGACAAGGTAGGGGTGGTATACAGAATATAGCCTTATTTGGTGAAAGTCCATGTCCATATTATGGCAAGAACAGCTCAAAGAAGCAAAGAGAAATGACAGTTCATCATTACCTTAAGACATGAAGGTCAGTCAATGTGAAAAATGTCAACAACTGTCTTCAAGTGCAGTCGCGAAAATCCATCAAGCTCTATGGTGAAACTGGCTCTCATGAGGACCGCCACAAGAAAAGGAAGACCCTCCGCATGTATGGTTCCCACCGTGAAGCATGAAGGAGGAGGTGTGATGGTGTGGGTGTGCTTTGCTGGTGACACTGTCAGTGATTTATTTAGAATTCGAGGCATACTTAACCAGCATGGCTACCACAGCATTCTGCAGCGATATGCCATCCCATCTGGTTTTCACTTAGTGGGACTATCATTTGTTTTCCAACAGGACCATAACCCAACACACCACCAGGCTGTGTAAGGGCTATTTGACCAAGAAGGAGAGTGATGGAGTGCTGCATCAGATGACCTGGCCTCCACAATGACCCTACCTCAACCAAATTGCAATAGTTTTGGATGAGTTGGACCGCAAAGTGAAGGTAAAGCAACCAACAAGTGCTCAGCATATGTGGGAACCCCTTCAAGGTTGTTGGAAGAGCATTCCATGTGAAGCTGGTTGAGAGAATGCCAAGAGTGTGCAAAGCTGTCATCAAAGCAAAGGCTGGCTACTTTGAAGAATCACATATATTTTGATTTGTTTAACACTTTTTGGTTACTATATGATTCCATATTAATTATTTAATTGTTTTGATGTCTTCACTATTATTCTACAATGTAGAAAATAGTAAAAAATTAAGAAAAACCTTTGAGTGAGTAGGTGTGTCCAAACTTTTGACTGGTACTGTATATCTAAACTCGGCAAAAAAAGAAATGTCCTCTCACTGTCAACTGCGTTTATTTTCAGCAAACTTAACATGTGTAAATATTTGTATGAACATAACAAGATTCAACAACTGAGGCATAAACTGAACAAGTTCCACAGACATGTGACTAACAGAAATGGAATAATGTGTCCTTGAACAAAGGGGGGGTAAAAATCAAAAGTAACAGTCAGTATCTGGTGTGGCCACCAGCTGCATTAAGTACTGTAATGCATCTCCTCCTCATGGACTGCACCAGATTTGCCAGTTCTTGCTGTGAGATGTTACCTCACTCTTCCACCAAGGCACCTGCCCGTTCCCAGACATGTCTGGGGAGATGGCCCTCACCCTCACCCTCCAATCCAACAGGTCTCAGATGTACTCAATAGGATTGAGATCCAGGCTCTTCGCTGGCCATGGCAGAACACTGACATTCTTGTCTTGCAGGAAATCACGCACATAACGAGCAGTATTGCTGGTGGCATTGTCATGCTGGAGGGTCATGTCAGGATGAGCCTGCAGGAAGGGTACCACATGAGGGAGGAGGATCTCTTCCCTGTTACGCACATCTTTGAGATAGCCTGCAATGACAACAAACTCAGTTCGATGATGCTATGACACACCGCCCCAGACCATGACGGACCCTCCACCACCAAATCGATCCCGCTCCAGAGTACAGGCCTCGTAGTAATGCTCATTCCTTCGACGATAAACGCGAATCCGACCATCACCCCTGGTGAGACAAAACCGCGACTCGTCAGTGAAGAGCACTTTTTTACCAGTCCTGTCTGGTCCAGCGACGGTGGGTTTGTGCTCATAGGCGACGTTGTTGCTGGTGATGTCTGGAGAGGACCTGCCTTACAACAGGCCTACAAGCCCTCAGTAAATTCTCTCTAAGCCTATTGCGGACAGTCTGAGCACTGATGGAGGGATTGTGCGTTCCTGGTGTAACTCGGGCAGTTGCTGTTGCCATCCTGTACCTGCCCCGCAGGTGTGATGTTCGGATGTACCGATCCGGTGCAGGTGTTGTTACACATGGTCTGCCACTGTGAGGACGAGCAGCTGTCCATCCTGTCTCTCTGTGGCGCTGTTTTAGGCGTCTCACAGTATGTACATTGCAGTTTATTGCCCTGGCCACATCTGCAGTCCTCATGTCTCCTTGCAGCATGCCTAAGGCACGTTCACGCAGATGAGCAGGGACCCTGGGCGTCTTTCTTTTGGTGTTTTTCAGAGTCAGCAGAAAGGCCTCTTTAGTGTCCTAAGTTTTCATAACTGTGACCTTAATTGCCTACCGTCTGTAAGCTGTTAGTGTCTTTTAATGACCGTTCCACAGGTGCATGTTCATAAATTGTTATTGGTTCATTGAACAAATATGGGAAACAGTGTTTAAACCCTTTACAATGAAGATCTGTGAAGTTATTTGGATTTTTACGAATTATCTTTGAAAGACAGGGTCCTGAAAAAGTGACGTTTCTTTTTTTGCAGAGTTTATATCAGCTGAAGGTGTCTGCACCATCCAACACTCTTCACTCCCTGACAGACTGACAGACAGCTCACATTGCATTTCTCTGTTACTGTTTAAATATCCAGTGTGTCTTTTATCACAGTCCTGTGATAAACAGCCCCCTCACCTTCCCTCCCATCCATAGGAACATGGCAATACATTTTCATTAACTGGTACCGCTGTTAACTCCCAAGGCATACACTGTTAGGACAGGTTGACTAGATCCACAACTCCCCTTTCTACTCGAGAGCATGTTTAGAAGCATAGAGGGCCGACTACACATTAAGTGTTATTAGTCTATTAGTACTAGATACTGCATTTCTCTTTTTTGATGAGAACACATAAATAATTACATCTGCCCCACAGATTGAGCTCTGTGTACGTAGGTGTGTTCATCCGTGCGCGCGTGTGTGTGTGTGTGTGTGTGTGTGTGTGTGTGTGTGTGTGTGTGTGTGTGTGTGTGTGTGTGTGTGTGTGTGTGTGTGTGTGTGTGTGTGTGTGTGTGTGTGTGTGTGTGTGTGTGTGTGTGTGTGTGTGTGCCCAATGGTGGTGAGGCTTGAGGTTCAGTGGGCTCCTGTTACCAAGGTGATGAATTATGTCTGATGTGTTGAAAATGATCTTCAATATAAGCATCTATTAACATGAAGGCACTTTTCCCAAAACATTCCGTCAAGTTGTTTTCCATTTGGAGGGCTGTGGAATGAGAAAACGCCCCAACTAGTTGTGCTTTCAATCAACGTTGGTTGGATGATATTTCTCTACACTGTTTATCAGAAATGTTCTCAAACTGGCTTTCACCGGAAAAGAGAATCCATGTATGTAAACAGTGTACCAGAATAGGGGCTTTACAGCAGCGTTTCCCAAACTCGGTCCTCGGGACCACAAAGGGAGCATGTTCTAGTTTTTTTCCTGACACTACACAGATTCAAACTATCAAAGCTTGTTGATGAGTTGAATATTTGAATCAGCTGTGTAATGCTAAGGCAAAAACCAGAGGACCGAGTTTGGGACGTCCTGCTTTACAGTATTTGGAAATAAGGCTTCCTCGTTATATCACTTAAAACCTTGACTCAAAGCACTTACTTGCACAGACTTCTCACTGACAGGTAGCTGTTGTTTTGTTTTCTTATTGTTTTATAATCCATGACTTTCAGAAGTCGATGAGAACTAGGCATTTCCCAGAAACACTCATGCTGGACCCTTCTGGTCTCATTAGCTCCCCAAGGCCAGTTAATGATCTGTGATTGAGATTAATGATGAACGGAGGAGAGAGACGAAGAGGAGGAGGAAGGAGAAAGGAGAGGACAGGAGCTTGGAGAAAAACATGCTCATATACTAGAAGTTTCCTATGAGTCTAGAAAAATGAAGGGAATGAACTGTAAAACCACAAATAAGACATGCTCTACTAATATGGGCCATTAAAAATTGTGCGTGTGTTTGTGGGGGGGTTGGAAGGAGAACAGCAGGACACAGTACATCTGGACAGACTACCCCCCAGAGAGTTGGAGGGAGAGGAAAGAAAAAGAGAACGTGCCAAAACGCTGTGTGTTCTGTTGGATTGGTTAGTGTTGCTAACTGAATGAAACCATGGGAAGAAGAGAGAGAGAGAGAGAGAGAGAGAGAGAGAGAGAGAGAGAGAGAGAGAGAGAGAGAGAGAGAGAGAGAGAGAGAGAGAGAGAGAGAAAAAGAGAGAAAAAGAGAGAAAAAGAGAGAGAGAGAGAGAGAGAGAGAGAGAGAGAGAAAAGAGAGAGAGAGAGAAAGAGAAGGTGCCAAAACGCTGTGTGTTCTGTTGGATTGGTTAGTGTTGCTAACTGAATGAAACCATGGGAAGAGAGAGAGAGAGAGAGAGAGAGAGAGAAAGCATGGGGAGTTGCAGCATTTCCTTCTCATCTGGATCTGCTGTATGGATTTACATAAAGTCTTCTGACTAGTGGAGGCTGCTGAGGGGAGGATGGCTCATAATAATGGCTGGAACGGAGCGAATGGAATGGCATCAAACACATGGAAACAATGTGTTTGATGTATCTGATACCATTCCACTGATTCTGCTCCAGCCATTACAACGAGCCTGTCCTCCCCAATTAAGGTGCCACCAACCTCCTGTGGTTCCGACCCACACGCGGGAGCTGTGTTTTGATCAGCAACATTACGTTTGTGATGCCAGCAGATGTTCTCTCCACACACCCGGCGAGAACAATATGGCCAACAGATAAGCAGATTTCTCTCTGTGAGAAACATTGTGGCCTTTTGATCCAAACCCTATCTAGGATGCTCTGTTGTTTTGGGGTCGAAATAAAGGCCCCTGGCCTGAAGTATTTGCCGTTGGTTTTGTGTCTTTTCCTCCTCTGTATCCTTTGTTTAAGTACATTACATATTGATCAGTGGCTGGGATGTACTCCTGCTGTAGTTTTTGCTTTTGCAATGTGTTCTTATTAATCCTCAGGGTCATAATATGTGTGTGTGTGTGTGTGTGTGTGTGTGTGTGTGTGTGTGTGTGTGTGTGTGTGTGTGTGTGTGTGTGTGTGTGTGTGTGTGTGTGTGTGTGTGTGTGTGTGTGTGTGTGTGTGTGTGTGTGTGTGTGTGTGTGTGTGTGTGTGTGTGAGTGCATTCTTGCTTATCTCTTCTGTTTCTGCAGAGAGAAATCACCTTACTAGTCACATGCCTCCTGTTTGTTGTGTCCCTCTCGATCGGTGGGGCTAACACACACACACACACACACACACACACACACACACACACACACACACACACACACACACACACACACACACACACACACACACACACATTATGACCCTGAGGATTTATAAGAACACATTGCAAAAGCATAACCTGCCCTGTATCAGTATGTTGATATTTGATCTGTATCAGTATGTTGGTATTTGACCTGTATCAGTATGTTGGTATTTGACCTGTATCAGTATGTTGGTATTTGACCTGTATCAGTATGTTGGTATTTGATCTGTATCAGTATGTTGATATTTGATCTGTATCAGTATGTTGGTATTTGACCTGACCTGTATCAGTATGTTGGTATTTGACCTGATCTGTATCAGTATGTTGGTATTTGACCTGATCTGTATCAGTATGTTGGTATTTGACCTGATCTGTATCAGTATGTTGGTATTTGACCTGACCTGTATCAGTATGTAGGTATTTGACCTGACCTGTATCAGTATGTTGGTATTTGACCTGACCTGTATCAGTATGTAGGTATTTGACCTGACCTGTATCAGTATGTTGGTATTTGATCTGTATCAGTATGTTGGTATTTGACCTGACCTGTATCAGTATGTTGGTATTTGATCTGTATCAGTATGTTGGTATTTGATCTGTATCAGTATGTTGGTATTTGACCTGACCTGTATCAGTATGTTGGTATTTGACCTGACCTGTATCAGTATGTTGGTATTTGACCTGTATCAGTATGTTGGTATTTGACCTGACCTGTATCAGTATGTTGGTATTTGACCTGTATCAGTATGTTGGTATTTGACCTGACCTGTATCATCAGTATGTTGGTATTTGATCTGTATCAGTATGTAGGTATTTGATCTGTATCAGTATGTTGGTATTTGACCTGTATCAGTATGTTGGTATTTGACCTGTATCAGTATGTTGGTATTTGATCTGTATCAGTATGTTGGTATTTGACCTGACCTGTATCAGTATGTTGGTATTTGACATGACCTGTATCAGTATGTAGGTATTTGACCTGACCTGTATCAGTATGTTGGTATTTGATCTGTATCAGTATGTAGGTATTTGATCTGTATCAGTATGTTGGTATTTGACCTGTATCAGTATGTTGGTATTTGACCTGTATCAGTATGTTGGTATTTGATCTGTATCAGTATGTTGGTATTTGACCTGTATCAGTATGTTGGTATTTGATCTGTATCAGTATGTTGGTATTTGACCTGTATCAGTATGTTGGTATTTGATCTGTATCAGTATGTTGGTATTTGACCTGTATCAGTATGTTGGTATTTGACCTGATCTGTATCAGTATGTTGGTATTTGACCTGTATCAGTATGTTGGTATTTGACCTGTATCAGTATGTTGGTATTTGACATGACCTGTATCAGTATGTTGGTATTTGACATGACCTGTATCAGTATGTTGGTATTTGACCTGTATCAGTATGTTGGTATTTGACCTGATCTGTATCAGTATGTTGGTATTTGACCTGTATCAGTATGTTGGTATTTGACCTGTATCAGTATGTTGGTATTTGACATGACCTGTATCAGTATGTTGGTATTTGACATGACCTGTATCAGTATGTTGGTATTTGACCTGACCTGTATCAGTATGTTGGTATTTGACATGATCTGTATCAGTATGTTGGTATTTGACCTGTATCAGTATGTTGGTATTTGACCTGATCTGTATCAGTATGTTGGTATTTGACCTGTATCAGTATGTTGGTATTTGACCTGTATCAGTATGTTGGTATTTGACATGACCTGTATCAGTATGTTGGTATTTGACATGACCTGTATCAGTATGTTGGTATTTGATCTGTATCAGTATATTGGTATTTGACATGACCTGTATCAGTATGTTGGTATTTGACATGACCTGTATCAGTATGTTGGTATTTGACCTGATCTGTATCAGTATGTTGGTATTTGACCTGTATCAGTATGTTGGTATTTGACCTGATCTGTATCAGTATGTTGGTATTTGACCTGATCTGTATCAGTATGTTGGTATTTGATCTGTATCAGTATGTTGGTATTTGATCTGTATCAGTATGTTGGTATTTGATCTGTATCAGTATGTTGGTATTTGACCTGTATCAGTATGTTGGTATTTGACATGACCTGTATCAGTATGTTGGTATTTGACCTGATCTGTATCAGTATGTTGGTATTTGACCTGTATCAGTATGTTGGTATTTGACCTGTATCAGTATGTAGGTATTTGACCTGTATCAGTATGTAGGTATTTGACCTGTATCAGTATGTAGGTATTTGATCTGATCTGTATCAGTATGTTGGTATTTGACCTGTATCAGTATGTAGGTATTTGACCTGTATCAGTATGTAGGTATTTGACCTGTATCAGTATGTAGGTATTTGATCTGTATCAGTATGTTGGTATTTGACCTGTATCAGTATGTAGGTATTTGACCTGTATCAGTATGTAGGTATTTGATCTGATCTGTATCAGTATGTTGGTATTTGACCTGTATCAGTATGTAGGTATTTGACCTGTATCAGTATGTAGGTATTTGACCTGTATCAGTATGTAGGTATTTGACCTGTATCAGTATGTAGGTATTTGATCTGATCTGTATCAGTATGTTGGTATTTGACCTGTATCAGTATGTTGGTATTTGACATGATCTGTATCAGTATGTTGGTATTTGACCTGTATCAGTATGTAGGTATTTGACCTGTATCAGTATGTTGGTATTTGACCTGTATCAGTATGTAGGTATTTGACCTGTATCAGTATGTAGGTATTTGATCTGATCTGTATCAGTATGTTGGTATTTGATCTGTATCAGTATGTTGGTATTTGACCTGTATCAGTATGTAGGTATTTGACCTGTATCAGTATGTTGGTATTTGACCTGTATCAGTATGTTGGTATTTGACCTGTATCAGTATGTAGGTATTTGACCTGTATCAGTATGTAGGTATTTGATCTGATCTGTATCAGTATGTTGGTATTTGACCTGTATCAGTATGTAGGTATTTGACCTGTATCAGTATGTAGGTATTTGACCTGTATCAGTATGTAGGTATTTGACCTGTATCAGTATGTAGGTATTTGAGCTCCTTGGCTCTCTGGATCTCTGGCTCCCTGGATCTCTGGCTCCCTGGTCTTTGGGCATTGACCTAGTCTACTAGTCCCCCTTTATTCCCCTCTTCCTTCCTCAGCCTTCTCTGTTGCTCTGCTGGTGATGATAAAGAGGACGATGACTTAACTAGATCTGTTAAGCTGTTTTGTTCTGTTTTCATCTTCTCTCAATTCCTATCTGAAAAGCCCTGTCATTAGTCACCTCAGCTTCAGTGTCTACCAATTAGCACAGGTATGGAGACCAGACAAGGGTAAGGTCCAGGGAAAACAGCAACATACTAAATGAATCAGGCAGAAAATACATGAGATGTCTTTAAACTATTCTGAGTAGCACTGAGAATCTTGTATGATTGGAGTCTGTGACCAGGTCAGTGAATGGATAGCACTGTTTGTATAATTGTGTGTGTGTGTTTGTCAGACAGCTGTTTGAACTTACATAAGAAGGTAAAATGAGCTTAGTTCTCCATGGCAACTATCAAAATTCACATCGGTCATGAGCCATTTCTATTTTTGTTATAGTAGACCCTCTCTCTCTCTTTCTCCCTCCCCCTCGCCTTCTCTCGCTGTCTCTCCCTTTCTCTCTTGTGCTCTCTCTCTCTTCCCCCCTTTCCTATTCAATTCAAGGGGCTTTATTGGCATGGGAAATGTGTTAACATTGCCAAAGCAAGTGAGGTGGATAATATACAAAAGTGAAATAAACAATAAAAATTAACAGTAAACATTACACAAAGACATTACAAATGTCATATTATATATAAATATATATATATAGTGTTGTAACAATGTACAAATGGTTAAAGTACACAAAATAAATAAGCATAAATATGGGTTTTATTTACAATGGTGTTTGTTTTTCACTGGTTGCCCTTTTCTTGTGGCAACAGGTCAGAAATGTTGCTGCTGTGATGGCACACTGTGGAATTTCACCCGGTAGATATGGGAGTTTATCAAAATTGGATTTGTTTTTGAATTCTTTGTGGATGTGTGTAATCTGAGGGAAATATGTCTCTCTAATATGGTCATACATTGGGCAGGAGGTTAGGAAGTGCAGCTCTGTTTCCACCTCATTTTGTGGGCAGTGAGCACATAGTCTGTCTTCTCTTGAGAGCCATGTCTGCCTACGGCAGCCTTTCTCAATAGCAAGGCTATGCTCACTGAGTCTGTACATAGTCAAAGCTTTCCTTAATTTTGGGTCAGTCACAGTGGTCAGGTATTCTGCCACTGTGTACTCTCTGTTTAGGGCCAAATAGCATTCTAGTTTGCTCTGTTTTTTTGTAAATTCTTTCCAATGTGTCAAGTAATCTTTTTGTTTTCTCATGATTTGATTGGGTCTATTTGTGCTGCTGTCCTGGGGCTCTGTGGGGTGTGCTTGTGAACAGAGCCCCAGGACCAGTATGTAGGGACTCTTCTCCAGGTTCATCTCTCTGTAGGGTGTGCTTGTGAACAGAGCCCCAGGACCAGCTTGCTTAGGGGACTCTTCTCCAGGTTCATCTCTCTGCAGGGTGTGTTTGTGAACAGAGCCCCAGGACCAGCTTGCTTAGGGGACTCTTCTCCAGGTTCATCTCTCTAGGGTGTGTTTGTGAACAGTTGTCCCTCCCCTCCGTCCCCTCAGAGAGCTGTCTCCCCTGTCCCTCCCCTCCGTTCCCTCCGTCCCCTCAGAGAGCTGTCTCCCCTGTCCCTCCCCTCCGTTCCCTCCGTCCCCTCAGAGAGCTGTTTCCCCTGTCCCTCCCCTCCGTCCCCTCAGAGAGCTGTTTCCCCTGTCCCTCCCCTCCGTCCCCTCAGAGAGCTGTTTCCCCTGTCCCTCCCTCCGTCCCCTCAGAGAGCTGTCTCCCCTGTCCCTCCCCTCCGTCCCCTCAGAGAGCTGTTTCCCCTGTCCCTCCTCCCCGTCCCCTCAGAGAACTGTCTCCCCTGTCCCTCCTCTCCATCCCCTCAGAGAGCTGTCTCCCCTGTCCCTCCCCTCCGTTCCCTCAGAGAGCTGTCTCCCCTGTTCCTCCCTTCCGTCCCCTCAGAGAGCTGTCTCCCCTGTCCCTCCCTCCGTCCCCTCAGAGAGCTGTCTCCCCTGTCCCTCCTCTCCGTCCCCTCAGAGAGCTGTCTCCCCTGTCCCTCCTCTCCATCCCCTCAAAGAGCTGTCTCCCCTGTCCCTCCCCTCCGTCCCCCAGAGAGCTGCCTCCCGTGTCATCCCCATTCTCAACTGAACCCCACACAAAAAGCTGAATTTTCTTCCCAATTCCCACAATGTGACAGTCAAGTCTTTCAATAGAATAGTTGATGTCATTAGTCCATTATGTTACTTTGGGGGGCTTTGTGCCTCGCCTAAACCACTGTGATCCCTAAAATAACTTCACTTCAGGACACACACTACATGACAAGGTTGAAGGGAGGAGGGGTGTATGTGGGTGTTGAAGCTGAGGTGCAGTTGGACGGACATAGACACACAGAAGGTAGAGTAAAATCACCTCCATGTCAGTGTTAGCTGGATTGTGATGGCTTCTCCAGGAAGCATTAAGTGGTAGTAGACATACTACCTTGCCCATGTCCAGAAACATAGAGCAACATTTCTCATTTCTTTATACAGAACATGCTGCCACTGATACCTGTTGAAAGGTCTGCTCGTGTGATGTGGTTTCCAGATGTCAGTGGTCTACCCCTCCCTTTTCACCCCTCATATCCTCTCCCCTCTGTCGCCTAGAGCCTGCAGCCACGCTCTCAATCCTGATTGGTGTATGGTTACTGTGCTGTGCACCAGACACACGCACACACACATGCACAAACATACACACACACTGACTGGTATATAGAAATGTTAGTGGTTGTTATGGAACCATGGTGATTGAGATAGCAGATTACTGTTATGGTCCTTCTCTCTGTCATGGGAGTGACTGTAGGCTGTAATTGATACGACCTGAGAAATGCTCATGTTACCATGACAGGATCTTTAGTCCTCTTTTCTCAAAGAACAAATGCTCGATTCATTTCCCTCAACATTGCCCTGCTTTTCCTTGTTGCCTTAGCTTGATGTTTTGCCCTGTAGGCTTATTGGACAATATTAATTTATTCTGGAGCACAAGCATCCATTGACATGGATTGCATTGTCCTATACTAAGCCATCTATCTATGCATTGTGGAGCCAGTGTGGAGGCAGATTTAACATTTTAACTGATCCTAGATCAGAGCCATTTGTCAGTCCCCGTTATCTCTATTCCCATCTCCTTCAACAAAGAACAGGCCCGAGAACAGTGGTGCCTGTCAGCTGTAGTGGTCTCTAATGTTATATAATGTGGGGTTGTAGATAGGGGGGTATGTGAGGGCTACAGATAAAGACACAGGGGAGCTGGCAGTTCTGACCAATAGATAAGCATCTAAGCGGAATCAGGAGATGTGGCTGGTATGGTAATGGATGGTAATTTAATGGTAATCAGCAGCGCTGTTCTAAAGTGGTGGCTGGAGGGGTCTGGGAGAAGATAGAGTTTGTGAAACAGAATCTCTCTCTCTCTCTCTCTCTCTCTCTCTCTCTCTCTCTCTCTCTCTCTCTCTCTCTCTCTCTCTCTCTCTCTCTTGTCTCTCTCTCTCTTCCCCCTTTCCCTTCAAGCTCAAGCTCGAAGACCCCTTTAGGTGATGCTTTGTTTTGACCTATGTGATTCAACTGGACCTGATTGCCGTAATTCCCTTTCCAGTTGTGTTTGTGTGTTAACTCATTCCGTAGCCCACTGTGTGCCATTAAAGAGCCCTCCCCTGTCAGTGGTGAATCTTTCCATGGCGAAAATAAACCCTTTTTTGGGATGAGGAATGGAACGGACCATGGGATGGAACAGTGTATGCACACACACATTTATTGAATGGAACTGCTAGCTACTGTCCAAATGGCCTAGCAGACACTTATACTCCCACATGGAGTCACTGAGTCAGACCATTAGTCTGTTTCTCTGTTTCTGCCTCTAACTACCTCGCTGGCTTCAGTAGTTCTTTGTTTCTCTCTCTCAATAAATCTCCCAGATGGTTCCTTGGATAAATATTTTAGACTATGATGGTGTCTTGGCCAGTCCTGGTCAACCACAAGTATTTTAAAATTGTCTAAATGATGTTCTCACATGACCTTCTTAGACAGTACAAAACAAGTTAAAGCCATACATCATATACAAATGATTATTTTTTACTGTCAAAGCCAATTTGATTCCACATCTCACATATTAGCTAACTTCTGGAGTGCAGAAGGAGCTAATAGCAGAGGACTGTTGCCATAGCTTTTTTCCTGGGGTGATAAGTGAAAGTAAACAAGGGCGTTGGGCTGACATCACATCCTGTCACACACACGCTAACCTCAAGGCCCCGCCTCCTCCTTCCTGTAGGGGGTCTCTTCCAGGTCCCAGGGGTCATTGACACCCCACCCCCTCACGTGCCCCCTTGTTCCCAGATTCCAGAGCTTTCTGAGAGGGAAGTGAGGCAGCCTCAGCCACTTCTTCTCTTTGTCAACTTAAAAGCCAAGGAAAAAAGGTTCCTACTTCCTTAAGTCCACATCCTACATCATACAGTAGTGTACATTCACAGAGCAGGGGTACTCAGACTCTCTCAAGCCTGCAGCAGCTCACAGGAAGAGAGTTGGTACAAAACATACTTCTTTCTTCGGTTCTCTCTCCTTCTCTGCCTTTCTCAATACCCTATTTGTTTATATAGAAAGACTCCAGAACTGCTGCTGTCCTCCTAAGCCAGCCACTCGTTCTTCTTTACAGACTCCCTTTTAAAGATAGAGAGAGAGAGAGAGAGAGAACAACAGAAGCATCAGTGTCTCACCTTCACACAGTGTACAGTAGGTAGAGTAAGCCACAGTTTCTAGTGCTGAGAGTCTCACTGGGGATGATGGTGCCTCAGCCTCCTGTGGTTTCCTGGTGTTTTACAGGTCACCTCTGCTTTAGTCAGAGAACAGTCTCACAAAGATGGAAGTAGAGTGTTTCATTTGGTATGTATTTTTCCTTGGAAATGTAACCTACCAAAAGTAGTGATGTTCGCAAACAGACCTCTTTACACAGCATCCAGCACACACACACACACACACACACACACACACACACACACACACACACACACACACACACACACACACACACACACACACACACACACACACACACACACACACACACACACACACACACACACACACACACACACACACACACACACACACACACACACACACACACACACACACACACACACACACACACACACACACACACACACACACACACACACACACACACACACACACACACACACACACAGTCAGTCCCTGTCATTGTACCCTGAGGTTGACAGAGGGGAGACCCTCATAGACAGCCTCTGTCTCTCTGTTTCTGTCTCTCTGCTACTGTCTCTCTGCTTCTGTCTCTCTGCACTGTCTCTCTGCTTCTGTCTCTCTGCTACTGTCTCTCTGTTTCTGTCTCTCTGCTACTGTCTCTCTGTTTCTGTCTCTCTGTTTCTGTCTCTCTGTTTCTGTCCTCTGCTACTGTCTCTCTGTTTCTGTTTCTGTCTCTCTGCTACTGTCTCTCTGTTACAGTCTCTCTGCTAGAGTCTCTCTGTTTCTGTCTCTCTGTTTCTGTCTCTCTGTTTCTGTCTCTCTGTTTCTGTCTCTCTGTTTCCCTCTGTTACTGTCTCTCTGTTTCTGTTTCTCTGCTCTGTCTCTCTGTTTCTGTCTCTCTGTTTCTGTCTCTCTGTTTCTGTCTCTCTGTTTCTGTCTCTCTGTTCCTGTCTCTCTGTTTCTGTTTCTCTGCTTCTGTCTCTCTGTTTCTGTCTCTCTGTTTCTGTCTCTCTGTTTCTGTCTCTCTGTTTCTGTCTCTCTGTTTCTGTCTCTCTGTTTCTGTTTCTCTGCTTCTGTCTCTCTGTTTCTGTTTTTCTGTTTCTGTTTCTGTCTCTCTGTTTCTGTTTCTCTGTTTCTGTCTCTCTGTTTCTGTCTCTCTGTTTCTGTCTCTCTGTTTCTGTCTCTCTGTTTCTGTCTCTCTGTTTCTGTTTCTCTGCTTCTGTCTCTCTGTTGCTGTCTCTCTGTTTCTGTCTCTCTGTTTCTGTCTCTCTGCTACTGTCTCTCTGTTTCTGTCTCTCTGTTTCTGTCTCTCTGTTTCTGTCTCTCTGTTTCTGTCTCTCTGTTTCTGTCTCTCTGCTACTGTCTCTCTGTTTCTGTTTCTGTCTCTCTGCTTCTGTCTCTCTGCTACTGTCTCTCTGCTACAGTCTCTCTGCTACAGTCTCTCTGTTTCTGTCTCTCTGTTTCTGTCTCTCTGTTTCTGTCTCTCTGTTTCTGTCTCTCTGTTTCTGTTTCTCTGTTTCTCTGTTTCTCTGTTTCTCTGTTTCTGTCTCTCTCTACTGTCTCTCTGCTACTGTCTCTCTGTTTCTGTCTCTCTGTTTCTGTCTCTCTGTTTATGTTTCTCTGTTTCTGTCTCTCTGTTTCTGTCTCTCTGTTTCTGTTTCTGTGTTTCTGTCATCTCTGTTTCTGTCTCTCTGTTTCTGTCTCTCTGTTTCTGTCTCTCTGTTTCTGTCTCTCTGTTTCTGTCTCTCTGTTTCTGTCTCTCTGTTTCTGTCTCTCTTTTCAGTCTCTCTGTTTCTGTCTCTCTGTTTCTGTCTCTCTGTTTCTGTCTCTCTGTTTCTGTCTCTCTGTTTCTGTCTCTCTGTTTCTGTCTCTCTGTTTCTGTCTCTCTGCTCTGTCTCTCTGTTTCTGTTTTCTGTTTCTGTCTCTCTGCTACAGTCTCTCTGTTTTACTGTCTCTCTGTTTCTGTCTCTCTGTTTCTGTCTCTCTGTTTCTGTCTCTCTGTTTCTGTCTCTCTGTTTCTGTCTTCTCTGTTTCTGTCTCTCTGTTTCTGTTTCTCTTTCTGTCTCTCTGTTTCTGTCTCTCTGTTTCTGTCTCTCTGTTTCTGTCTCTCTGTTTCTGTCTCTCTGTTTCTGTCTCTCTGTTTCTGTCTCTCTGTTTCTGTTTCTCTGCTTCTGTCTCTCTGTTTCTGTTTTCTGTTTCTGTTTTTCTGTTTCTGTTTCTGTCTCTCTGTTTCTGTCTCTCTGTTTCTGTCTCTCTGTTTCTGTCTCTCTGTTTCTGTCTCTCTGTTTCTGTTTCTCTGCTTCTGTCTCTCTGTTTCTGTCTCTCTGTTTCTGTCTCTCTGTTTCTGTCTCTCTGCTACTGTCTCTCTGTTTCTGTCTCTCTGTTTCTGTCTCTCTGTTTCTGTCTCTCTGTTTCTGTCTCTCTGTTTCTGTCTCTCTGTTTCTGTTTCTCTGCTTCTGTCTCTCTGTTTCTGTCTCTCTGTTTCTGTCTCTCTGTTTCTGTCTCTCTCTACTGTCTCTCTGTTTCTGTCTCTCTGTTTCTGTCTCTCTGTTTCTGTCTCTCTGTTTCTGTCTCTGTTTCTGTTTCTCTGCTTCTGTCTCTCTGTTTCTGTCTCTCTGTTTCTGTCTCTCTGTTTCTGTCTCTCTGTTTCTGTCTCTCTGTTTCTGTCTCTCTGTTTCTGTCTCTCTGTTTCTGTCTCTCTTCTACAGTCTCTCTGTTTCTGTCTCTCTGTTTCTGTCTCTCTGTTTCTGTCTCTCTGTTTCTGTCTCTCTGTTTCTGTCTCTCTGTTTCTGTCTCTCTGTTTCTGTCTCTCTGCTACTGTCTCTCTGTTTCTGTTTCATCTCTCTGCTACTGTCTCTCTGCTGTCTCTCTGCTACAGTCTCTCTGTTTCTGTCTCTCTGTTTCTGTCTCTCTGTTTCTGTCTCTCTGTTTCTGTCTCTCTGTTTCTGTCTTCTCTGTTTCTGTCTCTCTGTTTCTGTTTCTCTGCTTCTGTCTCTCTGTTTCTGTCTCTCTGTTTCTGTCTCTCTGTTTCTGTCTCTCTGTTTCTGTCTCTCTGTTTCTGTCTCTCTGTTTCTGTCTCTCTGTTTCTGTTTCTCTGCTTCTGTCTCTCTGTTTCTGTTTTTCTGTTTCTGTTTTTCTGTTTCTGTTTCTGTCTCTCTGTTTCTGTCTCTCTGTTTCTGTCTCTCTGTTTCTGTCTCTCTGTTTCTGTCTCTCTGTTTCTGTTCTCTGCTTCTGTCTCTCTGTTTCTGTCTCTCTGTTTCTGTCTCTCTGTTTCTGTCTCTCTGCTCTGTCTCTCTGTTTCTGTCTCTCTGTTTCTGTCTCTCTGTTTCTGTCTCTCTGTTTCTGTCTCTCTGTTTCTGTCTCTCTGTTACTGTCTCTCTGTTTCTGTTTCTGTCTCTCTGCTTCTGTCTCTCTGCTACTGTCTCTCTGCTACAGTCTCTCTGCTACAGTCTCTCTGTTTCTGTCTCTCTGTTTCTGTCTCTCTGTTTCTGTCTCTCTGTTTCTGTCTCTCTGTTTCTGTTTCTCTGTTTCTCTGTTTCTCTGTTTCTCTGTTTCTGTCTCTCTGCTACTGTCTCTCTGCTACTGTCTCTCTGCTACAGTCTCTCTGTTTCTGTCTCTCTGTTTCTGTCTCTCTGTTTATGTTTCTCTGTTTCTGTCTCTCTGTTTCTGTCTCTCTGTTTCTGTTTCTGTGTTTCTGTCTCTCTGTTTCTGTCTCTCTGTTTCTGTCTCTCTGTTTCTGTCTCTCTGTTTCTGTCTCTCTGTTTCTGTCTCTCTGTTTCTGTCTCTCTGTTTCTGTCTCTCTTCTACAGTCTCTCTGTTTCTGTCTCTCTGTTTCTGTCTCTCTGTTTCTGTCTCTCTGTTTCTGTCTCTCTGTTTCTGTCTCTCTGTTTCTGTCTCTCTGTTTCTGTCTCTCTGCTACTGTCTCTCTGTTTCTGTTTCTGTCTCTCTGCTACTGTCTCTCTCTGTCTACTACAGTCTCTCTGTTTCTGTCTCTCTGTTTCTGTCTCTCTGTTTCTGTCTCTCTGTTTCTGTCTCTCTGTTTCTGTCTTCTCTGTTTCTGTCTCTCTGTTTCTGTTTCTCTGCTTCTGTCTCTCTGTTTCTGTCTCTCTGTTTCTGTCTCTCTGTTTCTGTCTCTCTGTTTCTGTCTCTCTGTTTCTGTCTCTCTGTTTCTGTCTCTCTGTTTCTGTTTCTCTCTGCTTCTGTCTCTCTGTTTCTGTTTTCTGTTTCTGTTTTTCTGTTTCTGTTTCTGTCTCTCTGTTTCTGTCTCTCTGTTTCTGTCTCTCTGTTTCTGTCTCTCTGTTTCTGTCTCTCTGTTTCTGTTTCTCTGCTTCTGTCTCTCTGTTTCTGTCTCTCTGTTTCTGTCTCTCTGTTTCTGTCTCTCTGCTACTGTCTCTCTGTTTCTGTCTCTCTGTTTCTGTCTCTCTGTTTCTGTCTCTCTGTTTCTGTCTCTCTGTTTCTGTCTCTCTGTTTCTGTTTCTCTGCTTCTGTCTCTCTGTTTCTGTCTCTCTGTTTCTGTCTCTCTGTTTCTGTTCTCTGCTCTGTCTCTCTGTTTCTGTCTCTCTGTTTCTGTCTCTCTGTTTCTGTCTCTCTGTTTCTGTCTCTCTGTTTCTGTTTCTCTGCTTCTGTCTCTCTGTTTCTGTCTCTCTGTTTCTGTCTCTCTGTTTCTGTCTCTCTGTTTCTGTCTCTCTGTTTCTGTCTCTCTGTCTACAGTCTCTCTGTTTCTGTCTCTCTGTTTCTGTCTCTCTGTTTCTGTCTCTCTGTTTCTGTCTCTCTGTTTCTGTCTCTCTGTTTCTGTCTCTCTGTTTCTGTCTCTCTGTTTCTGTCTCTCTGCTACTGTCTCTCTGTTTCTGTTTCTGTCTCTCTGCTACTGTCTCTCTGCTTCAGTCTCTCCAGTTCTCTGTTTCTGTCTCTCTGTTTCTGTCTCTCTGTTTCTGTCTCTCTGTTTCTCTCTCTGTTTCTGTCTTCTCTGTTTCTGTCTCTCTGTTTCTGTTCTCTGCTTCTGTCTCTCTGTTTCTGTCTCTCTGTTTCTGTCTCTGTTTCTGTCTCTCTGTTTCTGTCTCTCTGTTTCTGTCTCTCTGTTTCTGTCTCTCTGTTTCTGTTTCTCTGCTTCTGTCTCTCTGTTTCTGTTTTCTGTTTCTGTTATTCTGTTTCTGTTTCTGTCTCTCTGTTTCTGTCTCTCTGTTTCTGTCTCTCTGTTTCTGTCTCTCTGTTTCTGTCTCTCTGTTTCTGTTTCTCTGTTTCTGTCTCTCTGTTTCTGTCTCTCTGTTTCTGTCTCTCTGTTTCTGTCTCTCTGTTTCTGTCTCTTCTGTCTCTCTGTTTCTGTTTCTGTCTCTCTGTTTCTGTCTCTCTCTGTCTCTCTGTTACAGTCTTGTTTCTGCTACAGTCTCTCTGTTTCTGTCTCTCTGTTTCTGTCTCTCTGTTTCTGTCTCTCTGTTTCTGTCTCTCTGTTTCTGTTTCTCTGTTTCTCTGTTTCTCTGTTTCTCTGTTTCTGTCTCTCTGCTACTGTCTCTCTGTTTCTGTCTCTGCTACAGTCTCTCTGTTTCTGTCTCTCTGTTTCTGTCTCTCTGTTTATGTTTCTCTGTTTCTGTCTCTCTGTTTCTGTCTCTCTGTTTCTGTTTCTGTTTCTGTCTCTCTGTTTCTGTCTCTCTGTTTCTGTCTCTCTGTTTCTGTCTCTCTGTTTCTGTCTCTCTGTTTCTGTCTCTCTGTTTCTGTCTCTCTGTTTCTGTCTCTCTTCTACTGTTTCTGTTTCTGTCTCTCTGTTTCTGTCTCTCTGTTTCTGTCTCTCTGTTTCTGTCTCTCTGTTTCTGTCTCTCTGTTTCTGTCTCTCTGTTTCTGTCTCTCTGTTACTGTCTCTCTGTTTCTGTTTCTGTCTCTCTGCTACTGTCTCTCACAGTCTCTCTGCTACAGTCTCTCTGTTTCTGTCTCTCTGTTTCTGTCTCTCTGTTTCTGTCTCTCTGTTTCTGTCTCTCTGTTTCTGTCTTCTCTGTTTCTGTCTCTCTGTTTCTGTTTCTCTGCTTCTGTCTCTCTGTTTCTGTCTCTCTGTTTCTGTCTCTCTGTTTCTGTCTCTCTGTTTCTGTCTCTCTGTTTCTGTCTCTCTGTTTCTGTCTCTCTGTTTCTGTCTCTCTGTTTCTGTTTCTCTGCTTCTGTCTCTCTGTTTCTGTTTTTTCTGTTTCTGTTTTTCTGTTTCTGTTTTCTGTCTCTCTGTTTCTGTCTCTCTGTTTCTGTCTCTCTGTTTCTGTCTCTCTGTTTCTGTCTCTCTGTTTCTGTTTCTCTTTCTGTCTCTCTGTTTCTGTCTCTCTGTTTCTGTCTCTCTGTTTCTGTCTCTCTGCTACTGTCTCTCTGTTTCTGTCTCTCTGTTTCTGTTTTCTGTTTCTCTGTTTCTCTGTTTCTCTGTTTCTGTCTCTCTGCTACTGTCTCTCTCTCTGTCTCTCTGCTACTGTCTCTGTTTCTGTCTCTCTGTTTCTGTCTCTCTGTTTATGTTTCTCTGTTTCTGTCTCTCTGTTTCTGTCTCTCTGTTTCTGTTTCTGTGTTTCTGTCTCTCTGTTTCTGTCTCTCTGTTTCTGTCTCTCTGTTTCTGTCTCTCTGTTTCTGTCTCTCTGTTTCTGTCTCTCTGTTTCTGTCTCTCTGTTTCTGTCTCTCTTCTACTGTCTCTCTGTTTCTGTCTCTCTGTTTCTGTCTCTCTGTTTCTGTCTCTCTGTTTCTGTCTCTCTGTTTCTGTCTCTCTGTTTCTGTCTCTCTGTTTCTGTCTCTCTGCTACTGTCTCTCTGTTTCTGTTTCTGTCTCTCTGTTTCTGTCTCTCTACAGTCTCTCTGTTTCTGTCTCTCTGTTTCTGTCTCTCTGTTTCTGTCTCTCTGTTTCTGTCTCTCTGTTTCTGTCTCTCTGTTTCTGTCTCTCTGTTTCTGTCTCTCTGTTTCTGTTTCTCTGTTTCTGTCTCTCTGTTTCTGTCTCTCTGTTTCTGTCTCTCTGTTTCTGTCTCTCTGTTTCTGTCTCTCTGTTTCTGTCTCTCTGTTTCTGTCTCTCTGTTTCTGTTCTCTGTTTCTGTCTCTCTGTTTCTGTTTTCTGTTTCTGTTTTCTCTGTTTCTGTCTCTCTGTTTCTGTCTCTCTGTTTCTGTCTCTCTGTTTCTGTCTCTCTGTTTCTGTCTCTCTGTTTCTGTTTCTCTGCTTCTGTCTCTCTGTTTCTGTCTCTCTGTTTCTGTCTCTCTGTTTCTGTCTCTCTGCTTCTGTCTCTCTGTTTCTGTCTCTCTGTTTCTGTCTCTCTGTTTCTGTCTCTCTGTTTCTGTCTCTCTGTTTCTGTCTCTCTGTTTCTGTTTCTCTGCTTCTGTCTCTCTGTTTCTGTCTCTCTGTTTCTGTCTCTCTGTTTCTGTCTCTCTGTTTCTGTCTCTCTGTTTCTGTCTCTCTGTTTCTGTCTCTCTGTTTCTGTCTCTCTGTTTCTGTCTCTCTGCTTCTGTCTCTCTGTTTCTGTCTCTCTGTTTCTGTCTCTCTGTTTCTGTCTCTCTGTTTCTGTCTCTCTGTTTCTGTCTCTCTGTTTCTGTCTCTCTGTTTCTGTCTCTCTGTTTCTGTCTCTCTGTTTCTGTCTCTCTGTTTCTGTCTCTCTGTTTCTGTCTCTCTGTTTCTGTCTCTCTGTTTCTGTCTCTCTGTTTCTGTCTCTCTGCTACTGTCTCTCTGTTTCTGTTTCTGTCTCTCTGCTACTGTCTCTCTGCTACAGTCTCTCTGCTACAGTCTCTCTGTTTCTGTCTCTCTGTTTCTGTCTCTCTGTTTCTGTCTCTCTGTTTCTGTCTTCTCTGTTTCTGTCTCTCTGTTTCTGTTTCTCTGTTTCTGTTCTCTGTTTCTGTCTCTCTGTTTCTGTCTCTCTGTTTCTGTCTCTCTGTTTCTGTCTCTCTGTTTCTGTCTCTCTGTTTCTGTCTCTCTGTTTCTGTTTCTCTGCTTCTGTCTCTCTGTTTCTGTTTTTCTGTTTCTGTTATTCTGTTTCTGTTTCTGTCTCTCTGTTTCTGTCTCTCTGTTTCTGTCTCTCTGTTTCTGTCTCTCTGTTTCTGTCTCTCTGTTTCTGTTTCTCTGCTTCTGTCTCTCTGTTTCTGTCTCTCTGTTTCTGTCTCTCTGTTTCTGTCTCTCTGCTACTGTCTCTCTGTTTCTGTCTCTCTGTTTCTGTCTCTCTGTTTCTGTCTCTCTGTTTCTGTCTCTCTGTTTCTGTCTCTCTGTTTCTGTCTCTCTGTTTCTGTCTCTCTGCTACTGTCTCTCTGTTTCTGTTTCTGTCTCTCTGCTTCTGTCTCTCTGCTACTGTCTCTCTGCTACAGTCTCTCTGCTACAGTCTCTCTGTTTCTGTCTCTCTGTTTCTGTCTCTCTGTTTCTGTCTCTCTGTTTCTGTCTCTCTGTTTCTGTCTCTCTGTTTCTGTTTCTCTGTTTCTCTGTTTCTCTGTTTCTGTCTCTCTGCTACTGTCTCTCTGCTACTGTCTCTCTGCTACAGTCTCTCTGTTTCTGTCTCTCTGTTTCTGTCTCTCTGTTTCTGTTTCTCTGTTTCTGTCTCTCTGTTTCTGTCTCTCTGTTTCTGTTTCTGTTTCTGTCTCTCTGTTTCTGTCTCTCTGTTTCTGTCTCTCTGTTTCTGTCTCTCTGTTTCTGTTTCTCTGTTTCTGTCTCTCTGTTTCTGTCTCTCTGTTTCTGTCTCTCTGTTTCTGTCTCTCTGTTTCTGTCTCTCTGTTTCTGTCTCTCTGTTTCTGTCTCTCTGTTTCTGTCTCTCTGTTTCTGTCTCTCTGTTTCTGTCTCTCTGTTTCTGTTTCTCTGCTTCTGTCTCTCTGTTTCTGTCTCTCTGTTTCTGTTTCTCTGTTTCTGTCTCTCTGTTTCTGTCTCTCTGTTTCTGTTTCTGTGTTTCTGTCTCTCTGTTTCTGTCTCTCTGTTTCTGTCTCTCTGCTTCTGTCTCTCTGCTACAGTCTCTCTGTTTCTGTCTCTCTGCTACAGTCTCTGTTTCTGTCTCTCTGTTTCTGTCTCTCTGTTTCTGTCTTCTCTGTTTCTGTCTCTCTGTTTCTGTTTCTCTGCTTCTGTCTCTCTGTTTCTGTCTCTCTGTTTCTGTCTCTCTGTTTCTGTCTCTCTGTTTCTGTCTCTCTGTTTCTGTCTCTCTGTTTCTGTCTCTCTGTTTCTGTCTCTCTGTTTCTGTTTCTCTGCTTCTGTCTCTCTGTTTCTGTTTTCTGTTTCTGTCTCTCTGTTTCTGTTTCTGTCTCTCTGTTTCTGTCTCTCTGTTTCTGTCTCTCTGTTTCTGTCTCTCTGTTTCTGTCTCTCTGTTTCTGTTTCTCTGCTTCTGTCTCTCTGTTTCTGTCTCTCTGTTTCTGTCTCTCTGTTTCTGTCTCTCTGCTCTGTCTCTCTGTTTCTGTCTCTCTGTTTCTGTCTCTCTGTTTCTGTCTCTCTGTTTCTGTCTCTCTGTTTCTGTCTCTCTGTTTCTGTTTCTCTGTTTCTGTCTCTCTGTTTCTGTCTCTCTGTTTCTGTCTCTCTGTTTCTGTCTCTCTGCTTCTGTCTCTCTGTTTCTGTCTCTCTGTTTCTGTCTCTCTGTTTCTGTCTCTCTGTTTCTGTCTCTCTGTTTCTGTCTCTCTGCTTCTGTCTCTCTGTTTCTGTCTCTCTGTTTCTGTCTCTCTGTTTCTGTCTCTCTGTTTCTGTCTCTCTGTTTCTGTCTCTCTTCTCAGTCTCTCTGTTTCTGTCTCTCTGTTTCTGTCTCTCTGTTTCTGTCTCTCTGTTTCTGTCTCTCTGTTTCTGTCTCTCTGTTTCTGTTTCTGTTTCTGTCTCTCTGTTTCTGTCTCTCTGTTACTGTCTCTCTCTGTTTCTGTCTCTCTGCTTCTGTCTCTCTGTTTCAGTCTCTCTGTACAGTCTCTCTGTTTCTGTCTCTCTGTTTCTGTCTCTCTGTTTCTGTCTCTCTGTTTCTGTCTCTCTGTTTCTGTCTTCTCTGTTTCTGTCTCTCTGTTTCTGTTTCTCTGCTTCTGTCTCTCTGTTTCTGTCTCTCTGTTTCTGTCTCTCTGTTTCTGTCTCTCTGTTTCTGTCTCTCTGTTTCTGTCTCTCTGTTTCTGTCTCTCTGTTTCTGTTTCTCTGCTTCTGTCTCTCTGTTTCTGTTTTCTGTTTCTGTTATTCTGTTTCTGTCTCTCTGTTTCTGTCTCTCTGTTTCTGTCTCTCTGTTTCTGTCTCTCTGTTTCTGTCTCTCTGTTTCTGTTTCTCTCTTCTGTCTCTCTGTTTCTGTCTCTCTGTTTCTGTCTCTCTGTTTCTGTCTCTCTGCTACTGTCTCTCTGTTTCTGTCTCTCTGTTTCTGTCTCTCTGTTTCTGTCTCTCTGTTTCTGTCTCTGTTTCTGTCTCTCTGTTTCTGTCTCTCTGTTTCTGTCTCTCTGCTACTGTCTCTCTGTTTCTGTTTCTGTCTCTCTGTTTCTGTCTCTCTGTTTCTGTCTCTCTGTTTCTGTCTGCTCTGTTCTCTGTTTCTGTCTCTCTGTTTCTGTCTCTCTGTTTCTGTCTCTCTGTTTCTGTCTCTCTGTTTCTGTCTCTCTGTTTCTGTTTCTCTGTTTTCTGTTTCTCTGTTTCTGTCTCTCTGTTACTGTCTCTCTGCTTCTGTCTCTCTGCTACTGTCTCTCTGTTTCTGTCTCTCTGTTTCTGTCTCTCTGTTTCTGTCTCTGTTTCTGTCTCTCTGTTTCTGTCTCTCTGTTTCTGTTTCTGTGTTTCTGTCTCTCTGTTTCTGTCTCTCTGTTTCTGTCTCTCTGTTTCTGTCTCTCTGTTTCTGTTTCTGTGTTTCTGTCTCTCTGTTTCTGTCTCTCTGTTTCTGTCTCTCTGTTTCTGTCTCTCTGTTTCTGTCTCTCTGTTTCTGTCTCTCTGTTTCTGTCTCTCTGTTTCTGTCTTCTGTTTCTGTCTCTCTGTTTCTGTTTCTCTGCTTCTGTCTCTCTGTTTCTGTCTCTCTGTTTCTGTTTCTCTGTTTCTGTCTCTCTGTTTCTGTCTCTCTGTTTCTGTTTCTGTGTTTCTGTCTCTCTGTTTCTGTCTCTCTGTTTCTGTCTCTCTGCTTCTGTCTCTCTGCTACAGTCTCTCTGTTTCTGTCTCTCTGCTACAGTCTCTGTTTCTGTCTCTCTGCTACTGTCTCTCTGCTACTGTCTCTCTGCTTCTGTCTCTCTGCTACAGTCTCTCTGTTTCTGTCTCTCTGCTACTGTCTCTCTGCTACTGTCTCTCTGCTACAGTCTCTCTGTTTCTGTCTCTCTGCTACTGTCTCTCTGCTACAGTCTCTCTGTTTCTGTCTCTCTGTTTCTGTCTCTCTGCTTCTGTCTCTCTGCTACAGTCTCTCTGTTTCTGTCTCTCTGTTTCTGTCTCTCTGCTACAGTCTCTCTGTTTCTGTCTCTCTGTTTCTGTCTCTCTGTTTCTGTCTCTCTGTTTCTGTCTCTCTGTTTCTGTCTCTCTGTTTCTGTCTCTCTGCTACAGTCTCTCTGTTTCTGTCTCTGTTTCTGTCTCTCTGCTACTGTCTCTCTGCTACTGTCTCTCTGCTACTGTCTCTCTGTTTCTGTCTCTGTTTCTGTCTCTCTGCTTCTGTCTCTCTGCTACTGTCTCTCTGCTACTGTCTCTCTGCTACTGTCTCTCTGCTACTGTCTCTCTGTTTCTGTCTCTCTGTTTCTGTCTCTCTGTTACAGTCTCTCTGTTTCTGTCTCTCTGTTTCTGTCTCTCTGTCTCTGTCTCTCTGTTTCTGTCTCTCTGTTTCTGTCTCTCTGTTTCTGCTCTCTGTTTCTCTCTGCTTCTGTCTCTCTGCTACTGTCTCTCTGTTTCTGTCTCTCTGCTTCTGTCTCTCTGCTACAGTCTCTCTGTTTCTGTCTCTCTGTTTCTGTCTCTCTGTTTCTGTCTCTCTGTTTCTGTTTCTGTCTCTCTGTTTCTGTCTCTCTGTTTCTGTCTCTGCTACTGTCTCTCTGCTTCTGTCTCTCTGCTTCTGTCTCTCTGTTTCTGTCTCTCTGTTTCTGTCTCTCTGTTTCTGTCTCTCTGTTTCTGTCTCTCTGTTTCTGTCTCTCTGTTTCTGTCTCTCTGTTTCTGTCTCTGCTACTGTCTCTCTGCTTCTGTCTCTCTGCTTCTGTCTCTCTGTTTCTGTCTCTCTGTTTCTGTCTCTCTGCTACTGTCTCTCTGTTTCTGTCTCTCTGTTTCTCTGTTTCTGTCTCTCTGTTTCTGTCTCTCTGCTACTGTCTCTGCTACTGTCTCTCTGTTTCTGTCTCTCTGCTTCTGTCTCTCTGCTACAGTCTCTCTGTTTCTGTCTCTCTGCTACTGTCTCTCTGCTACTGTCTCTGTTTCTGTCTCTCTGTTTCTGTCTCTCTGTTTCTGTTTCTCTGTTTCTGTCTCTCTGCTTCTGTCTCTCTGCTACAGTCTCTCTGTTTCTGTCTCTCTGCTACTGTCTCTCTGCTACAGTCTCTCTGTTTCTGTTTCTCTGTTTCTGTCTCTCTGCTACAGTCTCTCTGTTTCTGTCTCTCTGTTTCTGTTTCTCTGTTTCTGTCTCTCTGCTACAGTCTCTCTGTTTCTGTCTCTGTTTCTGTCTCTCTGCTACTGTCTCTCTGCTACTGTCTCTCTGTTTCTGTCTCTCTGCTCTGTCTCTCTGCTTCTGTCTCTCTGTTTCTGTCTCTGCTTCTGTCTCTCTGTTTCTGTCTCTCTGCTACTGTCTCTCTGTTTCTGTCTCTGTCTCTCTGCTACTGTCTCTCTGTTTCTGTCTCTCTGCTACTGTCTCTCTCTGTCTCTCTGTTACAGTCTCTCTGTTTCTGTCTCTCTGCTACTGTCTCTCTGCTACTGTCTCTCTGCTACTGTCTCTCTGTTTCTGTCTCTCTGCTACTGTCTCTCTGCTACAGTCTCTCTGTTTCTGTCTCTGCTTCTGTCTCTCTGCTACTGTCTCTCTGTTTCTGTCTCTCTGTTTCTGTTTCTCTGCTTCTGTCTCTCTCAGTCTCTCTGTTTCTGTCTCTGTTTCTGTCTCTCTGTTTCTGTCTCTCTGCTACTGTCTCTCTGTTTCTGTCTCTCTGTTTCTGTCTCTCTCTGTCTCTCTGTTTCTGTCTCTGTTTCTGTCTCTCTGCTTCTGTCTCTCTGCTACTGTCTCTCTGCTACTGTCTCTCTGTTTCTGTCTCTCTGTCTCTCTGCTCTCTCTGCTACAGTCTCTCTGTTTCTGTCTCTCTGTTTCTGTCTCTCTGTTTCTGTCTCTCTGTTTCTGTTTCTCTGTTTCTGTCTCTCTGTTTCTGTCTCTCTGCTTCTGTCTCTCTGTTTCTGTCTCTCTGTTACTGTCTCTCTGCTACTGTCTCTCTGTTTCTGTCTCTCTGTTTCTGTCTCTCTGTTTCTGTTTCTCTGTTTCTGTCTCTCTGCTTCTGTCTCTCTGCTACTGTCTCTCTGCTACTGTCTCTCTGTTTCTGTCTCTCTGTTACTGTCTCTCTGCTACTGTCTCTCTGTTTCTGTCTCTCTGTTTCTGTCTCTCTGTTTCTGTCTCTCTGTTTCTGTCTCTCTGTTTCTGTCTCTCTTCTGTCTCTCTGCTTCTGTCTCTCTGCTCTGTCTCTCTGTTTCTGTCTCTCTGTTTCTGTCTCTCTGTTTCTGTCTCTCTGTTTCTGTCTTTCTGCTTCTGTCTCTCTGTTTCTGTCTCTCTGTTTCTGTCTCTCTGCTGTCTCTCTGTTTCTGTCTCTCTGTTTCTGTCTCTCTGTTTCTGTCTCTCTGTTTCTGTCTCTCTGTTTCTGTCTCTCTGTTTCTGTTTCTCTGTTTCTGTCTCTCTGTTTCTGTCTCTCTGTTTCTGTCTCTGTTTCTGTCTCTCTGCTACTGTCTCTCTGCTACTGTCTCTCTGTTTCTGTCTCTGTTTCTCTCTGCTTCTGTCTCTCTGCTACTGTCTCTCTGTTTCTGTCTCTCTGCTACTGTCTCTCTGTTTCTGTCTCTCTGCTACTGTCTCTCTGCTACTGTCTCTCTGTTTCTGTCTCTCTGTTTCTGTCTCTCTGTTTCTGTCTCTCTGTTTCTGTCTCTCTGTTTCTGTTTCTCTGTTTCTGTCTCTCTGCTTCTGTCTCTCTGCTTCTGTCTCTCTGCTTCTGTCTCTCTGCTACTGTCTCTCTGCTACTGTCTCTCTGCTACTGTCTCTCTGTTTCTGTCTCTCTGTTTCTGTTTCTCTGTTTCTGTCTCTCTGCTACTGTCTCTCTGCTACTGTCTCTCTGTTTCTGTCTCTCTGCTACTGTCTCTCTGCTACAGTCTCTCTGTTTCTGTCTCTCTGTTTCTGTCTCTCTGTTTCTGTCTCTCTGTTTCTGTCTCTCTGTTTCTGTTTCTCTGTTTCTCTGTTTCTGTCTCTCTGTTTCTGTTTCTCTGTTTCTCTGTTTCTGTCTCTCTGCTACTGTCTCTCTGCTACTGTCTCTGTCTCTCTGTTTCTGTCTCTCTGTTTCTGTCTCTCTGTTTCTGTTTCTCTGTTTCTCTGTTTCTGTCTCTCTGTTTCTGTTTCTCTGTTTCTCTGTTTCTGTCTCTCTGCTACTGTCTCTCTGCTACTGTCTCTCTGCTACTGTCTCTCTGTTTCTGTCTCTCTGCTACTGTCTCTCTGCTACTGTCTCTCTGTTTCTGTTTCTCTGTTTCTGTCTCTCTGCTACAGTCTCTCTGTTTCTGTCTCTGTTTCTGTCTCTCTGCTACTGTCTCTCTGCTACTGTCTCTCTGTTTCTGTCTCTCTGCTACTGTCTCTCTGCTACAGTCTCTCTGTTTCTGTCTCTGCTTCTGTCTCTCTGCTACTGTCTCTCTGCTACTGTCTCTCTGCTACTGTCTCTCTGCTACTGTCTCTCTGCTACTGTCTCTCTGTTTCTGTCTCTCTGCTACTGTCTCTCTGCTACTGTCTCTCTGCTACAGTCTCTCTGTTTCTGTCTCTCTGCTACTGTCTCTCTGCTACTGTCTCTCTGCTACTGTCTCTCTGTTTCTGTCTCTCTGCTACTGTCTCTCTGCTACAGTCTCTCTGTTTCTGTCTCTGCTTCTGTCTCTCTGCTACAGTCTCTCTGTTTCTGTCTCTCTGTTTCTGTTTCTCTGCTTCTGTCTCTCTGCTACAGTCTCTCTGTTTCTGTCTCTGTTTCTGTCTCTCTGCTACTGTCTCTCTGCTACTGTCTCTCTGTTTCTGTCTCTCTGCTACTGTCTCTCTGCTACAGTCTCTCTGTTTCTGTCTCTGCTTCTGTCTCTCTGCTACTGTCTCTCTGCTACTGTCTCTCTGCTACTGTCTCTCTGTTTCTGTCTCTCTGCTACTGTCTCTCTGCTACAGTCTCTCTGCTACAGTCTCTCTGTTTCTGTCTCTCTGTTTCTGTCTCTCTGTTTCTGTCTCTCTGTTTCTGTTTCTCTGTTTCTGTCTCTCTGTTTCTGTCTCTCTGCTTCTGTCTCTCTGCTTCTGTCTCTCTGCTACTGTCTCTCTGCTACTGTCTCTCTGCTACTGTCTCTCTGTTTCTGTCTCTCTGTTTCTGTTTCTCTGTTTCTGTCTCTCTGCTACTGTCTCTCTGCTACTGTCTCTCTGCTACTGTCTCTCTGTTTCTGTCTCTCTGCTACTGTCTCTCTGCTACAGTCTCTCTGTTTCTGTCTCTCTGTTTCTGTCTCTCTGTTTCTGTCTCTCTGTTTCTGTCTCTCTGTTTCTGTCTCTCTGCTTCTGTCTCTCTGCTACAGTCTCTCTGCTACTGTCTCTCTGTTTCTGTCTCTCTGTTTCTGTTTCTCTGTTTCTGTCTCTCTGCTACTGTCTTTCTGCTACTGTCTCTCTGCTACTGTCTCTCTGTTTCTGTCTCTCTGCTACAGTCTCTCTGTTTCTGTCTCTCTGTTTCTGTCTCTCTGTTTCTGTCTCTCTGTTTCTGTCTCTCTGTTTCTGTCTCTCTGTTTCTGTTTCTCTGTTTCTGTCTCTCTGCTACAGTCTCTCTGTTTCTGTCTCTGTTTCTGTCTCTCTGCTACTGTCTCTCTGCTACTGTCTCTCTGTTTCTGTCTCTGTTTCTGTCTCTGCTTCTGTCTCTCTGCTACTGTCTCTCTGCTACTGTCTCTCTGCTACTGTCTCTCTGTTTCTGTCTCTCTGCTACTGTCTCTCTGCTACAGTCTCTCTGCTACAGTCTCTCTGTTTCTGTCTCTCTGTTTCTGTCTCTGTTTCTGTCTCTCTGTTTCTGTTTCTCTGTTTCTGTCTCTCTGCTTCTGTCTCTCTGCTTCTGTCTCTCTGCTTCTGTCTCTCTGCTACTGTCTCTCTGTTTCTGTCTCTCTGCTCTGTCTCTCTGTTTCTGTCTCTCTGTTTCTGTTTCTCTGTTTCTGTTTCTCTGTTTCTGTCTCTCTGCTACTGTCTCTCTGTTTCTGTCTCTCTGCTACTGTCTCTCTGCTACTGTCTCTCTGTTTCTGTCTCTCTGTTTCTGTCTCTCTGTTTCTGTCTCTCTGTTTCTGTCTCTCTGTTTCTGTTTCTCTGTTTCTCTGTTTCTGTCTCTCTGTTTCTGTTTCTCTGTTTCTCTGTTTCTGTCTCTCTGCTACTGTCTCTCTGCTACTGTCTCTCTGCTACTGTCTCTCTGTTTCTGTCTCTCTGTTTCTGTCTCTCTGTTTCTGTTCTCTCTGTTTCTCTGTTTCTGTCTCTCTGTTTCTGTTTCTGTTTCTCTGTTTCTGTCTCTCTGCTACTGTCTCTCTGCTACTGTCTCTCTGCTACTGTCTCTCTGTTTCTGTCTCTCTGCTACTGTCTCTCTGCTACAGTCTCTCTGTTTCTGTCTCTCTGTTTCTGTCTCTCTGTTTCTCTGTTTCTGTCTCTCTGTTTCTGTCTCTCTGTTTGTCTCTCTGTTTCTGTCTCTCTGTTTCTGTTTCTCTGTTTCTGTCTCTCTGTTTCTGTTTCTCTGTTTCTCTGTTTCTGTCTCTCTGCTACTGTCTCTCTGCTACTGTCTCTCTGCTACTGTCTCTCTGTTTCTGTCTCTCTGTTTCTGTCTCTCTGTTTCTGTTTCTCTGTTTCTCTGTCTCTCTGTTTCTGTCTCTCTCTTTCTGTCTCTCTGTTTCTGTCTCTCTGTTTCTGTCTCTCTGTTTGTCTCTCTGCTACTGTCTGTCTGCTTGTTTCTGTCTCTGTTTCTGTCTCTCTGTTTCTGTCTCTCTGCTTCTGTCTCTCTGCTACTGTCTCTCTGCTACTGTCTCTCTGCTACTGTCTCTCTGCTACTCTCTCTGTGAATTACTTCTGTTCTGCCACACTAGCACACGCCAGAGGCTTAGACCCATATCAGCTGTTTTTGGGTGGGGTGAGTTGTGTGTGTGTTTGTGTGTGTTTCTGTCTGTGTGTTGCAGGACAGCCCCCTCCCAGAGCGGGATGATAGCATTGGCATCCTGTAATTTGCTGACAGCTTAACCTTTGAACCTGACAAGCTTGGGGCATTTTGTAGTCATTGGGACAAGGACAGGGTGAAACAAACACACATGTACACACTCTCTCACACACACACACACACACACACACACACACACACACACACACACACACACACACACACACACACACACACACACACACACACACACACACACACACACACACACACACACACACACACACACACACACAAATATAATAATATAATAATATAATAATATATAATATATATAATAATATAATAATATATGCCATTTACACACACACACACACACACACACACACACACACACACACACACACACACACACACACACACACACACACACACACACACACACACACACACACACACACACACACACACACACACACACACACACACACACACACACACACACACACACACACACATAATAATATATAATAATATATAATATATATAATAATATAATAATATATGCCATTTACACACACACACACACACACACACACACACACACACACACACACACACACACACACACACACACACACACACACACACACACACACACACACACACACACACACACACACACACACACACACACACACACACACACACACACACACACACACACACACACACACACACACGATAAGGAAGGGTTAATCAAGATGACCAATGTCATTAGAGATCTTTAAATCCTTTCTAATGATAAGGAAAGGTCGGAGGTCGCGGGCCATGTGATGTCAGATGAAAACTTACCTCAGAGAGCGAGGTCAGGTCACCTACAGAAACCCTGGAGGGATGACATATGTTCTGGAGTAGCGATGAGTTCTGGAATTTTCTACTGTTCAACTTTTGCCCCATCTGCAAGACTTATTGATCCATTATTTAGTCTAGAATAGATCAATGAGTACTGAATATACGTTTTACAGTAGTTTGCATCTTTGTGCATACAGTATCTGGGTATGTGTGTGTGTGTGTTTGTTTGTATTGGTCTGTGTGTGTTTCACTCCCTCATGTTGAGTGTGCGGATCAGACTGCATCTTTACACAATGTGCTTGGTGATGGTGGTGACAGCAAGTGTTTTGGAATTATAATTGTAACACTTTCAATGATATTCAATTCATTGTAATGGGTTTGTTTAATGGACTATGGGATTTTGTCTTTCTCTCTGTGTTGAGTGTGTTATTTAGGGTAATGTTCTGAAGTGGTCCCTACTAGCTGCAGTTCTGTCATCTGGAAAACATATGAGAATCACTCAAAGCCAAGGTTTCTGTATTCACACACACACACACTGATGGATGTGTTGTGTTTACGTGACTCTGAGCCAGAAGGCCGGATCATTTCTCGAAAGGAATTTTCCCATTTTCTCTTTAGGGAATTGGGGGTAATTTGAGAATTCCAGGATTTGTGTCAGACAATAGTGTGTGTGTGTGTGTGTTTCTACAGCATATTTGGCTTGTACAGTAATGGTTCCTACAGTAAAAGGCTCCTGGTTTATCTCCCATGTCCAGTGACAGTCTCCATGTCAAGGCCATATGTTAGTCTCCTGTCCACAGCTCTTAACAATGGAAACAGGATCATTTTGTATTTTATCTTTAGGGAATCGGGGGTAATTGGGTTTTAACCTCTCTGGGATACGCGGGACGGTAGCATCCCACTTGGCCAATTGCCAGAGAAAATGCAGAGCGCCAAATTCAAATAAAATACTATAAAAATCTAACTTTCATTAAATCACACATGTAAGATACCAAATTAAAGCTACACTCGTTGTGAATCCAGCCAACATGTCAGATTTCAAAAACGCTTTTCGGCAATAGCATAAGATGCTATTTTCTGAGCACCTCAGTAAACAAAGAGAGAAAAGCATATTTCAACTGCAGGCACAACACAAAACGCAGAAATAAAATATAAATCATGCCTTACCTTTGATGAGCTTCTTTTGATGGCACTCCAATATGTCCCATAAACATCACAAATGGTCCTTTTGTTTGATTAATTCCGTCCATATACATCCAAAATGTCCATTTATTTGGTACGTTTGATCCGGAAAAACACTGGTTCCAACTTGACCAACGTGACTACAAAATATCTCAGAAGTTACCTGTAAACTTTGTCAAAACATTTCCAACTACTTTTGTAATACAACTTTAGGTATTTTTAAATAATCGATAAAATTGAAGACAGGATGATCTGTGTTCAATACAGGAAGACAACAAACTCATGCATGCTTTCTGGTCTCGCGCAACTATCAAACAGTGCACATGACGTGACACTTGTTCAAGATGGCCATACTTCTACATTATACAAAGGAATAACCTCAACCAATTTCTAAAGACTGGTTCCATCCAGTGGAAGCGATAGGAACTACAAACAAGTCCCTTAGAAATCTGGATTCCCAATGAAAACTCATTGAATAGACAGTGACCTCAAAACAAAAAAATTCGGAATGGTTTGTCCTTGGGGTTTTGCCTGCTACATAGGTTCTGTTGTACTCGCAGACATGATTCAAACAGTTTTAGAAACTTTCAGAGTGTTGTCTATCCAAATCGAATAATATGCATATCTTATATTCTGGGGATGAGTAGCAGGAAGTTGAATTTGGGCACGCTATTTATCCAAAAGTGAAAATGCTGCCCCGTATCCCAAAGAAGTTTTAACAATGGAAAAAGGATCATTTTGTATTTTCTCTTTAGGGAATCGGGGGAAATTGGGGTTTAACAATGGAAACAGGATCATTTAGAATTTTATCTTTAGGGAATTGGGGGTAATTGGGCTTTAGCAATGGAAACAGGATCATTTTGAATTTTATCATTAGGGAATCGGGGGTAATTGGGGTTTAATAATGGAAACAGGATCATTTTGTATGAGATTATCTTCACATGTAGTTTTGCCAGCAGGTCATTATGAGTATGTCTTCAGTCTTATATTTTATTTAGGTTATTATACATAGGACCAGGAGTTTATTCAGACCATGTGACCTGACCAGGGGAAACTCAGGGCCCGAGTTACAGATGTAGGATCTTCATTTGAGCCAGTTTGCTACAGCAGGAAACTGATCCTGCAGGAACAGGAAATGTGAATGATTATGTTGATTATAATTCATGGACATTTTTGTAGGGGTTGATATATTTTTCGTAAGGGAAAATCAAGTCTAAAATTTCAAAGTGGAAATCTCAAATACACGACAAGATTCCTGTTGCTGCAGGATTATTATCCTGCTGTAACAAACTGACTGAAATGAAGATCCTACATCTGTACCTGGTTATACCTGGTTGTACCTGGTTGTACCTGGTTGTACCTGGTTATACCTGGTTGTACCTGGTTGTACCTGGTTATACCTGGTTGTACCTGGTTGTACCTGGTTGTACCTGGTTGTACCTGGTTATACCTGGTTGTACCTGGTTGTACCTGGTTGTACCTGATTATACCTGGTTGTACCTGATTATACCTGGTTGTACCTGGTTGTACCTGGTTGTACCTGGTTATACCTGGTTGTACCTGGTTGTACCTGGTTATCCCTGGTTGTACCTGGTTGTACCTGGTTTTGCCTGGTTGTACCTGGTTGTACCTGGTTGTACCTGCTTGTACCTGGTTGTACCTGGTTATGCCTGGTTGTACCTGGTTGTACCTGGTTGTACCTGGTTATGCCTGGTTGTACCTGGTTGTGCCTGTTTGTACCTGGTTGTACCTGGTTGTACCTGGTTGTACCTGGTTATACCTGGTTGTACCTGATTATACCTGGTTGTACCTGGTTGTGCCTGGTTGTACCTGGTTGTACCTGGTTGTACCTGGTTATGCCTGGTTGTACCTGGTTGTGCCTGTTTGTACCTGGTTGTACCTGGTTGTACCTGGTTGTACCTGGTTATGCCTGTTTGTACCTGGTTGTACCTGGTTGTACCTGGTTGTACCTGGTTGTGCCTGTTTGTACCTGGTTGTACCTGGTTGTACCTGGTTATACCTGGTTGTACCTGGTTGTACCTGGT
>NC_060181.1:81426042-81428542 GCF_021184085.1 Oncorhynchus gorbuscha | reverse complement strand
TCTCTCCCTCCTCATCTCTCCTCTCCTCTCCCTCCTCTCCTCTCCCATCCTCTCCTCTCCCTCCTCATCTCTCCCTCCTCATCTCTCCCATCCTCTCCTCTCCCTCCTCATCTCTCCCTCCTCTCCTCTCCCATCCTCTCCTCTCCCTCCTCATCTCTCCCTCCTCATCTCTCCTCTCCTCTCCCATCCTCTCCTCTCCCTCCTCATCTCTCCCTCCTCTCCTCTCCCATCCTCTCCTCTCCCTCCTCATCTCTCCCTCCTCTCCTCTCCCATCCTCTCCTCTCCCATCCTCTCCTCTCCCTCCTCTCCTCTCCCATCCTCTCCTCTCCCTCCTCATCTCTCCCTCCTCTCCTCTCCCATCCTCTCCTCTCCCTCCTCATCTCTCCCTCCTCTCCTCTCCCATCCTCTCCTCTCCCTCCTCATCTCTCCCTCCTCATCTCTCCTCTCCTCTCCCATCCTCTCCTCTCCCTCCTCATCTCTCCCTCCTCTCCTCTCCCTCCTCTCCTCTCCCATCCTCTCCTCTCCCTCCTCATCGCTCCCATCCTCTCCTCTCCCTCCTCATCTCTCCCTCCTCTCCTCTCCCTCCTCTCCTCTCCCATCCTCTCCTCTCCCTCCTCATCTCTCCCTCCTCTCCTCTCCCTCCTCTCCTCTCCCTCCTCTCCTCTCCCTCCCTCTCCCTCCCTCCTCATCTCTCCCTCTCTCTCCTCTCCCTCCTCATCTCTCCCTCCTCTCCTCTCCCTCCTCATCTCTCCCATCCCTCCCTCCTCTCCTCTCCTCTCCCCTCCTCCCTCCTCTCCTCTCCCTCCTCTCTCCTCTCCTCCTCATCTCTCCCTCCTCCCTCCTCTCCCTCCTCATCTCTCCCTCCTCTCCTCTCCCTCCTCATCTCTCCCATCCTCTCCTCTCCCTCCTCTCCCTCTCCCATCCTCTCCTCTCTCCTCTCCTCCTCATCTCTCCCTCCTCTCCTCTCCCTCCTCATCTCTCCCTCCTCATCTCTCCTCCTCATCTCTCCCTCCTCATCTCTCCCCTCCTCTCCTCTCCCTCCTCTCCTCTCCCTCCTCTCCTCTCCCTCCTCTCCTCTCCCTCCTCTCCTCTCCCTCCTCATCTCTCCCATCCTCTCCTCTCCCTCCTCATCTCTCCCTCCTCTCCTCTCCCTCCTCTCCTCTCCCTCCACTCCTCTCCCTCCTCTCCTCTCCCTCCTCATCGCTCCCTCCTCATCGCTCCCATCCTCTCCTCTCCCTCCTCTCCTCTCCCTCCTCTCCTCTCCCTCCTCATCGCTCCCATCCTCTCCTCTCCCTCCTCATCTCTCCCTCCTCTCCTCTCCCTCCTCTCCTCTCCCTCCTCATCTCTCCCTCCTCTCCTCTCCCTCCTCATCTCTCCCATCCTCTCCTCTCCCTCCTCTCCTCTCCCTCCTCTCCTCTCCCTCCTCTCCTCTCCCTCCTCATCGCTCCCATCCTCTCCTCTCCCTCCTCATCTCTCCCTCCTCTCCTCTCCCTCCTCTCCTCTCCCTCCACTCCTCTCCCTCCTCTCCTCTCCCTCCTCCTCCATTGTTCAGGAGTTAGCGGGAGAGAGAGGGAGAACGTTAACGTTGGTGCCGTTCACCTGTAGGAAACCATATTCTGAGGCTGACCAGACACACACACACACAGAGCAGGAAGACTTTTGTTTAGCTTCTGAAAACGTCATAAACAACAAACGGTCTTCTTCTTCCACATTGTGGCCGGCTGATAAGAGTAGTTGTGATAATACCCAGAGTTCTTCCACTTCACTTCAGCTGAGGAACTGAGGAGAGCCATGTTGATGTACTCTATGTAAGGGATGGACAGAGTTAAGAAACACATGTACCTTCAAGCCAGACCTAAAACACTATTTTGACTGACTGCCATTGTATCTCATCCAACACGCTAAGCAATGGTCTGACTGTCTGTACAGCAGAGTCACAATCACGGTGTGTGTGTGTGTGTACATGTGTGTGTGTGCGCGTGTACGTGTGTACGTGTGTACGTGTGTGTGTACATGTATGTGTGTGTGTACGTGTGTGTGTGTACATGTGTGTGTACATGTGTGTGTGTGTACGTGTGTACGTGTGTGTGCACATGCATATCAGTCTATTGCAGCAACACTTGAGGGAGAGAGGTCTTGGAATGAGGGAACATCCTGCCACACTCCAGGCGTAGGGTGAAGTCAGCCACTGAGGGGTTTTGGGTACACTGGAGGTTTGTGGGGCGCGACTGTCAGTGGTTGACGGCTATGATGTGAATATTGGGGTGTTCCACACTAGAGTGGCTGCTAGGTCCAAAGGTTGTTACAGGACATTAGACAGATGTTAGCCTGACCTGTGGGTTGGATATGCAGGTGTTGACCATGCCTCACACACACACCTATTCAAACAGGGTTAAGATGAAGTCATAAACATTGAACATTTCAGGAAAGTGACAGAAGGCGAGTTTGCCTGGTGACATCACTCAGCGATAAATTGGTTATTGGACCAGTGACAAAGAGA
>NC_060181.1:81416042-81421042 GCF_021184085.1 Oncorhynchus gorbuscha | reverse complement strand
GTCCTATCACAGTTCCTTCCTACTCTACTCTGGTCCTATCACAGTTCCTTCCTTCTATACTCTGGTCCTATCACAGTTCCTTCCTACTATACTCTGGTCCTATCACAGTTCCTTCCTACTCTACTCTACTCTGGTCCTATCACAGTTCCTTCCTTCTACACTCTGGTCCTATCACAGTTCCTTCCTTCTGTACTCTGGTCCTATCACAGTTCCTTCCTACTCTACTCTACTCTGGTCCTATCACAGTTCCTTCCTTCTGTACTCTGGTCCTATCACAGTTCCTTCCTACTCTACTCTACTCTGGTCCTATCACAGTTCCTTCCTTCTGTACTCTGGTCCTATCACAGTTCCTTCCTACTCTACTCTACTCTGGTCCTATCACAGTTCCTTCCTACTCTACTCTGGTCCTATCACAGTTCCTTCCTACTCTACTCTGGTCCTATCACAGTTCCTTCCTACTCTACTCTGGTCCTATCACAGTTCCTTCCTACTCTACTCTACTCTGGTCCTATCACAGTTCCTTCCTACTCTACTCTGGTCCTATCACAGTTCCTTCCTACTCTACTCTACTCTGGTCCTATCACAGTTCCTTCCTACTCTACTCTGGTCCTATCACAGTTCCTTCCTTCTATACTCTGGTCCTATCACAGTTCCTTCCTACTATACTCTGGTCCTATCACAGTTCCTTCCTTCTATACTCTGGTCCTATCACAGTTCCTTCCTTCTATACTCTGGTCCTATCACAGTTCCTTCCTTCTATACTCTGGTCCTATCACAGTTCCTTCCTACTGTACTCTGGTCCTATCACAGTTCCTTCCTACTGTACTCTGGTCCTATCACAGTTCCTTCCTTCTATACTCTGGTCCTATCACAGTTCCTTCCTACTCTACTCTGGTCCTATCACAGTTCCTTCCTTCTGTACTCTGGTCCTATCACAGTTCCTTCCTTCTATACTCTGGTCCTATCACAGTTCCTTCCTTCTATACTCTGGTCCTATCACAGTTCCTTCCTACTCTACTCTGGTCCTATCACAGTTCCTTCCTTCTCTACTCTGGTCCTATCACAGTTCCTTCCTCTCTACTCTACTCTGGTCCTATCACAGTTCCTTCCTTCTACTCTGGTCCTATCACAGTTCCTTCCTTCTATACTCTGGTCCTATCACAGTTCCTTCCTTCTACTCTGGTCCTATCACAGTTCCTTCCTCTACTCTGGTCCTATCACAGTTCCTTCCTTCTCTACTCTGGTCCTATCACAGTTCCTTCCTACTCTACTCTACTCTGGTCCTATCACAGTTCCTTCCTTCTGTACTCTGGTCCTATCACAGTTCCTTCCTTCTACTCTACTCTGGTCCTATCACAGTTCCTTCCTACTCTACTCTGGTCCTATCACAGTTCCTTCCTTCTATACTCTGGTCCTATCACAGTTCCTTCCTACTATACTCTGGTCCTATCACAGTTCCTTCCTACTCTACTCTACTCTGGTCCTATCACAGTTCCTTCCTTCTACACTCTGGTCCTATCACAGTTCCTTCCTTCTGTACTCTGGTCCTATCACAGTTCCTTCCTACTCTACTCTGGTCCTATCACAGTTCCTTCCTACTCTACTCTGGTCCTATCACAGTTCCTTCCTACTCTACTCTACTCTGGTCCAATCACAGTTCCTTCCTTCTGTACTCTGGTCCTATCACAGTTCCTTCCTACTTACTCTACTCTGGTCCTATCACAGTTCCTTCCTACTCTACTCTGGTCCTATCACAGTTCCTTCCTACTCTACTCTGGTCCTATCACAGTTCCTTCCTACTCTACTCTGGTCCTATCACAGTTCCTTCCTACTCTACTCTACTCTGGTCCTATCACAGTTCCTTCCTACTCTACTCTGGTCCTATCACAGTTCCTTCCTACTCTACTCTACTCTGGTCCTATCACAGTTCCTTCCTACTCTACTCTGGTCCTATCACAGTTCCTTCCTTCTATACTCTGGTCCTATCACAGTTCCTTCCTACTATACTCTGGTCCTATCACAGTTCCTTCCTACCCTACTCTACTCTGGTCCTATCACAGTTCCTTCCTACTCTACTCTACTCTGGTCCTATCACAGTTCCTTCCTACTCTACTCTACTCTGGTCCTATCACAGTTCCTTCCTACTCTACTCTACTCTGGTCCTATCACAGTTCCTTCCTACTCTACTCTACTCTGGTCCTATCACAGTTCCTTCCTACTCTACTCTACTCTGGTCCTATCACAGTTCCTTCCTACTATACTCTGGTCCTATCACAGTTCCTTCCTACCCTACTCTACTCTGGTCCTATCACAGTTCCTTCCTACTCTACTCTACTCTGGTCCTATCACAGTTCCTTCCTACTCTACTCTACTCTGGTCCTATCACAGTTCCTTCCTACTCTACTCTACTCTGGTCCTATCACAGTTCCTTCCTACTCTACTCTGGTCCTATCACAGTTCCTTCCTATTCTACTCTGGTCCTATCACAGTTCCTTCCTTCTGTACTCTGGTCCTATCACAGTTCCTTCCTACTCTACTCTACTCTGGTCCTATCACAGTTCCTTCCTACTCTACTCTGGTCCTATCACAGTTCCTTCCTATTCTACTCTGGTCCTATCACAGTTCCTTCCTACCCTACTCTGGTCCTATCACAGTTCCTTCCTACTCTACTCTACTCTGGTCCTATCACAGTTCCTTCCTTCTACACTCTGGTCCTATCACAGTTCCTTCCTTCTGTACTCTGGTCCTATCACAGTTCCTTCCTACTCTACTCTGGTCCTATCACAGTTCCTTCCTACTCTACTCTGGTCCTATCACAGTTCCTTCCTACTCTACTCTGGTCCTATCACAGTTCCTTCCTTCTATACTCTGGTCCTATCACAGTTCCTTCCTACTATACTCTGGTCCTATCACAGTTCCTTCCTACAGTTCCTCCTACTCTGGTCCTATCACAGTTCCTTCCTACTCTACTCTACTCTGGTCCTATCACAGTTCCTTTACCTACTCTACTCTGGTCCTATCACAGTTCCTTCCTACTCTACTCTACTCTGGTCCTATCACAGTTCCTTCCTACTCTACTCTACTCTGGTCCTATCACAGTTCCTTCCTACTCTACTCTACTCTGGTCCTATCACAGTTCCTTCCTACTCTACTCTACTCTGGTCCTATCACAGTTCCTTCCTACTCTACTCTACTCTGGTCCTATCACAGTTCCTTCCTACTACTCTGGTCCTATCACACTCTACTCTGGTCCTATCACAGTTCCTTCCCTACTCTGGTCCTATCACAGTTCCTTCCTACTCTACTCTGGTCCTATCACAGTTCCTTCCTACTTACTACTCTGGTCCTATCACAGCTACTCTACTGGTCCTATCACAGTTCCTTCCTACTCTTCTACTCTGGTCCTATCACAGTTCCTTCCTACTCTACTCTACTCTGGTCCTATCACAGTTCCTTCCTACTCTCTACTCTGGTCCTATCACAGTTCCTTCCTACTCTACTGGTCCTATCACAGTTCCTTCCTCTGGTCCTATCACAGTTCCTTCTACTCTGGTCCTATCACAGTTCCTTCCTCTACTCTGGTCCTATCACAGTTCCTTCCTACTACTCTGGTCCTATCACAGTTCCTTCCTTTCTACTCTGGTCCTATCACAGTTCCTTCCTACTCTACTCTGGTCCTATCACAGTTCCTTCCTACTCTACTCTCTGGTCCTATCACAGTTCCTTCCTTCTACTACTCTGGTCCTATCACAGTTCCTTCCTTCTGTACTCTGGTCCTATCACAGTTCCTTCCTACTCTACTCTGGTCCTATCACAGTTCCTTCCTACTCTACTCTCTGGTCCTATCACAGTTCCTTCCTACTCTACTCTGGTCCTATCACAGTTCCTTCCTTCTATACTCTGGTCCTATCACAGTTCCTTCCTACTCTACTCTGGTCCTATCACAGTTCCTTCCTACTCTACTCTGGTCCTATCACAGTTCCTTCCTACCTACTCTCTGGTCCTATCACAGTTCCTTCCTACTCTACTCTACTCTGGTCCTATCACAGTTCCTTCCTACTCTACTCTGGTCCTATCACAGTTCCTTCCTTCTACTACTCTGGTCCTATCACAGTTCCTTCCTACTACTCTACTCTGGTCCTCACAGTTCCTTCCTACCACACTCTGGTTCCTTCCTACTCTACTCTACTCTGGTCCTATCACAGTTCCTTCCTACTCTACTCTGGTCCTATCACAGTTCCTTCCTACTCTACTCTGGTCCTATCACAGTTCCTGGTCCTCACAGTTCCTTCCTACTACTACTCTGGTCCTATCACAGTTCCTTCCTACTCTACTCTACTCTGGTCCTATCACAGTTCCTTCCTTCTCTACTCTGGTCCTATCACAGTTCCTTCCTACTCTACTCTGGTCCTATCACAGTTCCTTCCTACTCTACTCTGGTCCTATCACAGTTCCTTTCTACTCTACTCTGGTCCTATCACAGTTCCTTCCTACTCTACTCTGGTCCTATCACAGTTCCTTCCTACTCTACTCTGGTCCTATCACAGTTCCTTCCTACTACACTCTGGTCCTATCACAGTTCCTTCCTACTCTACTCTGGTCCTATCACAGTTCCTTCCTACTACACTCTGGTCCTATCACAGTTCCTTCCTACTCTACTCTGGTCCTATCACAGTTCCTTCCTTCTACACTCTGGTCCTATCACAGTTCCTTCCTACTCTACTCTGGTCCTATCACAGTTCCTTCCTCCTACTACACTCTGGTCCTATCACAGTTCCTTCCTACTCTACTCTGGTCCTATCACAGTTCCTTCCTACTACACTCTGGTCCTATCACAGTTCCTTCCTACTCTACTCTGGTCCTATCACAGTTCCTGGTCCTATCACAGTTCCTTCCTACTCTACTCTGGTCCTATCACAGTTCCTTCCTACTCTACTCTGGTCCTATCACAGTTCCTTCCTACCTACTCTACTCTGGTCCTATCACAGTTCCTTCCTACT
>NC_060181.1:81393542-81408542 GCF_021184085.1 Oncorhynchus gorbuscha | reverse complement strand
AAGAGTACAGGCCAGGTCCCAGGCTCTAGTCCCTGGGAGAGGAGAGGAAGAGTACAGGCCAGGTCCCAGGCTCTAGTCCCTGGGAGAGGAGAGGAAGAGTACAGGCCAGGTCCCAGGCTCTAGTCCCTGGGAGAGGAGAGGAAGAGTACAGGCCAGGTCCCAGGCTCTAGGCCAGGTCCCAGGCTCTAGTCATTGGGAGAGGAGAGGAAGAGTACAGGCCAGGTCCCAGGCTCTAGTCCCTGGGAGAGGAGAGGAAGAGTACAGGCCAGGTCCCAGGCTCTAGTCCCTGGGAGAGGAGAGGAAGAGTACATGCCAGGTCCCAGGCTCTAGTCCCTGGGAGAGGAGAGGAAGAGTACAGGCCAGGTCCCAGGCTCTAGTCCCTGGGAGAGGAGAGGAAGAGTACATGCCAGGTCCCAGGCTCTAGGCCAGGTCCCAGGCTCTAGTCATTGGGAGAGGAGAGGAAGAGTACAGGCCAGGTCCCAGGCTCTAGTCCCTGGGAGAGGAGAGGAAGAGTACAGGCCAGGTCCCAGGCTCTAGTCCCTGGGAGAGGAGAGGAAGAGTACAGGCCAGGTCCCAGGCTCTAGTCCCTGGGAGAGGAGAGGAAGAGTACAGGCCAGGTCCCAGGCTCTAGTCCCTGGGAGAGGAGAGGAAGAGTACAGGCCAGGTCCCAGGCTCTAGTCCCTGGGAGAGGAGAGGAAGAGTACAGGCCAGGTCCCAGGCTCTAGTCCCTGCGAGAGGAGAGTAGGGGAGGGAGAGGGAAAGAGGGAGAGAAGGGAGAGAGGAAGGAAAGGCGGGGAGGGAGGGGAATGAAGGGGAGAGGAGGGAAGGGGAGGGAGAGGAGTGAATGGGAGAAGATGGGAGGGAGAAGAGGAGGGGAGAGGAGGGAGAGGGGAGGGAGAAAAGTGAAGGGGAAGGGAGGGAGAAAAGGGAAGGGGAGGGAGAAGAGGGAAGGGGAGTGAGAGGGGAGGTGAGGGAGAAGAGGGAAGGGGGGAGAGAGAAGAGGGAAGGGGAGTGAGAGGGGATGGAAGCGGAGGGGGAGGCGAGGTAGAAGAAGGAAGGGAAGGGGAGGGAGAGGGAAGGAGAGGGAAGGAGAGGGAGGGGGAAGGGGAGGGAGAGGGAAGGGAGAGGGAGAGGGAGAGGGAAGGGGAGGGAGAGGGAGGGAGAGGGAGGGAGAGGGAAGGAGAGGGAGGGGGAAGGGGGGGAGGAGGGAGGGAGGGAGAGGGAGAGGGAAGGGGAGGGAGAGGGAGGGAGAGGGAAGGAGAGGGAGGGGGAAGTGGAGGGAGAGGGAAGGAGAGGGAGAGGGAAGGGGAGGGAGAGGGAAGGAGAGGGAGAGGGAAGGGGAGGGAGAGGGAAGGAGAGGGAGAGGGAAGGGGAGGGAGAGGGAAGGAGAGGGAGAGGGAAGGAGAGGGAGAGGGAATGGGAGGGAGAGGGAAGGAGAGGGAAGGAGAGGGAGGGGGAAGGAGAGGGAAGGAGAGGGAGAGGGAAGGGGAGGGAGAGGTAAGGAGAGGGAGAGGGAAGGGAAGGGAAGGGGAGGGAAGGAGAGGGAGAGGGTGAGGGAAGGTGAGGGAGAGGGGGGGGAAGAGGAAAAGGAAGTGGAGGGAGAGGGAAGGAGAGGGAGAGGGAAAGGAAGGGGAGGGAGAGGGAAGGAGAGGGAGAGGGAAGGAGAGGGAGAGGGAAAGGAAGGGGAGGGAGAGGGAAGGAGTGGGAGAGGGAAAGGAAGTGGAGGGAGAGGGAAGGAGAGGGAGAGGGAAAGGAAGGGGAGGGAGAGGGGATCCTGTTGAGAGAGTAGTGAGGCCAGCTGGTAAATTGTAATTTTGGTAACTCCCTTGTAGGATTGCTTCAGGAGAGCTGCCACATAACTGAAAAGCAAATGACAGCAGTTAACACCACCTTTGTCTCCTGAACTGATCAAATGAATGATCCTGGTTCACACTGTGTGTGTATGTCTGTGTTAGAATGTCGGTGTTTGTTGTTTGTAGCCTCTCTGACATGGGCAGATAAATCAGAAAGCTTTGGAATACTAGGGGGGATTATGTTGCCCTCTGGTGTAAAATGCTGTCTCAGTCTGTACTTGGTTACTGAGGTCTATGTAATGACTGTAATATGGACTTTCTCTCTCTCTCTCTCTCTCTCTCTCTCTCTCTCTCTCTCTCTCTCTCTCTCTCTCTCTCTCTCTCTCTCTCTCTCTCTCTCTCTCTCTCTCTCTCTAGGGGTGCTCTGGGTCATCATGTGAAGGGAAATGTGACTGCAGTGGAGTGAAAGGAGCAAAGGTAAGCATTCTATCCATCAGTTCCTTGTCTATCAGTTTCATGGTGTTTTTTTTTTGTCTCGCTTTTCTTCACGTTGTGTCTCACTCTTTCACCTACTCTCTCTAAGATCCCCACCAACAAACTACAGATTGTACAACTTCAAAACAGTCCAGAATCCCTGATAGGCTCAAAGGGGCGTAGCAGAGCGTGGTTTGTGGGTTCCGGGTTAGGGGTCAGGGGTCAGCCCAGTGGGACTTAGTAGTAGCAGAGGGCCAACACGGAGCAGGGATCAGGATGGAGAAGGACTGGAATCAGGCGGAATTAGAGCATGTCCGGACACACAGCTGGGCTGAGAGCGCATTCCAAGCAGACCAAACAATCTCTAATCCAGTCTTGAAACAGTAATGCACTGTAAAAGTCAATCCAGCAATCATGCAGTGTTTCTAATTGTGGTTAAAAGTTTCCAAGAAGATCTACAGACACCGCCTTTGTTATCTTCCAGTAACAAGGACACAATGAGAGCAGCACCTTCTCAGGGAGCTCAGAAAACAACAATTGCATTGCTACTCTATGTGTATTTTCTCACACACATTAGAACCTAGCAACAGTGTCTTATCTACTCTGTGTTCAAGAAACAGTAGCCAGACAGAGATTGTCCACAGAGGACTACTGTGTGCTGTGTGTTCTCTGGAGCCAGGCCTGTACTGACTGACTGACAGGCTGAGCCTGGTGAGGTCATACCGCACGTCTCAGTCTCTGTTGAAAGGTGTTGAAGACTGGCAAATCAACCGCTGTTTCAACTCTCCATGCATATGTTCACTATGATGATGTCACGTCCTGTCGCCCACGACGGCGGTTCTGTTCCCTTGGCAACCAGCCCGTGTCCTGGTTCCCATGGCCCAGAACGTTATGTTGGTGAGCTTTAGGAATGGAGGGAGGTAGAAGAAAGAGGCAGCAGGGCGAGAGAGTAAAGACATCAGCTTCCCATTCAAAACAGTTCAGATTATGATGGCATTTTATGACGTTTTTGTTCATTTTAACATTTTAACGTCTATGCTCCTTTGTGTTTGCTGTGATTCAATGAGAAACAAATTATATTCATGCAACAACAACAAAAAAAATCACTTGAGAAACACTGAACAAAACATCTTAGTTAGATGTAAGATTGAGCGACTAAGATCTTTTCTACAAAAACGTCAGAATGAATGGCAGATTTCTTGAGTTATCTTAGATTCATTCGGACTATTTTGAGGAAGTGTAGATGGATAAACTGTACTATTGACACTTTTGTCTCGTTTTTCAAGCGTAGGTCGTATAAGGGAGTGTGGTCAGCCGACCTGAAGCATGCTGACGCCTTAAGAAACACAGACATACACATAAAGGGCTTCAAATACCACATTTTCCCCACGCCTCCTCTCCCTTCTAGTTCCCTGTCTTTCACTCTTGGCAGCTCAGAATGTAGTTCAATGGGCAAGAGCCAATGATTTATACAGTTGAAGTCAGAAGTTTACATACACTGAGGTTGGAGTCATTAAATCTTGTTTTTCAACCACTCCACAAATGTCTTGTTAACAAACTATAGTTTTGGCAAGTCGGTTAGGACATCTACTTTGTGCATGACACAAGTCATTGTTTACAGACAGATGATTTCACTCATAATTTACTGTGTCACAATTCCAGTGGGTCAGAAGTTTACATACACTAAGTTGACTGTGGTTTTAAACAGCTTTGAAAATTCCCGAAAATGATGTCACAAGCTTCTGATAGGCTAATTGACATAATTTGAGTCAATTGGAGGTGTCCCTGTGGATGTATTTCAAGACCTACCTTCAAACTCAGTGCCTCTTTGCTTGACATCATGGGAAAATCAAAATAAATCAGCCAAGTTGTAGACCTCCACAAGTCTGGTTCATCCTTGGGAGCCATTTCCAAACGCCAGAAGGTACCACATTCATCTGTACAAACATGCAAGTATAAACACCATGGGACCACGCGGGCTGTCATACCGCTCAGGAAGAAGCCGCGTTCTGTCTCCTAGAGATGAACGTACTTTGGCACGATATGTGAAAATCAATCCCAGAACAACAGCAAAGGACCTTGTGAAGATGCTGGAAGAAACAGGTACAAAAGTATCTATATCCACAGTAAAACGAGTCCTATATCGTCATAACCTGAAAGACCGCTCAGCAAGGAAGAAACCACTGCTCCAAAACCGCCATAAAAAAGCCAGACTATGGTTTGCAACTGTACATGAGGACTAAGATCATACTTTTTGGAGAAATGTCCTCTGGTCTGATGAAACAAAAATAGAACTGTTTGGCCATAATGACCATTGTTATGTTTGGATGCAAAAGGGCGAGGCTTGCAAGCCGAAGAACACCATCCAAAATGTGAAGCACGGAGGTGGCACCATCATGTTGTGGGGGTGCTTTGCTGCAGGAGGGACTGGTGCACGTCACAAAATAGATGGCTTCATGAGAAGGAAAATTATGTGGATATATTGAAGCAACATCTCGAGACATCAGTCAGGAAGTTAAAGCTTGGTCGCAAATGGGTCTTCCAAATGGACAATGACCCCAAGCATACTTCCAAAGTTGTGGCAAAATGGCTTAAGGACAACAAAGTCAAGGTATTGGAGTGGCCATCACAAATTCCTGACCTCAATCCTATAGAAAATGTGTGGGCAGAACTGAAAAAGCGTGTGCGAGCAAGGAGGCCTACACCAGCTCTGTCAGGAGGAATGGGCTAAAATTCACCCAACTTATTGTGGGAAGCTTGTGGAAGGCTACCCGAAACGTTTGACCCAAGTTAAACAATTTAATTAAAGGCAATGCTACCAAATTGTCACGTTCTGACCTTAGTTCTGTTATTATATCTTTGTTTTAGAATGGTCAGGGCGTGAGTTGGGTGGGTTGTCTATGTTCGTTTTTATATAATTTGGGATTTCTGTGTTTGGCCTGGTATGGTTCTCAATCAGAGGCAGCTGTCAATCGTTGTCCCTGATTGAGAATCAGACTTAGGTAGCCTGGTTTCACTTTTGAGTTGTGGGTGTTTGTCTTCCGTGTTAGTGTTCGTACCATACGGGACTGTTTCGTTCATATCACGTTTATTGTTTTGTATTTCGTAGTGTTCAGTTTATGTATTAAAATAAACATTATGGACACATATTCTCTCCATTATTATTCTGACATTTCACATTAAACCAATCTCCAAAACAGGTTAAAATAAAGTGGTGATCCTAACTGACCAAAGACAGGGAAGTTTTACTAGGATTAAATGTCAGGGTTTAAAACTGAGTTTAAATGTATTTGGCTAAGGTGTATGTAAACTTCCCACTTCAAATGTATATACAGTGCATTCGGAAAGTATTCAGACCCCTTGACTTTTTCCACATTTTGTTACTTTACAGCCTTATTCCACAATGTACAGCCTCATTAATCTACACACAATACCCCATTATGACTATGCAAAATCAGGTTTCCACAAATGTTTGCAAATGTATTAAAAATAAAAATACAATTCAGACCATTTACTCAGTACTTTGTTGAAGCACCTTTGGCAGGGATTACAGCCTCCAGTCTTCTTGGGTATGAAGCTACAAGCTTGGCACACCTGTATTTGGGGAGTTTCTCCCATTCTTCTCTGCAGATCATCTCAACCTCTATCAGGTTGGATGGGGAGCGTTGCTGCACACCTATTTTCAGGTCTCTCCAGAGATGTTCGATCAGGTTCAAGTACGGTCTCTTGCTGCGCCACTCAAGGGCATTCAGAGACTTGTCCCGAAGCCACTCCTGTGTTGTCTTGGCTGTGTGCGTAGGGTCATTGTCCTTTTGGAAGGTGAACCTTCGCCACAGTCTGAGATCCTGAGCACTTTGGAGCAGTTTAAAAAAAATCAAGGATCTCTGTACTTTGATCTGTTAATCCTTCCCTCGATCTTGACTAGTCTCCCAGTGCCTGCTGCTGAAAAACATCCCCACAGCATGATGCTGACACCACGATGCTTCACGGTAGGAATGGTATTGGCCAGGTGATGAGTGGTGCCTGGTTTCCTCCAGACATGACGCTTGAAATTCAGGCCAAAGAGTCCAATCTTGGGTTCATCAGACCAGAGAATCTTGTTTCTCATTGTCATGTCATGTGCCTTTTACTGAAGAGTGGCTTCTGTCTGGCCACTACCATAAAGGCCTGATTGGTGGAGTGCTACAGAGATGGTTGTCCTTCTGGAAGGTTCTCCCATCTCCACAGAGGAACTCTGGAGCTCTGTCAGAGTGACCATCAGGTTCTTGGTCACATCCCTGGCCAAGGCCCTTCTCCCCAGATTGCTCAGTTTGACCAGGCGACCAGCTCTAGGAAGAGTCTTGATGGTTCCAAACTTTTTCATTTTAAGAATGATGGAGGCCACTGTGTTCTTGGGGACCTTCAATGCTGCAGATATTGTTTGGAACCCTTCCCCAGATCTGTGCCTCGACACAATACTGTCTCGGCACTCTACGGACAATTCCTTCAACCTCATGGCTTGTTTTTTTCTCTGACATCACGGTCAACAGTGGGACCTTATATAGACAGGTATGTGCCTTTCCAAATCATGTCCAATCAATTGAATTTACCACAGGTGGACTCCAATCAAGTTGTAGAAACATCTCAAGGATGATCAATGGAAACGGGATGCACCTGAGCTCAATTTCGAGTTCCATAGCAAAGGGTTTGAATGCTTATGTAAATAAGGTATTTAAAAAAAAATACCAACCTGTTTTCGCTTTGTCATTATGGGGTTTTGTGTGTAGATTAATGAGGATTTTGAAAATCGAATCCATTTTAGAATACGGCTTTAACGTAACAAGTATGGAAAAAGTGAAGGGGTTTGAATACTTTCAGAATGCACTGTACACCAAATGATCTATAGGGGGCGCTGTGTTGAAGCCACATTGCCTTCATCTTGGCACTCCGCCACCGTTGTAAAAAAATACATGTTTAAGCTATGGACATGCATTTGTTAATATGTACATTATATTTTGCCATATGTATTCTATTACAAACACCTTAATGCATACTTATACATTATATTATGTCATCTAAACATACAAACAAAACATTTTATAATATTTAAAACATTTTCCTTAAGGTATAAACAAAAAAATACTTAAATACATGTCATTTTGTCCATGAAACATTTAATAGAACAGCTGTAGAATTTCATTTGGAGGACCTCTCCAACTGAGGAGTGCCAATATGACTCACTTGTGGCTTCAAAATCGTTCAGCGGACAATACATAGCAACCGCTAACCAGGGATAATATACATTGTTGGTCAGAGCAGACCACTCTGGCCTGAGAAAGGACTGTGGCTCCATCTGGTGGCAGATAGATGGAACACATGAAGCAATCAGCTATTACTGTCTCATTAATCCTCTTCATAAACTCGTAAAAGTAACGTCCTCTCACTGTCAACTGTGTTTATTTTCAGCAAACTTAACTTGTTAAATATTGGTGTGAACATAAGATTCAACAACTGAGACATAAACTGAACAAGTTCTGCAGACATGTGACTGACAGAAATTGAATAATGTGTCCCTGAACAAAGGGGGGTCAAAATCAAAAGTAACAGTCAGTATCTGGTGTGGCCACTAGCTGCATTAAGTACTGCAGTGCATCTCCTCTTCATGGACTGCACCAGACTTGCCAGTTCTTGCTGTGAGATGTTACCCCACTCTTCCACTAAGGCACCTGCAAGTTCCCGGACATTTCTGGTGGAATGGCCCTAACCTTCACCCACCGATCCAACAGGTCTCAGACATGCTCATCACTGGCCATTCCTGTCTTGCAGGAAATCACGCACATAATGAGCAGTATTGCTGGTGGCATTGTCATGCTTGAGGGTCATGTCAGGATGAGCCTGCAGGAAGGGTACCACATGAGGTTAGGAGGATGTCTTCCATGTAACGCACAGGGTTGAGATTGCCTGCATTGACAACAAGCTCAGTTCGATGATGCTGTGACACAGCGCCCCAGATCATGACGGACCCTCCATCTCCAAATCGATCCCGCTCCAGAGTACAGGCCTCGGTGTAAAGCTCATTCCTCCAACAATAAACGTGAATCTGACCATCACCCCTGGTGAGACAAAACCGCAACTCGTCAGTGAAGAGCACTTTTTGCCAGTCCTTTCTAGTCCAGTGACGGAGTGTTTGTGCCCATAGGCGACGTTGTTGCCAGAGATGTCTGGTGAGGACCTTCCTTACAACAGGCCTACAAGACCTCAGTCCAGCCTCTCTCAGCCTATTGCGGACAGTCTAAGCACTGATGGAGCATTCCTGGTGTAACTCGGGCAGTTGTTGTTGCCATCCTGTACCTGTTCCGCAGGTGTGATGTTCGGATGTACCGATCCTGTGCAAGTGTTGTTACACGTGGTCTGCCACTGCGAGGGTGATCAGCTGTCCATCCTGTCTCCCTGTAGCGCTGTCTTAGGCGTCTCACAGTACGGACATTGCAATTTATATCCCTGGCCACATCTGTAGTCCTCATGCCTCCTTGCAGCATGCCTAAGGCACGTTCACGCAGATGAGCAGCGACCCTGGGCCTCTTTCTGTTGTTGATTTTCAGAGTCAGTAGAAAGGCCTCTTTAGTGTCCTAAGTTTTCATAACTGTGACCTTAATTGCCTACCATCTGTAAGCTGTTAGTGTCTTAACGACCGTTCCACAGGTGCATGTTCATGAATCATTTATGGTTCAATGAACAAGCATGGGAAACAGTGTTTAAACCCTTTACAATGAAATTATTTGGATTTTTACAAATGATCTTTGAAAGACAGGGTCCTGAAACAGGGACGTTTCTTTTTTTGCTGAGTTTATATACAGTACTGGTCAGAAGTTTGGACATACCTACTCAATCAAGGGTTTTTCTTGATTTGTACTATTTTCTACATTGTATGATAATAGTTAAGACATCAAAACTATGAAGTAACACATATAGAATCATGTAGTAACCAAAAAAATGTTAAAGTAGCCACCCTTTGCCTTGATGACAGCTTTGCACACTCATCTCAAACCATCTCAATTGTGTTGAGGTCGGATTGTGGAGGCCAGGTCATCTGATGCAGCACTCCATCACTCTCCTTCTTGGTCAAATAGCTCTGACACAGCCTGGAGGTGTGGTGGGTTATTGTGGTGTGGTGTGGTGGGTCCTGTGTAGCTCAGTTGGTAGAGCATGGCGCTTGTAACACCAGGGTAGTGGGTTCGATCCCCGGGACCACCCATACGTAGAATGTATGCACACATGACTGTAAGTCGCTTTGGATAAAAGCGTCTGCTAAATGGCATATATTATATATTATATTATTATTATATTATTGTCCTGTTGGAAAACAAATGATAGTCCCACTAAGTGCAAACCAGATGGGGTGTTGTATCACTGCAGAATACTGTGGTAGCCATGCTGGTTAAGTGTGCTTTGAATTCTAAATAAATCACAGATCATCAGCAATTCAACCATGAAGGCCTGATTCACACAGTCTCCTCTGAACAGTTGATGTTGAGATGTGTCTGTTACTTGAACTCTGTGAAGCATTTATTTGGGCTGCAATTTCTGAGGCTGGTAACTCTAATGAACTTATCCTCTGCAGCAGAAGTAACTCTGGGTCTTCCTTTCCTGTGGCGGTCCTCATGAGAGCCAGTTTCATCATAGCGCTTTATGGTTTTTACGACTGCACTTGAAGAAACTTTCAAAGTTCTTGAAATGTTCTGTATTGACTGACCTTCATGTCTTAAAGTAATGATGGACTGTCGTTTCTCTTTGCTTATTTGAGCTGTTCTTGCCATAATATGGACTTGGTCTTTTACCAAATAGGGCTATCTTCTGTATACCACCCCTACATTGTCACAACACAACCGATTGGTCAAACATATTAAGAAATAACGAAATTCCACAAATGAACTTTTAACAAGGCACACCTGTTAAGTAAAATTAATTCCAGATGACTACCTCATGAAGCTGGTTGAGAGCGTGTGCAAATTTTTCATCAAGGCAAAGGGTGGGTGGCTACTTTGAGAATCTCAAATGTAAAATATATTTTGTTTAACACTTTTTTGGTTACTACATGATTCCATATGTGTTATTTCATGGTTTTGATGTCTTCACTATTATTACGTAGAAAATAGTAACGATAAGACACTTTTGACTGGTACTGTATATATATACATTATACATTGTATATATATATATATATATATTTTAGGATGCTAAACCTAACCATAATGTTGAAAAACACAAAACTGACCATCCTCTGTGGTAACTTCACCCAACTCTGTTTAACTTTTGTTGTGTCTCCTGTAGGGTGAGCGTGGATTTCCTGGTCTCCAAGGCAACATGGGGTTCCCGGGCATGCAGGGCCATGAGGGACCCGCTGGGCCGATGGGCCCTAAGGTGAGTGACAGCTCCAGACCCCACCCCCTTCACAGTATCACCCACCCACTAAGATACCCGACTTGGGAGAGCACAATAATGACAATTACCTTGATTATAACAGATTTTTTTTTAATCACAAAAAAATAAGTCATGTCACGACTCCATCTTCTCTATGTCACCTTAATATCACTTCAATGTCACTTGTCTCTTCCCAGGGAGAGTATGGCGAGTCGGGAACTCCCGGGATGAAAGGAACACGTGTGAGTGGAATAATGCTATCAGAGAACACCCCACCTGGTCTGGAAACCAGTGTCTACTTTCTTGTAGCATTTTAGCTTTTGTTTGGACCACCTTTCCAACAATGCAGAGTTAAAGATTAAGTAGAAATAAATAAAACATGTGGAATAAATAGACAGTGAATAACGAATAACAATATTGAATAAAAATAACATTACTATATACAGGAAGTACCAGTACTAAGTCGATGTGCAGGGGTACAATGTAATTGAGGTAGCTACAGTATGTACATATAGGTAGGGGTAAAGTGACTAGGCAACAGGAAATATAATAGACAGTAGCAGCAGGGTATGTAGTGAGTGTGAAAATGTGTGTGTGAGTGTGTGTGTGTGGCGTCAATATCTACGTGTGTACATGTTATTTGTCTGTGGGCGTATGTAGCGTGTGTGTATGTTTGTGTTGGGGTATCAGTGTAAGAATCCGTGAGTGTGTGGGTAGAATCCAGTGTGTGTGCATAGAGTCAGTGCAGCAGAGTCCGTGCAGGCGAGTCAGTGCAGGAGAGTTAGAGCAGGAGAGTCAGTGCAGGAGAGTTAGAGCAGCAGAGTCCGTGCAGGCGAGTCAGTGCAGGAGAGTCCGTGCAGGCGAGTCAGTGCAGGAGAGTCCGTGCAGGCGAGTCAGTGCAGGAGAGTCCGTGCAGGGGCGTTAGAGCAGGAGAGTCCGTGCAGGGGCGTTAGAGCAGGAGAGTTAGAGCAGGAGAGTCAGTGCAGGAGAGTCAGTGCAGGAGAGTTAGAGCAGGATAGTTAGAGCAGGAGAGTTAGAGCAGGAGAGTTAGAGCAGGAGAGTCAGTGCAGGAGAGTTAGAGCAGGAGAGTTAGAGCAGGAGAGTTAGAGCAGGAGAGTCAGTGCAGGAGAGTTAGAGCAGGAGAGTCAGTGCAGGAGAGTTAGAGCAGGAGAGTCAGTGCAGGAGAGTTAGAGCAGGAGAGTTAGAGCAGGAGAGTTAGAGCAGGAGAGTCAGTGCAGGAGAGTTAGAGCAGGAGAGTTAGAGCAGGAGAGTTAGAGCAGGAGAGTTAGAGCAGGAGAGTCAGTGCAGGAGAGTTAGAGCAGGAGAGTCAGTGCAGGAGAGTCAGAGCAGGAGAGTCAGAGCAGGAGAGTCAGTGCAGGAGAGTCAGAGCAGGAGAGTCAGTGCAGGAGAGTTAGAGCAGGAGAGTTAGAGCAGGAGAGTCAGTGCAGGAGAGTCAGTGCAGGAGAGTTAGAGCAGGAGAGTTAGAGCAGGAGAGTTAGAGCAGGAGAGTTAGAGCAGGAGAGTTAGAGCAGGAGAGTCAGTGCAGGAGAGTCAGAGCAGGAGAGTTAGAGCAGGAGAGTTAGAGCAGGAGAGTTAGAGCAGGAGAGTCAGTGCAGGAGAGTTAGAGCAGGAGAGTCAGTGCAGGAGAGTTAGAGCAGGAGAGTCAGTGCAGGAGAGTTAGAGCAGGATAGTTAGAGCAGGAGAGTCAGTGCAGGAGAGTTAGAGCAGGAGAGTTAGAGCAGGAGAGTTTGAGCAGGAGAGTCAGTGCAGGAGAGTTAGAGCAGGAGAGTTAGAGCAGGAGAGTTAGAGCAGGAGAGTCAGTGCAGGTGAGTTAGAGCAGGAGAGTTAGAGCAGGAGAGTCAGTGCAGGAGAGTCAGTGCAGGAGAGTTAGAGCAGGAGAGTTAGAGCAGGAGAGTTAGAGCAGGAGAGTTAGAGCAGGAGAGTTAGAGCAGGAGAGTCAGTGCAGGAGAGTCAGAGCAGGAGAGTTAGAGCAGGAGAGTTAGAGCAGGAGAGTTAGAGCAGGAGAGTCAGTGCAGGAGAGTTAGAGCAGGAGAGTCAGTGCAGGAGAGTTAGAGCAGGAGAGTCAGTGCAGGAGAGTTAGAGCAGGATAGTTAGAGCAGGAGAGTCAGTGCAGGAGAGTTAGAGCAGGAGAGTTAGAGCAGGAGAGTTTGAGCAGGAGAGTCAGTGCAGGAGAGTTAGAGCAGGAGAGTTAGAGCAGGAGAGTTAGAGCAGGAGAGTCAGTGCAGGTGAGTCAGAGCAGGAGAGTCAGAGCAGGAGAGTCAGAGCAGGAGAGTCAGAGCAGGAGAGTCAGAGCAGGAGAGTCAGTGCAGGAGAGTCAGTGCAGGAGAGTTAGAGCAGGAGAGTTAGAGCAGGAGAGTTAGAGCAGGAGAGTTAGAGCAGGAGAGTTAGAGCAGGAGAGTCAGTGCAGGAGAGTCAGAGCAGGAGAGTCAGTGCAGGAGAGTTAGAGCAGTTAGAGCAGGAGAGTTAGAGCAGGAGAGTTAGAGCAGGAGAGTTAGAGCAGGAGAGTTAGAGCAGGAGAGTTAGAGTTAGAGCAGGAGAGTTAGAGCAGGAGAGTCAGTGCAGGAGAGTTAGAGCAGGAGAGTCAGTGCAGGAGAGTTAGAGCAGGATAGATAGAGCAGGAGAGTTAGAGCAGGAGAGTTAGAGCAGGAGAGTCAGAGCAGGAGAGTCAGAGCAGGAGAGTTAGAGCAGGAGAGTTAGAGCAGGAGAGTTAGAGCAGGAGAGTCAGTGCAGGAGAGTCAGTGCAGGAGAGTTAGAGCAGGAGAGTTAGAGCAGGAGAGTTAGAGCAGGAGAGTTAGAGCAGGAGAGTTAGAGCAGGAGAGTTAGGGCAGGAGAGTTAGAGCAGGAGAGTTAGAGCAGGAGAGTTAGTGCAAAAAAGGGTCAATGCAGGTAGTCTGGCTATTCATTTGATTAGCTATTTGGTTGTTTTGTGTAGCAGTCTTCTGTCTTGGGGTTAGAAGGTGTTCAGGGTCCTGTTGGTTCCAGATTTGGTGCAATAATACCGCTTGCCATGCGGTAGCAGAGAGAAGAGTCTATTGCTTGGGTGGCTGACAATTGTCATTTTTTGGGGCCTTCCTCTGTCACCGCCTGGTATAGAGGTCTACCATAATACAGCTGTATGATGTCATTCTACCTTCTTATTGGAATGTAACTACATGTATTCAAAGTGGATCTGCTAAATTTATCAAATGTAAATTATGTTTGTAATGATGTGATGTGTTGCAGGGTCCTAATGGTTTGCCAGGCTTCCCAGGAAATCCAGGGCTTCCGGTACGCTCTAATGTCTCTGTAAACCACCAGTTACCATTACATGCCTCGTTCCCTTCCACACAAATGTCTTACCTGTGTGCCTCTCCCCCACAGGGCATCCCTGGACAAGACGGCCCCCCTGGATCGCAGGGTATCCCAGGGTGCAATGGAACAAAGGTGAGCGTTCTGCTTAGCATCAACTCTCTGCTGTTACACACCTGAGTAGCACCAACTACTTACTGTTATCACCTGTCACCAAGCCATGCTCTCAACCCATCCTCAGTCCAAGCTGACATCTCTCTCTCTCTCTGTCTCTCTGTCTCTCTGTCTCTCTGTCTCTCTGTCTCTCTGTCTCTGTGTGTGTCTGTGTTCCAGGGAGATCGAGGGACAGACGGACAGTCTGGGTTCCCTGGTCTGCAGGGTCCTCCTGTAAGTACGCTTTGTCATCAACACAGCCAACATGGTTCCATGTTCACTTCAACACTGCCACATACTTAACCTTATACCATATACCTTATACTAGACCTATATTAATTAACAAAACAAAAGACATGAGACTGGAATATGTTATAAAGATTCATAAAATGTATTTATTATTCAATCAGGATGAGATTTACAACTCTATCTCTCTCCTCAGGGTATCCCCGGACTTATGGGAATGAAAGTAAGTAAAAACTCAGGACTTTTAATAGCTAAATAAATGCTATACTAGTCAGTAATTAAATGTATATTGAGGCATGTGTATGGTTTAGAAAACAGCCCTTCTGTGTGTAGTGTATCATTCTCTAACCTGTCTCTCTCTCTCTCCCCCCTCTCTCTCTCCCCCTTCCCCTTTCCCTCCCCCCTCCCCGCTCTCTCTCTCCTCTCTCTCTCTCTCTCTCTCCCCCCACTCCCTCTCTCTCCCTCTCCATTTCCCCTTCCCCTCTTTCTCTCTCTCGTTCTCTCTCTCCATCTCTTTCTCTGTCTCTGCCTCTCTCTCTGTCTCTCTGTCTGTCTCTCTGTCTCTGTCTGTCTCTGTCTCTCTGTCTCTCTGTCTGTCTCTGTCTCTCTCTCTCTCTCCTCTCTC
>NC_060181.1:81311042-81388542 GCF_021184085.1 Oncorhynchus gorbuscha | reverse complement strand
CCTGGACAAGATGGGCTTGTTGGACACCCTGGTCCTCCCGGACCCCCTGGTAGGTGTGGTTACACATTCATAGTGTAACCTTTGACATTTGTCATTGTGGAGTCATTTCGCTGATTATACGTTTAGGTCTTTTAGGTCACTCAGTGTTGTCTAGGCAGTCTCTCACCTGTGTGTGTGTGTTGCACTATGTGTATAGGGGATGAGCCATGTGATCCGGCCCTTGAAAAGGGCCCACCTGGGCCCCCCGGCCCACCTGGACTACAGGGGGAGTTAGGACAGAAAGGTACGGCTGGGTGGGAGGGGGTGGTGGGACAATCACTCTTATTAGTCTCTGATGTTCTGTCCAATCACAATGTATATTATATACGCTCTCTCCTACTTTCTCTTTCCCTCTCGCTTTTATCACCACTAAACTCGGTAGTGCTCACATCATGATTACATACATTACGTAACATTATCACTTATTACAAGATATTACCATTCCATATTGTACAGCTCAGATTCACTCCAAGGCATCCATCGTATCCCACCTACCTGTTTGTTTGATATAACTTGTATTGTGATGTACCTCCAGGTGATCAGGGAGACACGTGTGTGCAGTGCGAAGCCTTTGGCCCACCTGGACTCCCTGGCCCCCAGGGGCCCAAAGGACTGCAAGGTGAGCTGACAAGAGATACCCCCACACTACTGAATCATAGCTGGAGATAAACACATGCAACTGAAATCTTTGTGTCACTGATTTAAATTAATGATTGGCACTAAAATGATGTTCTACATCTTCAGCATGTATCTCAGGTTAGGATCCTGACCCTAGGGCCTATATTCATCCACCTCCACACTATTTCCTATGAGATGGTGTTTTTGCGTTGGACTGACAAGCGTTGTTCGTCCCCTGTAGGTTATCCTGGAGTGGCAGGCAGTAAAGGAGCCAAGGGGGTGCCTGGACCTGCTGGGCTTGATGGAAGCCCTGTGAGTTATCTTCATCACATCATCACTCTTCTAATAGAACCTGAGGAATACATGCTGCATCACTGTCACTGTAGCTCCGTAAAGACCACTATGGTGGACATGCTGCATCACTGTAGCTCCATAAAGACCACTATGGTGGACATGCTGCATCACTGTAGCTCCATAAAGACTACTGTGGTGGACATGCTGCATCACTGTAGCTCCATAAAGACCACTATGGTGGACATGCTACATCACTGTGGCTCCATAAAGACACATGTCCACATGTCATGACTATGTACTGTATGTTTGTTCAGTAGTTTTCTTCCAATAAAAGAGATTGTTGATTGACCCTGCTATTTCTTCTCCTCTCCTCAGGGTAATTCAGGTACTCGTGGGTTGGTAGGTGCTCCAGGAGCCCATGGTGAACCTGGCGACATCTACCTGGCTCCAGGGCTGAAGGGGGACAAAGGTCTGCCTGGTTTCGTTGGAACACGAGGTCTACCTGGTGTAGATGGACTGCCAGGGAAAGAAGGACTAGCAGGCCTGCCTGGATCCAAAGGAGAACCTGTATGTGTGTGTTTGTGTGCGTGTGTGTGTTTGTGTGTGTGTGTGTGTGTGTGTGTGTGTGTGTGTGTGTGTGTGTGTGTGTGTGTGTGTGTGTGTGTGTGTGTGTGTGTGTGTGTGTGTGTGTGTGTGTGTGTGTGTGTGTGTGTGTGTGTGTGTGTGTGTGTGTGTGTGTGTGTGTGTGTGTGTGTGTGTGTGCATGTTAGCGAGCACTAGAAGGCTCCTACTAAAACATGTGTTCAGACAGTACTACAGTCAGTCATCCATCTCTATCTCTGATCTCTTCTTGCAGGCCAGAGAGGGCATCAAGGGGGACCGTGGTCTCGATGGGGACCCTGGTTTCTCTGGACCCCCAGGAGAGAGGGGTCCCCCTGGGGTACCAGGGTTTGGCCGGCCGGGGGAGCCTGGAGAGAAGGGTACATCTGGTCAACAAGGCCGACTTGGAATCCCTGGACAACCAGGTGGGTACAGGCTACAGCTACAAACACACTCAAAAGAACACACACTTGTTAGGTAAAAGGAGCCTAAATGATGATGTGCACATGCTCTCTCTGCCTCTCAGGAGTGAAAGGTGAACCTGGTAAAGATGTGAGCTCACCTGGACCCCAGGGCTCCCCCGGACCTCGAGGACAATCTGGCATTCCTGGACTACAAGGTGAGGGTCATCTTATTGGTATTGATCTGACATACCTGGACTACAAGGTGAAGGTCATCTTATTGGTATTGATCTGACATACCTGGACTACAAGGTGAGGGTCATCTTATTGGTATTGATCTGACATACCTGGACTACAAGGTGAAGGTCATCTTATTGGTATTGATCTGACATACCTGGACTACAAGGTGAGGGTCAGCTTATCGGTATTGATCTGGTTTATGGTAAGCTATGGTCCTGCTTGGTCCTGCATAGTGCATCACGAACATCTTCTCCATCCTGACCCCAGGTGACAGAGGACTTCAGGGAGACCCTGGAATGCCAGGATTCCCCGGACAGAAAGGTGACTCAGGTGTCCCTGGCATTGGATTCCCAGGACTAACCGGGCCTAAAGGGTACTCTGGAGCTCCAGGAGCCCCTGGAATGCCAGGAGAGCCTGGGAGATCTGGACAGGATGGTTTCTCTGGAAAACCAGGCACACCTGGTCTAAAGGTGTGTGTTCCTGTGTCTGTGTCTTTGCTTCACTTTCTATTGTTTCAAACTCCATCAATCAAACAATCAACCAATCTTCTTCTGCCCTCTCTAGGGTGAGCCAGGTCGGGGTCTACCTGGTCCTAAAGGTTCTCAGGGCCCTCCCGGAGAGACAGGTTTTCATGGAGATAAAGGCAATGTTGGTCCAACTGGTATTCCTGGACAAGAGGGAAACACAGGACCACCTGGAGCTCAGGGAATTCAAGGTGACCCTGGCCCCCCTGGTCAGCATGGTGGCACTGGACCCCCTGGACCCCCTGGAGCAGGAGAACCTGGGGCCCCTGGACCAATAGGACCCCCTGGAGAGCCAGGCCCCTTCGGTCATGAAGGTGTGAAAGGAGATAAGGGCTTCCCTGGCTCTCCTGGTCTAGACATGCCCGGCCCCCAGGGAGAGAAGGGAGACTCAGGATTCCCTGGACTGTCTGGATCAAAAGGGTTGCCAGGAAGACCTGGCCCGGCTGGCAGAGACGGATTCCCCGGAGACCCAGGTGAGACAGATCTCAGAACAGTGTAGGAGGTCTGATGTAACTGGAAAGAAATTAACACTGGTCTGGACTGGTCTGGGTTCATTTTCGTTGAATTTAAGGAGAATTTGGTGACAACCTTTGTAATGTATAATCATCAATATTTTCCTATTCTATTTATTTGTTGATGTGTGTGTGTTCCCTAGGCCTCAAAGGAGAGATGGGAGTCATGGGAATGCCTGGAACACCAGGATATCAGGGTTCTGCTGGCAACCCTGGAACTCCTGGACAGAGAGGTGGGTAGAGTAGAACTGCTGCCTCTGTACTACCAGACTACCCATCAGTGTGTTTTGCACCACTATACTATAGCATCTCAAACCCCTCATCTCTTCTCTCTCTCAGGCAACCCGGGTGTCTCTGGGCCTAGGGGGGAGTTTGGTGAGCCTGGACCCAAAGGAGAGAGGGGAGAGCAGGGTCTGCAGGGTCCTCCTGGCAACATGAGTGAGCTGAACATGGGGCCCATGAAGGGACAGAAAGGAGACAGCGGAGACCCAGGTATACAAAATGAACATGCCCCATACAACAGCACTGTATCCTACAGCCTACTGCACTGTATCCTACATCGTACTGCACTGTATCCTACAGCCTACTGCACTGTATCCTACATCGTACTGCACTGTATCCTACATCGTACTGCACTGTATCCTACATCGTACTGCACTGTATCCTACAGCCTACTGCACTGTATCCTATATCCTACTGCACTATATCCTACATCGTACTGCACTGTATCCTACATCGTACTGCACTGTATCCTACATCGTACTGCACTGTATCCTATATCCTACTGCACTATATCCTACATCGTACTGCACTGTATCCTACATCGTACTGCACTGTATCCTATATCCTACTGCACTATATCCTACATCGTACTGCACTGTATCCTACATCGTACTGCACTGTATCCTATATCCTACTGCACTATATCCTACATCGTACTGCACTGTATCCTATATCCTACTGCACTATATCCTACATCGTACTGCACTGTGTCCCAGATCCTACTGCACTATATCCTACAGCCTACTGCACTGTATCCTACATCGTACTGCACTGTATCCTACATCCTACTGCACTGTATCCTACATCCTACTGCACTATATCCTACATCCTACTGCACTATATCCTACAGCCTACTGCACTATATCCTACTGCACAGTATCCTACATTATACTGCACTGTATGTCTGTCAGGTGGTCTGTTTTAAACCGGAACTGGGAATTGTTTAGGTACGCTAAATCCCACTTTTTCCCATTAGGTGACCCTGGACACACCGGAGTGAAGGGTTATCCAGGACAGGCCGGAGTACCTGGTATGCCAGGAAAGGATGGAGAGCCCGGTACACCTGGTCAACCAGGTTAGTCACCTAACCTTCGCCATACCCCTCTGTTTATTGTAAATGCCCCACACATAGGCAGGATTTAATAGGATCTCAATGGTTACAAACCTGTATACTACCTGGTATGAAATGATGTACTGGTCTTGCACAATGTATGATATGCTAGTGGATAGTATTTGGGACACAGTCAATGTGATGATTAAATTACACCCTCTTTGAAACGTTATGATTCTTGTTTCTCAGGTGAGAAAGGAGACACAGGTGTTCCTGGTGAGCCCGGCAGTACTGGGTATCCTGGAAACAAAGGAAGCATTGGAGAAATGGGATACCCGGGTAAGAAAACAACACACAATCCACTCACTGAGAGGAATCATCCTTTATATCGAACATCCGCTGTGGTGTGGATGGTTAGACTGGTTCTAACCGGATTGTCATGTATGGTTCTATAGGTTCTGTGGGTCCGAAGGGTGCTAAAGGCATTGTGGGCACAACGGGTCACCCAGGGCTCCTGGGTACAGAGGGGGTGAAAGGAGACAAGGGAACAGTCGGTTTGCCAGGTGTCGGAGTGCCAGGACCCCCTGGAGAGAAGGTGATTCATAAACCCCTTTTAGTCTCTCTGAGAGCTGGCTCCATGAAGGTCTCACACAACCAAGGTTTGTTGTCTGTGTCTTCATGGATGGTGCTAGCTAGCTTCGGTGTATCCTTTTTTTGAATGCAGTTGTGCCACTAACTGTCTCTCTTTTTCAATCAATACACTGTATCTACCATTTTCCTCACATTTTCCCACTCTCTTTCTCTCCCTCCATCCCTCTCTTTTTTTCTCTCTCTCAGGGTCAGTTGGGTCTGACTGGTTTCCCTGGTAACGCAGGAGAGAAGGGTCAGAAGGGAGGAATGGGAGTCCCCGGGATGCCAGGAACACCAGGAACCAAGGGAGACACTGGTTACATTGGTCACCCAGGTGAGGTTCCGGTCTCCATGATGACAACTGCCCCTCCTTTGACCTGACTGATTGATTGATTCAATTTGGAGTTTAAAAAAGACAAGACACGATCAGAATATATGTTGGCCAAGGGAATAACACTTGAGCGTATTATTTCCTATATCGACCAGGTATTCTCGATCATCTCACAAACCCAGAACATTACTTTTTGCTTGACAACCTCTAGTCTAACCGAAGGTGCGTGCTGTGTTGTGCAGGTCAGCCGGGTCGGCCAGGAGAGAAGGGTGTCGGTGGGCTGCCCGGCTCAACAGGAGAGCCAGGTCAAACAGGTCGACCAGGTAAGGAACACATGGAGCACAGTAACAATGCCCCAGGTGCCATTGGTTCCTGTTAGTGCAGTATGACAGCTAGTCATGAAGCTTGGACTAATTTACTATGCTGTAGCTACTGCACCACAGCGGGTCGAGACACACACTCAGGTAACCTATTGTTTCCCAGGTGAGCCTGGTCTGCAGGGTCCCCCAGGTCCGACTGGAGAGAAAGGACAGTCAGGAGTGGACGGCATTCCTGGATCATCAGGAGACAGAGGAGACCAAGGTGAGTGACCTCTCCTGACCTTTAGGACACAGTCAGGAATGTTCAGCCTATGAAACCACATGTAAAGCACGAGCTTTATGATCTGTGTTATATTTCTATTCACCCAACTCTTGACTATGTCTCCAAATCAACTCATGCACTGTGCATCTAAACAGCTAACAAACAGCAGAGGCAGACTTTAAGAGTTCAGCAGGTGACCTTTTTATGTCAATGGCCTGGAGTTTGATCAATGGCCTGGAGTGTTTGTCTCTGTGTCCCTCCTATAGGTTTTCCTGGCAGAGGCTTCCCAGGAACGCCGGGGTCGTCGGGGTTTAAAGGTGATAAGGGTAGTCCAGGTTTCCCAGGTTCCCCAGGTATCCCGGGTATCCCAGGGACCAGGGGAGAGAAGGGTACGGCAGGCTTCCAGGGCTCCCTGGGCCAGCCAGGAGAACAGGGCCACCCAGGACCCTCTATGGAGGGGCCCAAAGGAGACCAAGGAGTGCCAGGAAAGCCTGGAGAACCAGGTACTGTATACTGCACACCTGACCTGCTTGATTGTACATTTTGATACATATCATCCTCCTCTTCTCATCCCCCTCTACTCCTCTCTCTCTCCATCCTCCTCTTCTCATCCCCCTCTACCCCTCTCTCTCTCCATCCCCCTCTTCTCATCCCCCTCTACCACTCTCTCTCTCCATCCTCCTCTTCTCATCCCCCTCTACCCCTCTCTCTCTCCACCCCCTCTTCTCATCCCCCTCTACCCCTCTCTCTCTCTCCATTCTCCTCTTCTCATCCCCCTCTACACCTCTACCCATCTCTCTCCATCCTCCTCTTCTCATCCCCCTCCACCCCTCTCTCTCTCCATCCTACTCTTCTCATCCCCCTCTACCCCCTCCTCCTCTCTCTCTCTCTCAATTCTCCTCTTCTCATTCCCCTCTCCCTCTCTCTCTCCATTCTCCTCTTCTCATCACCCTCTACCCCTCTCTCTCCATCCTCCTCTTCTCATCCCCCTCTACCCCTCTCTCCCTCCATCCTCCTCTTCTCATCCCCCTCTACCCCTCTCTCTCCATCCTCCTCTTCTCATCCCACTCCACCCCTCTCTCTCTCCATCCTCCTCTTCTCATTCCCCTCTACCCCTCTCTCTCTCCATTCTCCTCTTCTCATCCCCCTCTCTCTCTCCATCCTCCTCTTTTCATCCCCCTCTACCCATCTCTCTCTCTCCATCCTCCTCTTCTCATCCCCCTCTACACCTCTCTCCCTCCATCCTCCTCTTCTCATCCCGCTCTACCCCTCTACCCCTCTCTCTCCATCCTCCTCTTCTCATCCCACTCCACCCCTCTCTCCATCCTCCTCTTCTCATCCCCCTCTACCCCTCTCTCTCTCCATCCTCCTCTTCTCATCCCCTCTACCCCTCTCTCTCTCTCCATCCCCCTCTACACCTCTCTCCCTCCATCCTCCTCTTCTCATCCCCCTCTACCCCTCTCTCTCCATCCTCCTCTTCTCATCCCACTCCACCCCTCTCTCCTCCATCCTCTCTCCATCCTCCTCTTCTCTCCATTCCCTCTTCTCATCCCCCCTTTCTCTCTCTCTCCATCCTCCTCTTCTCATTCCCTCCATCCCTCTCTCTCTCATCCTCCTCTCATTCCCTCCATCCTCTTCTCATCCCCCTCTACCCTTCTCTCCCTCCATCCTCCTCTTCTCACCTCCTCCATTCCTCTCCCCTTCCATCATCCTCTTCTCACCCCTCCATCTTCCTCTTCTCATCCCCTCCATCTATCCCTCTATCTCTCCATCCTCCTCTTCTCATCCCCCTCTACACCTCTCTCTCTCCATTCTCCTCTTCTCATCCCCCTCTACACCTCTCTCTCTCTCCATTCTCCTCTTCTCATCCCCCTCTACCCCTCTCTCTCTCCATTCTCCTCTTCTCATCCCCCTCTACCCCTTTCTCTCTCTCTCCATTCTCCTCTTCTCATCCCCCTCTACCCTTTTCTCTCTCTCTCCATTCTCCTCTTCTCATCCCCCTCTACCCCTTACTCCCTCCCTCCATCCTCCTCTTCTCATCCCCTCCATCCCTCTCTCCCTCCATCGTCTTCTCGTCACCCCCTCTACCCCTCTCTCCCTCCATCCTCCTCTTCTCATTCCCTCCATCCCTCTCTCTCTCATCCTCCTCTCATCCCCTCCATTCCTCTATCCCTCCATCCTCTTCTCATCCCCCCTCTACCCCTCTCTCCCTCCATCCTCCTCTTCTCACCCCCTCCATTCCTCTCCCCTTCCATCATCCTCTTCTCACCCCTCCATTCCTCTCTCCCTCCATCTTCCTCTTCTCATCACCTCCATCCATTCCTCTCTCCCTCCATCCTCCTCTTCTCATCCCGCTCTACCCCTCTACCCCTCTCTCTCCATCCTCCTCTTCTCATCCCACTCCACCCCTCTCTCCATCCTCCTCTTCTCATCCCCCTCTACCCCTCTCTCTCTCCATCCTCCTCTTCTCATCCCCCTCTACCCCTCTCTCTCTCTCCATCCCCCTCTACACCTCTCTCCCTCCATCCTCCTCTTCTCATCCCCCTCTACCCCTCTCTCTCCATCCTCCTCTTCTCATCCCACTCCACCCCTCTCTCTCTCCATCCTCCTCTTCTCATCCCCCTCTACCCCTTCTCTCTCTCTCCATCCTCCTCTTCTCATTCCCTCCATCCCTCTCTCTCTCATCCTCCTCTCATTCCCTCCATCCTCTTCTCATCCCCCTCTACCCTTCTCTCCCTCCATCCTCCTCTTCTCACCTCCTCCATTCCTCTCCCCTTCCATCATCCTCTTCTCACCCCTCCATCTTCCTCTTCTCATCCCCTCCATCTATCCCTCTATCTCTCCATCCTCCTCTTCTCATCCCCCTCTACACCTCTCTCTCTCCATTCTCCTCTTCTCATCCCCCTCTACACCTCTCTCTCTCTCCATTCTCCTCTTCTCATCCCCCTCTACCCCTCTCTCTCTCCATTCTCCTCTTCTCATCCCCCTCTACCCCTTTCTCTCTCTCTCCATTCTCCTCTTCTCATCCCCCTCTACCCCTTTCTCTCTCTCTCCATTCTCCTCTTCTCATCCCCCTCTACCCCTTACTCCCTCCCTCCATCCTCCTCTTCTCATCCCCTCCATCCCTCTCTCCCTCCATCGTCTTCTCGTCACCCCCTCTACCCCTCTCTCCCTCCATCCTCCTCTTCTCATTCCCTCCATCCCTCTCTCTCTCATCCTCCTCTCATCCCCTCCATTCCTCTATCCCTCCATCCTCTTCTCATCCCCCTCTACCCCTCTCTCCCTCCATCCTCCTCTTCTCACCCCCTCCATTCCTCTCCCCTTCCATCATCCTCTTCTCACCCCTCCATTCCTCTCTCCCTCCATCTTCCTCTTCTCATCACCTCCATCCATCCCTCTCTCCCTCCATCCTCAACTCATCCCCCTCTATTCCTCTCCCTCCATCCTCCTCTTCTCATCCCCCTCCATCCCTCTCTCCCTCCCTCCACCCTCTTCTTCTTCTCCTCCTCTCTACAGGTACCAGTGGTGTTCCAGGTCCTGCTGGTGTTCCTGGCAGCACGGGGGGGAAGGGAGACAAGGGAGATCAGGGTGGACAAGGAGAACAGGGCGAGCAGGGCTTAAAGGGAGAACGAGGATACTCTGGACTTCCTGTAGGTCACTTCCTGTTTCTCACTGACTGATCCATTTGTGATGTCATGACAGTCTTGTTGGTTTATCATGACACATGACTAGTGTCCACCATCTGACTTGTGTGTGTGTATATACATGTGTTTGTGTGTGTTACAGGGGCAATCTGGCCTTCCAGGTGTTGATGGACTGAAGGGAGAGATGGGACTGCAGGGTGTGCCTGGTTTCCCAGGTGAGTGGTACATCTAATTTAGACAAGATTTCCCAGGTGAGTGGTGTAGATCATTTAGACAAGGTTTCCCAGGTGAGTGGTGTAGATCATTTAGACAAGGTTTCCCAGGTGAGTGGTGTAGATCATTTAGACAAGGTTTCCCAGGTGAGTGGTGTAGATCACTTAGACAAGATTTCCCAGGTGAGTGGTGTAGATCATTTAGACAAGGTTTCCCAGGTGAGTGGTGTAGATCATTTAGACAAGATTTCCCAGGTGAGTGGTGTAGATCATTTAGACAAGGGTTCCCAGGTGAGTGGTGAAGATCATTTAGACAAGGTTTCCCAGGTGAGTGGTGTAGATCATTTAGACAAGGTTTCCCAGGTGAGTGGTATAGATCATTTAGACAAGGGTTCCCAGGTGAGTGGTGTAGATCATTTAGACAAGGGTTCCCTGGTGAGTGGTGTAGTTCATTTAGACAAGGTTTCCCAGGTGAGTGGTGTAGATCATTTAGACAAGGGTTCCCAGGTGAGTGGTGTAGATCATTTAGACAAGGTTTCCCAGGTGAGTGGTGTAGATCATTTAGACAAGGGTTCCCAGGTGAGTGGTGTAGATCATTTAGGTTTGCAACTGAATAAGGGGACAAAGATCGTACTTTTTAGAGACAAAAAGCCCTGACCTCAATCCTATAGAAAAAATAACATTTGTGGGCAGAACTGAATAAGCGTGTGCTAGCAAGGAGGCCTACAAACCTGACTCAGTTACACCAGCTCTGTCAGGAGGAATGGGCCAAAATTCACCCCAACTTGTTGTGGAAGTCTACCCGAAACATTTGACCAAAGTTAAACAATTTAAAGTCAATGCTACCAAATACAAATGGAGTGTGTGTTAAGTTCTGACCCACTGGGAATGTGATGAAAGAAATAATAGCTGAAATAAATCATTCTCTCTACTATTATTCTGACATTTCACATTCTTAAAATAAAGTGGTGATCCTAACTGACTAAAGACAGGGAATTTTTACTAGGATTAAATGTCAGGAATTGTGAAAAGCTGAGTTTAAATGTATTTGGCTAAAGTGTATGTAGATATTCAGTTTATCAGGTCCCAGGCTCCCATGACTGTTATGATTATTTATATCCAAGTTAATTACAATGAGCTTTTTGCTTTAGCCCCCGCTGTACCTGATAGAGCAGTTCTAGTCTCGCGTACTGAAATAAGTTGTGAGGCTCATTGTGAGGGAGACTAGAGCAAACCCAGAAGTTCTGACTGAGTGCACATTTAAGTACCCCCAGGACAGTCCATTTACTTTGTGCTGTTATAATTTATGTTATGAAATCCTGTGATTTCATTGGGGCAGTTCCCCATTGCTGGCAAAACAATCCAAGCGATATTCACACGGCCTTTGCACCCCCGGAGCTGCTGCTGAACAGCTTGTTTTTAACAATATATTTTTGAAACAGAAAAATGTACACATTTCCTGCATGTTTATGACCATTTAAACATTATATATATATTTTTTAAATTTAAAGTTACCAGTCAATAGTTTGGACACACCAACTCATTCAAGGGTTTTTCTTTATTTAAAAAAATAACTATTAAGTTCCTCTCTTCTTCAGGGACAAAGGGTGAATTGGGTGTGTTTGGATTGAAAGGAGAGCTGGGAGACAGAGGATTCCCAGGAACTAAAGGTGAGTGGAGAGACACAACATTAAACCAAACAGCCAGTAAACCAAATCACTGTGAGCTTCATAGCATCAAACACCTACTGTATAGTGGCCATTGAGTGCTGACATTTATATTCTGAATATATGCCATGCAGCAGACAGACACTTTTCAGCACATATGAATAATAATAAGATTTGGTAATTATCTGAATCGCCTTTCCTTGTTTCAGGTAATGATGGCCCCCCTGGTCCTCCTGGCCTCCACACCTTCATCAAGGGAGAAAGCGGCTTCCCGGGTAGTCAGGGCCCTCAGGGGCCTGTGGGGCCCTCAGGTTTCCCTGGGCTGAAAGGACAGCAAGGTGAGAGTTCAAACCATCCTGTCTACAATGAGCCGATATATTATGACCAAACATCAGCTCTGATCACCCCATAATATATGATCTTACGATCTCTTCCATCCATCCGTCCATCCATCCATTCTCTCTCTCCCTCTCCTTTTTTCACTTTCTCTCTCCTCTCTCGCTCTCTGTCTCCCAGGTATGACAGGTATTCAGGGTATTAAAGGTGACGAGGGAAACCCTGGAATTAACGGTCTCCCCGGAGCCAAGGGAGAACCAGGCCTGCTTGGTCCCTCAGGTGAGAGTCACATCCCCTTTGTCCAGTTTATAGCCACACTGAAAAGGATACTACACTGTATGTAGGATAAAATACTATATGATGTACTAGTGTTATCCAGATGTTTGATTCTCAGACTGGGAACTAATGTTCCATTTGACCCTGACCTTCATCTTTAACCTTTGACCCTTGTCCCTATAGGACCGAGAGGGTATCCCGGACCCCCTGGACCTGATGGTGTTCCGGGTCAGGTAGGTCCTCCCGGCCCCTCCTCCATGGAGCATGGTTTTCTGGTAACCAGGCACAGCCAATCGGTGGAGGTTCCACAGTGTCCAGAGGGAACATCGCTGATCTATGATGGATACTCCCTACTCTACATCCAGGGCAATGAGCGTTCCCACGGACAGGACCTGGGTAAGAGAGAGAGCTAGGCAGAGAGATAGATGTTGTATCTATCTTGTGTTTCAATCAATCAATCAAATGTGTTTATGAAGCCCTTTTTACGTCAACTGATGTCACAAATTGCTGTACAGAAACCAGCCTAAAACCGCAAACAGCAAGCAATACAGGTGTAGAAGCACAGTGGCTAGGAAAAGCTCCCTAGAAAGGCCAGAACAATGAAGGACGACCATGTGGACGGGTTGTTACGAGTCATACATCGGAGGATGGTTTCCAGCTCTTGATTCATCCTCTCAGTTTGGCCGTTGGACTCCGGATGGTACCCTGAAGATAGACTGGCAGAAGCCCCCATGAGTTGGCAGAAGACCTTCCAAAACCTAGAGGCGAACTGGGGACCTCTGTCAGAAACCATATCTTGAGGAATGCCGAAGACTCGGAACACATGATTAATTACCAACTCAGCCGTTTCCTTGGCAGAAGGTAACTTAGTCAGAGGGACGAACCTGGCCGCCTTTGAAAACCTGTCGATAATGACTAGGATAGTAGTATTGCCATGGGATGGAGGAAGGCCAGTAATGAAGTCCAACGAGATATGGGACTAGGGTCTGTGGGGAACAGGTAAAGGGTGAAGGAGTCCTTGCGGGCGGAGGTGAGAAGATTTGCTCTGGCAGCACACGGGGCAGGCATTGACGAAAGTGGCAACGTCTTCTCTTATAGTAGGCCACCAGGACTTACGCTGGATGAACTCCAAGGTGCTTGCGGTAAAAGTTAGTGAAGCCCAGGAAACGCTGAACTTCCTAAACGGATTTGGGGGTGGGCCAATCCGCTACCGCCCCTACCTTCCTGGGGTCCATTTGGACTCGACCGGGTTCCACTACAAATCCCAGGAATTGTACTCGGGATGAATGGAATTCACATTTTTCCGGCTTAACGTACAGATGGCTGTCTAGGAGGCGTTTGAGTACTTGTCTGACATGCTTAGTGTGTTCTTGAAGAGAGCTCGAAAAGATGAGGATGTCATCCAAGTAAACGAACACAAATATGTTAAGCATATCCCTAAGCACATCGTTTATGAGCGCTTGGAACACCGCTGGGGCGTTGGTCAGGCCGAAGGGCATCACCAAGTATTCATAGTGACCAGTAGGCGTGTTGAAAGCGGTCTTCCACTCGTCACCAGGTCTGATCCGCACAAGATGGTATGCGTTCCGCAGGTCAAGCTTAGTGAAAACAACTGCTTCCTGTGGCAGCTCGAAGGCTGTGGCCATAAGGGGTAGCGGGTAACGGTTACGGACGGTTATGGCATTGAGTCCCCGGTAGTCGATGCAAGGACGTAATCCACCGTCTTTCTTGGCCACAAAGAAAAACCCTGCTCCCGCCGGGGAGGTGGATGGACGCATGAGGCCTGCTTCCAGAGCGTCCTTGATGTAGGTATCCATAGCAGCTCGTTCGGGTGGAGATAGGGAAAAGATCCGACCCCTGGGAGGGCAAGTGCCCGGAAACAGTTCGATGGGGCAATCATAAGGTCTATGGGGTGGTAGCATGGTGGCCCTCTGTTTGCTAAATACCAGTTTGAGGTCATGGTAACACTCGGGAACTCGGGTCAGGTCGATGGATTCTAAAGACTCGGGAGTAGAACTCGGGGAATTCGGGAAAATACAAGTAGCTTGGCACGTAGGACCCCACTGCTTGATAGTGCCCACAGACCAGTCGATGTGAGGGTTATGGCTGTGAAGCCAGGGGTATCTAAGGACGAGAGGGAACTCGGAATAGGAGATCAAATGAAAGTTCATCAATTCCTGGTGTTGTGAAACTGAAAGTCGCAAGGAGGTAGTGACATGAGTGACAAGTCCAGATCCCAAAGGGCTTCCATCCAATGTAGTAACCCTCATGGGGTCATTTAGAGGTTCAGAGGGAACACCATTCTCCTTCGCCCAGACACCATCCATGAAGTTACCTGCGGCACCAGAGTCTACCAAGGCTTGAAGGTGAAGCTTGTGGTTGTCCCAGGAAAGGGTGACTGGAATGAGCAGACGGGAGTTGGACGGATGGGAGGAGGTTATGTTTCCCGTTACAGTTCCTCCCGGTCTGTACGGGACAGAGCGTTTCCCTGGAGCCCGGGACACGTGGAACGGAAATGGCCCGGTTTGCCGCAATATAGACAGTGTCGCTCCCTCATCCGGCGGTCTCTCTCAGCCTGGGAGATGCGTCCAATCTGCATGGGTTCCGGTGGAGCCAGCGAGGATAAAGATGGGGACTCGGAGCTGGGACTGATAGGGGCTAGAGGTCTACGGTTGAGTTCTCTCTCTCTCAGACGCTGGTCAATGCGTGAGGCCAACTTGATCAGGGACTCGAGATTGTCCGGTGGTTCCCGAGTGGCCAGTTCATTTTGGATAGTGTCGGAAAGGCCTTTCAGAAAGCACACCGTGAGCGCCTCGTTGTTCCAGCCACTCGCTGCTGCCACCGTGCGGAACTGGATGGCATAGTCCGTCACGCTGCGCCGACCTTGGTGGAGAGTCAGGAGCTGTTTGGCTGAGTCAGGACCACTGCTTGGTCCTTGAAACACTCGTTTGAATTCCTCAGCAAAGGCAGAGTAGCTGGCACAAGTCAGCACCTCAGGAGTAAATGTCAGTTGGCTTTTCATAGCCAATCATTCAGAGTATCTCTACCGCTCCTGCTGTCACTAGAGAGTTGAAAACAGCAGGTCTGGGACAGGTAGCACGTCTGGTGAACAGGTCAGTGTTCCGTAGCCGCAGGCAGAACAGTTGAAACTGGAACAGCAGCACAAACAGGTGGACCGGGGACAGCAAGGAGTCATCACGCCAGATAGACCTGAGGCATGGTCCTAGGGCTCAGGTCCTCCGAGAGAGAGAAAAATAAAGAAAAAAGAGAGAAAGAAAGAAGGAAAGAGAGAAAGAAAGAGAAGAGAGAAAAAGAGAGAGAATAAGAGAGAGCATACATAACAACCCGGACAGGAAGATCACGTCAGTGACTCAACCCACTCAAGTGACGCACACCTCCTAGGGACGGCATGGAAGAGAAACCAGTAAGCCAGTGACTCAGCCCCTGTAATAAGGTTTGAGGCAGAGAATCCCTGTGGACAGAGGGGAACTGGCCAGGCAGAGACAGCAAGGGCGGTTCGTTGCTCCAGTGTCTTTCCGTTCACCTTCACACTCCTGGGCCAGACTACACTCAATCATATGACCCACTGAAGAGATGAGTCTTCAGTAAAGACTTAAAGGTCGATACCGAGTCTGCGTCTCTCATATGGATGGGCAGACCATTCCATAAAAATGGAGCTCTGTAGGAGAAAGCCTGCCTCCAGCTGTTTGCTTAGAAATTCTAGGGACAGTAAGGAGGCCTGCGTCTTGTGACTGTAGCGTACGTGTAGGTATGAACAGCAGGACCAAATCAGAAAGATAGGTAGGAGCAAGCCCATGTAATGCTTTTTAGCAGTAAAACCTTGAAATCAGCCATTGCCTTAACAGGAAGCCAGTGTAGAGGCTAGCACTGGAGTAATATGATCACATTTTGTGGTTCTAGTCAGGATTCTAGCAGCCGTGTTTAGCACTAACTGAAGTTTATTTAGTGCATTATCCGGGCAGCCGGAAAGTAGAGCATTGCAGTAGTCTAACTGTAGTTCAGTTGGTAGAGCATGGCGCTTGTAACGCCAGGGTAGTGGGTTCGATCCCCGGGACCACCCATACGTAGAATGTATGCACACATGACTGTAAGTCGCTTTGGATAAAAGCGTCTGCTAAATGGCATATATTATTATTATTATAAGTGACAAAAGCATGGATTATTTTTCTGCATCATTTTTGGACAGAAAGTTTATGATTTTTGCAATGTTACGTAGATGGAAAAAAGCTGTCCTTGAAACAGTCTTGATATGTTCGTCAAAAGAGAGATCAGATCAGCATCACACATAACTATTTGTGTGTATCTCTGTCTGTGTGTAGGTACGGCTGGTAGCTGTCTGAGGAAGTTCAGTCCCATGCCCTTCCTCTTCTGTAACATCAACAACGTCTGTTACTTTGCCTCCCGTAACGACTACTCCTACTGGCTTACCTCCCCTGAGCCCATGCCAATGAACATGGACCCTATCACCGGCCAGGGCATCAGGCCCTTCATCAGCAGGTAGCTGTGTGTGTGTGTGGGGGGGTCCACTTCAATCAGTGTAGATGAAGGGGAGGAGATGGGTTAAAGAAGGACTTTTAAGCCTTGAGACAATTGAGACAAGGATTGTGTATGTGTGCCATTCAGAGGTTGAATGAGAGCAAGACAAAAGATGTAAGTACCTTTGAACGAGGTATGGTAGTAGGTGCCAGGCACACCGGTTTATGTGAAGAACTGCAACTCTGCTGGGATTTTCACACTCAACAGATTCCCGTGTGTATCAACAATGGTCCACCACCCAAACAACATGATTAATGCAATCCTGGGAAGCATTGGAGTCAACATGGGCCAGCATCCCTGTAGAATGCTTTCAAAACATTGCCCCTGATGATTTGAGGCTGTTCTGAGGACAAAGGGGGTGCAAATCAATATTAGGAAGGTGTTTCTTATGTTTTGTACACTCAGTGTATGTTTCTGCTCTCACCTAGGAGATACAGTGCCTTGCGAAAGTATTCAGCCCCCTTGAACTTTGCGACCTTTTGCCACATTTCAGGCTTCAAACATAAAGATATAAAACTGTATTTTTTTGTGAAGAATCAACAACAAGTGGGACACAATCATGAAGTGGAACGACATTTATTGGATATTTCAAACTTTTTTAACAAATCAAAAACTGAAGAATTGGGTGTGCAAAATTATTCAGCCCCCTTAAGTTAATACTTTGTAGCGCCACCTTTTGCTGCGATTACAGCTGTAAGTCGCTTGGGGTATGTCTCTATCAGTTTTGCACATCGAGAGACTGAAATTTTTTCCCATTCCTCCTTGCAAAACAGCTCGAGCTCAGTGAGGTTGGATGGAGAGCATTTGTGAACAGCAGTTTTCATTTCTTTCCACAGATTCTCGATTGGATTCAGGTCTGGACTTTGACTTGGCCATTCTAACACCTGGATATGTTTATTTTTGAACCATTCCATTGTAGATTTTGCTTTATGTTTTGGATCATTGTCTTGTTGGAAGACAAATCTCCGTCCCAGTCTCAGGTCTTTTGCAGACTCCATCAGGTTTTCTTCCAGAATGGTCCTGTATTTGGCTCCATCCATCTTCCCATCAATTTTAACCATCTTCCCTGTCCCTGCTGAAGAAAAGCAGGCCCAAACCATGATGCTGCCACCACCATGTTTGACAGTGGGGATGGTGTGTTCAGGGTGATGAGCTATGCTGCTTTTACGCCAAACATAACATTTTGCATTGTTGCCAAAAAGTTAAATTTTGGTTTCATCTGACCAGAGCACCTTCTTCCACATGTTTGGTGTGTCTCCCAGGTGGCTTGTGGCAAACTTTAAACGACACTTTTTATGGATATCTTTAAGAAATGGCTTTCTTCTTGCCACTCTTCCATAAAGGCCATATTTGTGCAATATACGACTGATTGTTGTCCTATGGACAGAGTCTCCCACCTCAGCTGTAGATCTCTGCAGTTCATCCAGAGTGATCATGGGCCTCTTGGCTGCATCTCTGATCAGTCTTCTCCTTATATGAGCTGAAAGTTTAGAGGGACGGCCAGGTCTTGGTAGATTTGCAGTGGTCTGATACTCCTTCCATTTCAATATTATCGCTTGCACAGTGCTCCTTGGGATGTTTAAAGCTTGGGAAATCTTTTTGTATCCAAATCCGGCTTTAAACTTCTTCACAACAGTATCTCAGACCTGCCTGGTGTGTTCCTTGTTCTTCATGATGCTCTCTGCGCTTTTAACGGACCTCTGAGACTATCACAGTTCAGGTGCATTTATACGGAGACTTGATTACACACAGGTGGATTGTATTTATCATCATTAGTCATTTAGGTCAACATTGGATCATTCAGAGATCCTCACTGAACTTCTGGAGAGAGTTTGCTGCACTGAAAGTAAAGGGGCTGAATAATTTTGCACGCCCAATTTTTCAGTTTTTGATTTGTTAAAAAAGTTTGAAATATCCAATAAATGTCGTTCCACTTCATGATTATGTCCCACTTGTTGTTGATTCTTCACAAAAAATACAGTTTTATATCTTTGTTTGAAGCCTGAAATGTGGCAAAAGGTCGCAAAGTTCAAGGGGGCCGAATACTTCCGCAAGGCACTGTATGTGTCTGCGTATGTTTGCGTTGTGTGCATCCATGTAAGTGTGCGTGCATGGATAGCATGTGTATTGACCTCTACCTATGCCAACAGGTGTTCTGTGTGTGAGGCTCCTGCCATGGTGATAGCAGTACACAGTCAGAATATCATGATCCCATCATGCCCCAATGGCTGGGACTCACTCTGGATTGGCTACTCCTTCGTCATGGTGAGAGAGACTAAACGAATATTACAACGCCATGCTTGCTGTATCAGCACCTACCTTCAGTATCAGCACTTACCTTCTGTATCAGTACTTACCTTCTGTATCAGCACTTACCTTCTGTATCAGTACGTACCTTCTGTATCAGCACTTACCTTCTGTATCAGTACTTACCTTCTGTATCAGCACTTACCTTCTGTATCAGCACTTACCTTCTGTATCAGCACTTACCTTCTTTATCAGTAGCAGTACTCTCTCTGTCTCCTCTCTGTATCTCTCTCCGCCCTTCTCTCTGTGTAGCATACCAGTGCAGGTGCTGAGGGCTCTGGCCAGGCCCTGGCATCTCCTGGCTCCTGTCTAGAAGAGTTCCGGAGCGCTCCCTTCATCGAGTGTCACGGGCGTGGAACCTGCAACTACTACGCCAACTCCTACAGCTTCTGGCTGGCCGCCATCGAGGACAATGAGATGTTTACGTAAGCCAAGAACAACTCTCTTTCTCTCTCTCTCCCTCTATCTTTTCCTTTCTGGCTACCAGAACTCTGGCATGGTCTTGATTGATTGATGTCGTCTCACATCTCGTTCCAGGAAACCCATACCCACCACGCTAAAGGCAGGAAGTCTCCGGACCCACATTAGTCGTTGCCAGGTGTGCATGAAGAGGACATAGGCCTCGCCGCTGACCTCTCTGTGACCCTTAACCTCCCACCACAACCCGTGACCCCACCAATCTTTCCGCGGTGTGGCTTGACGTCTTGTTATTGATCAAAGGATGGTGCTATTTCACTGTGTGTGAGGGAGGAGAGGGACAGAGACACACAGACAACAAAATACCCAGAGATCGCCGAAAGAGCAGATCACACACACACACACACACACACACACACACACACACACACACACACACACACACACACACACACACACACACACACACACACACACACACACACACACACACACACACACACACACACACACACACACACACACCGGAGACCAAGCCATAACACCAACCGGCCCTTCGCTCCATCATGCAGAACTCTTTACTAACATTATCACAACGTTTCTCTAATGAATGGCGCCCAGTTTACGACTGCACTGAGTACACCCCCCCCTCCCCATTTGTAAACTGGCGTCCATTTTGAAAGGGGGTGTTTGTGCAAGTCAGGTGCTATTGAATCTTATCTATTTGCCTTATTATTTTCACTCAATGCCACTGACTTTCAGCTCTGAGTTACCATTATAGATATTGTTATTGTTCTTCATGTCTTTTATCTTTTTACTCTTTAAATTTACAGTACTAATTTAAGAATGGGAGTTACCACTGGCTTGTCACAGTGAGAGATCACCATAGGTTAAGTGTTGCTAGCACACAGGCATAGTGATGGTTATGTTGTAAATATATTGCTTTTCTTTTTCCTACTTAACATAACAGCCACCATAATCTCTATTTCAATTTGTATTTTATTTATGAAATTTATGAGAATATGTAGAGTGGATTTGAGTTGCCAAATAACCATAAACAATGTGAGATATGAAAGTACAGTATGTTATTCTGGTCCAGCCGGACCCAGGCCCTTAAAGTTACAATACTGCGTTTAGCATTACATATTACATTTAGCATTATATGTTAAATTTAGCAGTACATGTTACATTTAGCAGTACATGCTACATTTAGCATTACATGCTACATTTAGCATTACATGCTACAGTTAGCATTACATGTTACATTTAGCATTATATGCTACAGTTAGCAGTACATGTTACATTAAGCATACATCAGTCCTGCCGCTATAGGCCAAGACCTCCAGTGCCTTGTGGTTCACTATGAAAAACAGAACAGTGAAATAAAAGCTGTGGCAACATCACTGAAAGTGTGTGTGTATGTACAGTGCATTCGGAAAGTATTCAGACCCCTTGAGGTTTTACATATTTTGTTACCTTACAGCCTTATTCTAAAATGGATAACAAAAAAATCCTAATTGATCCACACAAAATAACCCATAATGACAAGTGAAAATAGGTTTTTCAACATTTTTGCAAATGTATTAAAAATAAAAATGGAAAACCCTTATTTACATAAGTATTGTGTCAAGGCACGGATCTGGGGAAGAGTACCAAAAAGTATCTGCAGCATTGAAGGTCCCCAAGAATACAGTGGCCTCCATCATTCTTAAATGGAAGAAATTTGGAACCACCAAGACTCTTCCTAGAGCTGGCTGCCAGGCCAAACTGAGAAATCGGGGAAGAAGGGTCTTGGTCAGGGAGGTGACCAAGAACCCAATGGTCACTCTGACAGGGATCTAGAGTTCTTCTGTGGAGATGGGAGAACCATCCAGAAGGACAACCATCTCTGCAGCACTCCAACAATCAGGCCTTTATGGTAGAGTGGCCAGACGGAAGCTACTCCTCAGTAAAAGACACATGAAAGCCAGCTTGGAGTTTGCCAAAACGCACCTAAAGACTCTCAGACTGGGGCGAAGGTTCACCTTCCAACAGGACATCGACCCTAAGCACACAGCCAAGACAACGCAAGAGTTGCTTCGGGACAAGTCCCTGAATGTCCTTGAGTGGCCCAGCCAGAGCCCGGACTTGAACCCGATCTAACATCTCTGGAGAGAGCTGAAAATAGCTGTGCAGCAACGCTCCCCATCCAATGTTACAGAGCTTGAGAGGATCTGCAGAGAAGAATGGGAGAAACTCCCCAAATATAGGTGTACCAAGCTTGTAGCGTCATTCCCAAGCAGACTCGAGGTTGTAATTACTGCCAAAAGTGCCTCAACAATGTACTGAGTAAAGGGTCTGAATACTTATGTAAATGTGATATTTCTGTTTTTTATTTTTAATAAATTAGCAACAATTTCTAAAAAACAGTTTTTGCTTTGTTATTATGGGGTATTGTGTGTAGATTGATCAGGGAAAAAACGATTTAATGCAATTTATAATAAGTCTGTATCCTAACAAAATGTGGATACTTTCAGAATGCACTGTATGTGTATGACATTGGAGTCCAGACTGGCGCACACACACACACACACACACACACACACACACACACACACACACACACACACACACACACACACACACACACACACACACACACACACACACACACACACACACACACACACACACACACACACACACACACACACACACACACACACACACACACACACACACACACACACACACACACACACACACACACACACACACACACACACACTCTCTTAGTACGGGGGGGGTAAAGCTTGCCATGTCTATGCAGAGTGTTTGTGCGTTTTATCACAAGCCGAAGGAGTTTCCACACACGCTCACACACACTTGCTCTTGTCGACGGAGAAACTTCATGGCTTGTAGTTTGTGTGCAGAAGAATCCTTAAAAAGAGGAAGAGAGTCGTCAAACACTTATCTGTTCACTCAGCCACTCAATCTACTTAGTGTGCAGCAATAGTTCTGTGCAGCAATAGTTCTGTGCAGCAGTAGTTCTGTGCAGCAGTAGTTCTGTGCAGCAGTAGTTCTGTGCAGCAAATAGTTCTGTGCAGCAGTAGTTCTGTGCAGCAGTAGTTCTGTGCAGCAGTAGTTCTGTGCAGCAATAGTTCTGTGCAGCAATAGTTCTGTGCAGCAATAGTTCTGTGCAGCAATAGTTCTGTGCAGCAGTAGTTCTGTGCAGCAATAGTTCACATTATTTCACATGTTGAAGATTATTAATCATATGCTAGAACCCAAAGAAAGGCACATGTATATTCTTATTATTACACTGATATACTTGACCATGCCAACTGAATAGCCTTACTCTTCCTGTGCATACAGAACATAGAGGGAAAGGGGATACCTGGTCAGTTGCATAACTGAATGCATTCAACCAAAATGTGTCTTCCGCATTTGACCCAACCCCTCTGAATCAGAGTGGTGCAGGCTGACTTCATCAACATCATTGGCACCCAGGGAGCAGTTGTTAGGGGTTACGTGCCTTGCTCAAGGGCAGAACAGTAGATTTTTCCACCTTGCCAGCTCGGGATTTGAACCAGTGACCTTTCAGTCACTCTTAATCACTAGATTTCCTGTTGCCCCCTAGATAGGCCTAATGCAATAGTCTTCCTGTGACAATTAGCTAGATAGATTTAGATATACTAGATTTGCCATTTTGGTCAAAGACAGAGAGGGATGCATGTATGACTTTGCATTTCAAGATTCCTGTGTGTTTTAAATCTACAGTACTTTCAAACACCTTTTTAGAATGTATATTGCCAACTGGCAGGTGTCCCAAATCTAGAACATGAACCCTTCCCTGCTGCTCCCCTCTTTCTTCTGATGGTGAACTCTTGAACTCTAGAACCCTAGAACCAGCCCTGAATCAGTCAAGTATCAAATTAATTAGATGGAAGAAATTAAGCTACCAGACCTTACAAGCTACTTGTAACCAACAATCCTTCATATAATTAGTTTTGACCCAATCATAGCCTTTTGAATGTAGAAGGCTCTCATTGGCTAACATGACTCTTCCTGCCCTTTGGTCTTGGTCAATGGGGGTCAGATTCAGAGATTTATTTCCATATCACCTATACATGATTGCATCCTCTTCTCATATTATGTCATCACTCAACCATATTTTAGGTGTTTTGTTAGGTGTCTTCCCAAATGCTCATTCATAAATACCGTATAAGCAGGACTCATTGAGGAGTAAGACAAGAGTCCTCGGGTTGTAGTCCCTAGTTTATGATGAGTAAACAGACCAAAACTATTCCTCTCACCTCCCAGTCCTCATACTGTGTAACTCATTCAATAAAATAATTTCTATAAAATATCATGCATTTTCATAACTGTATCCTATATATGATATCATATTGGTGGCAGCGTTGGGATACAGGCTACAGTTGGTCTGGGTACCAGTCTGCTTAGCTAACATTCCACTCTGTATTCCGTGTCCTATGCCAAAGTTTAGCAGACAGTTTAGCGAAACAGACTTCTATGGGCACGGGTAAGTCTCGGGCAAGGAGCGAACAACCACTGTACACAGATCTCCGTTATTTAATGTTAGTTATTACAGACAGATCTGGCATTTCTCCATCTGGAAAATACTACTTACAACACAACTGCAATTATTTTATTTTATATTTGTCCAAGATAGCTAGCTGCAAAGCTAGCAAGCTAGTTAATTTAAGATATCTCTAGATCCAGTTCGCCAGCAGAGCAGCACTCGCCAAAAAGACAGGTATGTCACGTTTGCTTTTAGAACTTTCTAATCACCTCTAATGTTGTTTGGGTATGTAATCGCACTAGCTACATATATTTAGCTGAAAATACTTGATGAAATGGATTGTTTCTTTGTAGCTAGCTATCTAGCTTGGTTGTAGGCTGTAGGTTACAGTAGGCAAGTACAGTAACATTGCAGTAGCTAGCTAACGTTACACCTTTACTGAATGACAACAATATAGCCTGAACACTTGCTAGTTGGGCTTAGAAATTGACAAATGAACATATGGAGCGATCACACATACAGCTTTATGTAGTGAAAATACTCCAGCCTTTGGTGCTCCGGAGTCGCGCGTGCGCTATCGTGCATACATGTATTTTGTCCACCCACCCCAAAAGCGATCACGACATGCAGGTTAAAATAATAAAACAAACTCTCAACCAATTAGCTTAATTTGGGTACAGGTTGAAAAGCATTAAACATGTATGGAAATTTAGCTAGTTAGCTTGCACTTGCTAGCTAATTTGTCCTATTTACCTAGCTTGCTGTTGCTAGCTCATTTGTCCTGGGATATAAACATTGAGTTGTTATTTTACCTGAAATGCACAAGGTCCTCTACTCCGACAATTAAACACCACACATAAAACGGTCAGCCGAATCATTTCTAGTCATCTCTCCTCCTTCCAGGCTTTTTCATATTTGAACTTATATGGTGATTGGCATCTAAAATGTCATAGTATTACTACACCGGCAACACAGTTCGTCTTTCAATCACCCACATGAGTATAACCAATGAGGAGATGGCACGTGGGTACCTGCTTCTATAAACCAATAAGGAGATGGGAGAGGCAGGACTTGCAGCGCGATCTGCGTCAGAAATAGAAAGGACTTCTATTTTACCCCTTGGCATCGCAGACGCTCGTTTGCGCGCGAGCAGTGTAGGTGCATTAATTGAATAACATGGATTTCTACATTTATTTTGCAACGCTCGCGCATGTGACGTATCCGGTCTGGTCAGCATGTAAGGCACTGCATCTCAGTGCTTGACGCCTCACTACAGACACCCTGGTTCGAATCCAGCTGTATCACAGCCGGCCGTGATTGGGAGTCCCATAGGGCAGCGCAGAATTGGGCCAGCGTCGTCCGGATTTGACCGGTGTAGGCCGTCATTGTAAATAAGAATGAGTTATTAACTGACTTGCCTAGTTAAATAAAGGTTAAATAAAATAAACAGCAGGTCTCCTATGAACAAATGATGTTGACCTCAATGGGACAACCAGGTAATTAAAGCTACAATGTTCTGTGCCTTCTCACTAGATAGAAGTGTGTCTTTCAGTGGAAGATTTTCAAAAGAAAATAGATAATGATAGTCTCTGCAATTTTCAGTCAGATGAGACACCTGGTCTCATTCATTTACAGATTGAGAATGATTTCCATGTCTGTTATTGCTAACGGTGTAACTATGTGTTGTTGTATTAAATAAACACACAGCAAACCAAAAGCTGCCAACATTGCAGTGGGTGCCGGATAGACAATGGTGGTAAATATCTCATTAAAATTGAATTTAATTCATTAATGTGGCCACATCATTTACTGTATGGTTATCGTTCTAAGTTATGCATACTTCATGTGAATGTGCCTTTACCCTAGGTCCTTCATTCTCGAATGTGAAGCCGACGGACCCTAGCAGGAAGGACCAGAGAAAAGTGTTTGCTTAAGGTATGACTTCATATTGAGTCAAATGTAATTTCACTCAAATTCAGATTGAGATTTAGAGTGACTGACATGAATTGGAACGTAAAAAGCATGAGCTGGCGACACACAGATACAATTATATATATATATATATATATATATATATATATATATAAACTCCCAGTCATTTATTGGGTAAAACACCAACGTTTTGGTATCACTGTGCCTTCTTCAGGGTAATGTCATGAATACTTCAACCAGGTTATGTAGACAAACATTTCAATTAGTGCAACCAATGACAATAGTGAGCAGTGTGACATAATTATTAGGTTAATAAGAATGAATTGAGTGAAACTGTTAAAAGAAAATAGTTTACAACATGTTGAATATATTAGACTATTATTATCATATGGCAACATAGTTAGATATTGTACATAATATTAACATACATCATTGTAATAAAACATGTGTTACATTAAATCTTTTGGTTCAACCATAATGCATAATAGCATCATCAACAGGGGGAACATATTGGGTGTACGCTGATAAGCTGTGGAAAGAATATATTCATCTGTAAGACTTGTTCATAAATAACAAGAAGAATTGTTCATAAGAAGGGCCTGAGATCAAAGTCAATATACAGACCACTAAGGGTCAATGTTTTTGAGTTGGATCATGAGCAGGCTTATTGGTCTGCACTCAGGTGAAACAACAGATATGGAATGCATTTGTCAACAACGGTCGTGTCAATGAACGCATATTACAAAGGTTGAGAGGTGCGTACACACTTCCAATGTGGCCTACATCTGTTATTAAACTTGAGTGATGACTAAGCCCTAAAGGTTGTGAAACTTCACATGATTAAGCCTATGTCAGTTAAGATCTTGATGCCAAAGCTAATCACTGAATATCCTACTACAAGGACTCAGACTCTTGCTAAACTTCTGTATTATATGAACACACAGAGCAGGGGTTGTCAGGGAGAATACTCTAAGCAGTCAGGAAAAGCTCGTATTGTGGATTTTAGTGACTGAATGCAACAAAAAGAAACAGCACAGCGACATGATCACTCCGCCTCTCAATCACATAGTTTAGCTTCATGATCACTCCGCCTCTCAATCACATAGTTTAGCTTCATGATCACTCCGCCTCTCAATCACATAGATTAGCTTCATGATCACTCCGCCTCTCAATCACATAGATTAGCTTCATGATCACTCCGCCTCTCAATCACATAGTTTAGCTTCATGATCACTCCGCCTCTCAATCACATAGTTTAGCTTCATGATCACTCCACCTCTCAATCACATAGTTTTTGAGCTCAATCACATAGTTTATGATCACTCCGCCTCTCAATCACATAGTTTAGCTTCATGATCACTCCGCCTCTCAATCACATAGTTTAGCTTCATGATCACTCCGCTCTCAATCACATAGTTTAGCTTCATGATCACTCCGCCTCTCAATCACATAGTTTAGCTTCATGATCACTCCACCTCTCAATCACATAGTTTAGCTTCATGATCACTCCGCCTCTCAATCACATAGTTTAGCTTCATGATCACTCCACCTCTCAATCACATAGTTTAGCTTCATGATCACTCCACCTCTCAATCACATAGTTTAGCTTCATGATCACTCCGCCTCTCAATCACATAGTTTAGCTTCATGATCACTCTGCCTCTCAATCACACGCTCACTCACATAGTTTAGCTTCATGATCACTCTGCCTCTCAATCACACGCTCACTCACATAGTTTAGCTTCATGATCATTCTCATTTAAGGTAATTGGGATGACATGCATGACCTTCTGGCTCTCCTCTCTACTGAGACCGATCTGGCCACAGCAGGGCAGGCCCAGCTCCAACAGACCGATCTGACCACAGCAGCGCAGGCCCAGCTCCAACAGACCGATCTGGCCACAGCAGCGCAGGCCCAGCTCCAACAGACCGATCTGGCCACAGCAGGGCAGGCCCAGCTCCAACAGACCGATCTGGCCACAGCAGCGCAGGCCCAGCTCCAACAGACCGATCTGACCACAGCAGCGCAGGCCCAGCTCCAACAGACCGATCTGACCACAGCAGCGCAGGCCCAGCTCCAACAGACCGATCTGGCCACAGCAGGGCAGGCCCAGCTCCAACAGACCGATCTGGCCACAGCAGCGCAGGCCCAGCTCCAACAGACCGATCTGGCCACAGCAGCGCAGGCCCAGCTCCAACAGACCGATCTGACCACAGCAGCGCAGGCCCAGCTCCAACAGACCGATCTGGCCACAGCAGGGCAGGCCCAGCTCCAACAGACCGATCTGGCCACAGCAGCGCAGGCCCAGCTCCAACAGACCGATCTGGCCACAGCAGCGCAGGCCCAGCTCCAACAGACCGATCTGGCCACAGCAGGACAGGCCCAGCTCCAACAGACCGATCTGGCCACAGCAGCGCAGGCCCAGCTCCAACAGACCGATCTGACCACAGCGGCGCAGGCCCAGCTCTAACAGTGGTCTTCCCAACAGGCTGTCCTGTTCTGCTCCCCTTTGGCAACAGCTACTGCCACAACAAAAGAGGATTGCTCTGAAGAGTACCTGCTGGATACAGGTAATTGAAATTATATCACACACATATTTATGTGTGCAGGCACTAAGTCATTCTGTCGTTCACACACACACACACACACACACACACACACACACACACACACACACACACACACACACACACACACACACACACACACACACACACACACACACACACACACTTGAAGTTTGCACTGTCGGTTAGGGGCTCGTAAGTAAGCATTTCACTGTAAGGTCTGTTGTATTCGGCGCATGTGACTAATTATATTTGATTTGTTTTGAACATTTGATTTGATTCGGGTTAGTGTATAGTAAAAGCTTTGTCATTAAAATAATATTGTGCCTATTTTAGATCTGCCAAGCACACCTCTGCCAGCCACACCTCCACTGCCCTTCACGGCTTCTCCACTGGGCCCATCAAGAGATGAGGTCGTGTCTTCATCTTGTACCACGGCCGATAGACAGAGCCCATTAGAGCTGCCAGTGATAGGCTACTGGCCAATCACCACGGGGAAGAAGATATCCTAAAGCGGGTGAATCTGCTCTGCTCTTAACACCACCCCAGAGAAGCTCCTAGCGACACACAGCTGTGGCATTATGTTACTGTAGAGAGTGAAACAGTCAGTGTCCCAGTCATGTCCTCAGTCATGTCCCCTGCCACCTGCACTTACCCAGCAGAAGGCCTCACCTCAATGTTTCCATTTGACGATTTAGCTTCCGCCGCCTTCTTTCAATGGGAACCGGAGGCCTCGAAGCAGAGGGGGCAGTGAGGAAGGAGCGAACAGAGGAAAGAGATGAGCATCCCTCCGGCCGTCTGTACAGGTTTTGCCAGCAGCCGCTGAAACAAATATCCAACAGCCCATATCAGCTTTTCTTGAGTGGTAGGAAAATTTCTACTGCCTAGTGTTTCCCCTGTACATTTTACAGGGCATTGGAGGGAGCTCCAACAGTCTGCCTTTTATGAGGCTGAAAAGAAGAGATGGATGGTGGAGAAGGGTAGTGACTCTATACACACCTACACAGAGAAATAAATAGGAGCTGCAAATCTATTGTCATGGTTATTACCACCAGGGACTCAATGTCAAACTTAAATGAATCATTCTATATTTTCAGTTAACTGGTTCCAACAAACTTAATGCACCATAGTACACGTCGGTCGGGAGCTCTGTCCCTCAATTGTTCGCGGATGACGTGTCTCCTTTTGGGCAGCTCACAGTAAGGGTCTGGGTGGGTCCTCGTTGTCTTTTGCTTCATGAAATGTGCCACCGGTTTTCCTCACTGGAAAGCTCCGCAGGCAGAATCAATCATCTGGTCCTTGATGCCAAATTGTCATGGAAATTACCACCAGGGACTCAAAGTCAAACTTAAAACGAATCATTATTTATTGTCAGTTAACTGGAGAAGTTCCAACAAACTTAATGCACCATAGTACACATCGGTCAGGAGCTCTCCGGGGCAGTCCCGTTAGTTCTCTTATATACTGCTTACACAGACAAGTTATATTAGCATGATTTATATTGTACATTATTCCTGATTAATTCATTTGGCTATTGCTTAAACTATCAAAGGAGGTTCTATTAAATACGTCATTATAAGTAAGCGAAATGAACACATAAAACCAGCCACTTCATCCTTTCAAACCCTTCATTCTGTGTTGTGCAATCCAACTTGTAAAACCATTGCAGTAGAATGTTTTATGCTTCGCTACAGGACACTATTTTCATTGATGGAAGTGGTTTGGACTCTCGTTTGATTTGTATCTATTTCACTGTTCATTATTTGACATTTAATCAGTACGGCCAGAGGAGGTGTGGTATATGGCCAATATACCACAGTTAAGGGCTGTTCACAACGCAGAGTGCCTGGATACAACCCTTAGCCGTGGTATACTGTCCATATATCACAAACCCCAGAGGTGGCTTATTGCTATTATAAACTGGTTACCAATGTAATTAGAGCAGTACAACTGCATGTGCTTTCAGCCAATCAGAATTCAGGACTCAAACCACCCAGTTTATAATACTGAACATACATTGCTGTATATTTTGTTGTACAAAGGATTGTGCTCCAACACTATCATAAATACAGTATGTCTGTGATTTCATTAAAGTAAACCTCAAAGTAAAGTAATATTCTCTGATTTGCTTCAATGTTGTCTTTATGAATAAGATACATGCATGTCCATTGTTCTCCAACACTATCATAAATATGCCTAGTTAAACCTTAACTTATACCAATCTTCTTCGTTTTTCATGTTGTCTTTATATGCATAAAAATGGAAATGCAATGTCCTCCAAATGCAAAACGTCCTCCAGCTATTTCTGAACTTTACATTTGAAAAGCAATATCCCAACTATACATATAGTCAAGTACACACACATTTTTTACAAAAGTGATTTTATTTGACACAACTTTTTAGGCATTGAAGGAGCTGTTCTGATGGGAATCCGTGATGTCATAGCCTCCTTGATTGAGGAACAATAGAGGAGCAAAAGAGAACAAAAGAGGAATGCATTTACATTCCCATATCAAACTGTTTATGCTAAACAGACCTAAAACCACTATCCAGCTTTGTTGTATGAAAAAATGAACAAATAGGTGTTGCTCATGAAGTGTGTAACTGCCGAGGTAGAATACAGTGTAACTGCCGAGGTAGAATACAGTGTAACTGCCGAGGTAGAATACAGTGTAACTGCCGAGGTATTATACAGTGTAACTGCCGAGGTAGAATACAGTGTAACTGCCGATGTAGAATACAGTGTAACTGCCGAGGTAGAATACAGTGTAACTGCCGAGGTAGAATACAGTGTAACTGCCGAGGTAGAATACAGTGTAACTGCCGAGGTAGAATACAGTGTAACTGCCGAGGTAGAATACAGTGTAACTGCCGAGGTAGAATACAGTGTAACTGCCGAGGTAGAATACAGTGTAACTGCCGAGGTAGAATACAGTGTAACTGCCGAGGTAGAATACAGTGTAACACTGCCGAGGTAGAATACATTGTAACTGCCGAGGTAGAATACAGTGTAACACTGCCGAGGTAGAATACAGTGTAACTGCCGAGGTAGAATACAGTGTAACTGCCGAGGTAGAATACATTGTAACTGCCGAGGTAGAATACAGTGTAACTGCCGAGGTAGAATACAGTGTAACTGCCGATGTAGAATACAGTGTAACTGCCGAGGTAGAATACAGTGTAACTGCCGAGTTAGAATACAGTGTAACTGCCGAGGTAGAATACAGTGTAACTGCCGAGGTAGAATACAGTGTAACTGCCGAGGTAGAATACATTGTAACTGCCGAGGTAGAATACAGTGTAACTGCCGAGGTAGAATACAGTGTAACTGCCGAGGTAGAATACAGTGTAACTCCCGAGGTAGAATACAGTGTAACTGCCGAGGTAGAATACAGTGTAACTGCCGAGGTAGAATACAGTGTAACTGCCGAGGTAGAATACAGTGTAAGTGCCGAGGTAGAATACAGTGTAACTGCCGAGGTAGAATACAGTGTAAGTGCCGAGGTAGAATACAGTGTAACTGCCGAGGTAGAATACAGTGTAACTGCCGAGGTAGAATACAGTGTAACTGCAGAGGTAGAATATTGAAAGTAGAACAATCCACTTTATGTGTTTATCTTCAGATTTAGTTTTTATTGACCTACTTTGCATCTCACAGGGTATGGATGTTACTGCTCTGAAGAGGCACTCAGTTAATCACAATGTGTCCCATCCTCTCCTGTAAAACGATTTGCTCTGAGGTAATAAACATTATTAAAGACAAAAAAAAATCTATAAACTGAATAAATTTTACTAAACTCTATCACAAGTTGTAGTGTAATTATTGTTTTAAGTACAGTGTACCAACTTCTGAGGGAATAAACTCTCTTTTGTAAATGTTTTAAAATCAAAGTACAGTGTAACAAGTATTGTAAATACTCATGTATTTTCCCGGGGTTGGATCGAACCAAGTCTCAAAAAATGGCAGAAAATGTCAAATAAGGTCACCAAAATTGTGCTACAGCTACACACCACGGCTCGATAGTCACCATTGGGGAGCCCATCAGTGTACATCCGTTTTTTTCTGTCCATGTAAAAGCTGTCTGATGTAGTAGTAGATAAATTCACTAGAGGGCAAACTCAGTCCACTGTGGTGAAGACTACAGTTCAGTTGAGTTCAACATTCAGCTGTCAGAAAGATTTTATTGTGAAGCCATATTAACTTAATTTCCACATTGCCATTTAAGTTATTCAGCAGATGCTATTATCCAGAGTGACTTATAAATGTGACAATAAGTGCATTCAACTACGCTAGTCAAGACTACAATGCAGCCAAGCCACCAATAACAAGTAGGTCTAACAATGAACTTGGATGTCCACCTCGACTGTTTCTCCCTGTTCCAGTTGCAGTGCATGCACCTTCACACCAGGGCTGGGGATAGGAGCCCTGACATCAGCACTTCTACTTGGCCCAGGGCCAACAAACCCACTCACCCCAGGCTGCTAAACACTAACGGATCAATGCACTCCGGGAAAGAGAGGGAGAGAGATAACCTCCTTTCATCTCTCCATCTCCACGCCTCTAGTCTTTCATCCCTTACTGGAATCATACCCCTTCTTTTCCTCTCCTGTCACCAGCAGCGAGATAAACATGAACTTTGACCAGGGGTTGTCTGGAAAAACAGACCTTGACCTTTCACCTGGAAGCGTAAACAGAGACTGAGGTAACCCAGGTAGAGCAGAGAATAGAGACTCCTATTATGTTCTTAAGCTACTTACTCTAGCCACTACTGCGCCTACAGATGTAGGAACTTAATTTGAGTCAGTTTGCCACAGCAGGAAAATAATCCTGCAGAAACAGGACATTTTAATTATGTGGATTATACACTAGATGGCCTTTTAAAAATTTGAATACACTGCAAGTTTGCATTTCCTGCCGTGCAGAAAAATGGTCAACAACAAAGGAGTAATCAAATGAAGATCCTACATCTTTATTGGATATAAGAGATCTGAAGGAATGTGATTGGCTCCACCTAATCTTCCAGTAGACGTACGGGAGCTTCCACCATATTGTTTACACCTATTCAGTTCCTTTAGATCTCTGAACACTGAGGTAGATTGGGGCAGTTGGAAGGGGATGTTTTTCTATTGGGCCTTCATGTTTATTCAAAATCTAACTTAAAGATCTGGTCCACAGCACCCCAACTGGTGATACACTGGTGATACATTGTTGACACTGGTGATACAAGTTCCATTCTTCAGATCAGCAGAAGTACAGTATAAAGTATCATAACTGAAAAACATTCTTCAGATCAGCAGAAGTACAGTATAAAGTAATGAAAAACATTCTTAACTACAGTATAAAGTAAAACATTCTTCAGATCAGCAGAAGTACAGTATAAAGTATCATAACTGAAAAACATTCTTCAGATCAGCAGAAGTACAGTATAAAGTATCATAACTGAAAAACATTCTTCAGATCAGCAGAAGTACAGTATAAAGTATCATAACTGAAAAAAACATTCTTCAGATCAGCAGAAGTACAGTATAAAGTATCATAACTGAAAAACATTCTTCAGATCAGCAGAAGTACAGTATAAAGTATCATAACTGAAAAACATTCTTCAGATCAGCAGAAGTACAGTATAAAGTATCATAACTGAAAAACATCAATGCAGCTATAGAGTTTTAGCTGTACAGTACCAGTCAAAAGGTTGGACACACCTACTCATTCAAGTTTTTATTTTATTTGAACTATTTTCTACATTGTAGAATAATAGTGAAGACATCAAAACTATGAAATAGCACATATGGAATCATGTAGTTTACCAAAAAAGTGTTAAACAAATCAAAATATATTTTGCATATGAGATTCTTCAAAGTAGCCACCCTTTGCCTTGATGACAGCTTTGCATACTCTTGGCATTCTCTCAACCAGCTTCATTTTGAATGCTTTTCCAACAGTCTTGAAGGAGTTTCCACATATGCTGAGCACTTGTTGGCTGCTTTTCCTTCACTCAGTGGTCCAACTTATCCCAAACCATCTCAATTGGGTTGAGGTCATCCGTTCACTTACTCTGCTGCGACTCACAAAGACAATGCGGTTGGATTCAAAAATCTCAAATTTGGACTCATCAGATCAAAGGACAGATTTCCACCAGTCTAATGTCCATTGCTCGTGTTTCTTGGCCCAAGCAAGTCTCTTCTTATTATTGGTGTCCTTTAGTAGTGGTTTCTATGCAACAATTTGACCATGAAGGCCTGATTCACATAGTCTCCTCTGAACAGTTGATGTTGAGATGTGTCTGTTTCTTGAACTCTGTGAAGCATTTATTTGGGCTGCAATTTCTGAGGCTGGTAACTCTAATGAATGTATCCTCTGCAGCAGAGGTAACTCTGGGCCTTCCTTTCCTCATGAGAGACAGTTTCATCATAGTGCTTGATGGTTTGTGTGACTCCACTTGAATAAACTTTTTCCGCATTGACTGACCTTCATGTCTTAAAGTAATGATGGACTGTCATTTCTCTTTGCTTCTTTGAGCTGTTCTTGCCATAATATGGTACTATATACTTTTACCAATTAGGGCTATCTTCTGTATACCACCCTTGCCTTGTCACAACACAACTGATTGGCTCAAATGCATTAAGAAGGAAAGAAATTCCACAAATGAACTTTTAACAAGGCCACACCGGTTAATTGAAATGCATTCCAGGTGACTACCTCATGAGGCTGGTTGGGAGAATGCCAAGAGTGTGCAAAGCTGTCATCAAGGCAAAGGGTGGCTACCTTGAAGAATATCAAATATAAAATATATTTAGATTTGTTTTACACTTTTTTGGTTGCAATGTAGAAAATAGTACAAATAAAGATAAACCCTTGAATGAGTCGGTGTGTCCAAACTTTTGACTGGTACTCTATATCTTGTTGTCATGGGAATTCAAGACTACATTTAAAGGCATATACCAAAACCAATACATATTTACAAAGTATAAGAATAGAAGAACCCTAGGTAATCAAGGGAATTAATGTTGTTACAATTAACGGCTTTTAGAGTATAGTATAACATATCAAATACACATTTAGAAAATACAACCTTTACCCTCCACCCTTAATTCATAAAAGTACCATACACTATCAATAAGAAATATCATAAAATACTCCAGAATATAGTATATATATATATATAAGTAATAATTCTCAGATGTTTAAGTAGAGCAAATGATATGTAGATGGTCTCTATTATAAATGATAATATAAATCGACAATGCGGCTTTTAAAGGCAATGTAACCTTGTTCACGGTAATACGCTTTAAGTGGCACATTGTCGACAGGCATGAGGGGATAGAATCCTGGCCTTATACAACACACCTTGACTTACATTTTGAATTCAAAATGGATTAAATAGAGTTTTCTTCTCACCCATCTACACACAATACCCCATAATGACAACGTGTAAACATGTTTTTAGAAATGTTTGCTAATTAGATTAAAAAAAAATGTAATACAAAAATATCTCATTTACATAAGTATTCACACCCTCGTCAGTACTTACTGCTTTGAGTCGTCTTGGGTTTGTCTGTATCAGCTTTGCACATCTGGATTTGGGGATTTTCTACCATTCTTCTTTGCATTTTCTCAAGTTCTATTAAGTTAGATGGTGAGTGGCGGTGAACAGCAATCTTCAAGGCTTTTCACAGATTTTCAATGGGATGGAAGTCTGGGTTTTGTCTGGGCCGGTCAGGACTTTCACATTCTTGTTCTGATGCCATTCCAGCATTGCTTTGGCTGTATGCTTGGGGTCATTGTCCTGTTGGAACGTGAATCTTCGCCCCCAATCTAAGGTTGTTTGCACTCTGAAGCAGGTTCTCATCAAGGATTGCCTGTACTTGGCTCCAATCATTCTTTCCTCTAGCCATACCAGTTTCCCATTCCCTGCCGCTGAAAAGCATCCCCATAGCATGATGCTGCCACCACCATGCTTAACCGTATGGATGGTGTTAGGCGCGTGATGAGCTGTGCCTGGTTTTCTCCAGACATATCGCTTTGCATTCAGACCAAAGAGTTCCATTTTTGTCTCCTCCGACCACATTTTCTTTTGCCTTATGATCTCTTAATCTTTCACGTGCCATTTTGCAAACTTCAGGTGTGCTGTCATGTGCATTTTTGTCAGGAGTAGCTTGCGTCTATCCACTCTTTTTTACCCTTCCCAAGATATACGCCTCATCACAATTCTATCTTGGAGATCTACGGACAGTTCTTTGGACTTCATGGTAAAGTTTCTACTCTGAGATGCACTGCCATCTGTCAGACCTTATATAGACAATTGTGTTTATTTCTAAATCATGTCCAAGCAGTTGAATTTACCACAGGTGAACTCCAATCAAGTTGTAGAAACATCTCAAGCATGATCAATGAAAACTGGATGCACTTGAGCTCAATTTTGAGTCTCATATCATAGGGTCTGAATACTCATGTAAATAATAATTTAAATTTTGTCATTATGGGGTATTGTGTGTAGCTTGAATTGAAAAATAAATAATTCAATTAATTTGAGAATAAGGCTGAAACTTAACAACATGTGTAAAAGGAGAAAGGGTCTGAATGCTTTCCGAATGCACTGTAGCATGTAACATCCAAAAAACACATTTACAAAATACAACCCACACCCTCCACTCTTCATTTAATTTAGCACTATTAATAAGTAATACCACCAAAAATGTTCAGATGTTTACGGATTGTATCTGATATGTAGAGGCTCTCCATTATAAAATATACTTTGAAGTCAGAGAAGAACACAACATTATCAAGGGAACTAATGCTGTTACATTTAGATGCATTTACAGTATAGTATAACATATAAAATACATATTTAGAAAATACAACCCTTACCCCCGCCCCTAATCCATAACATCACTATATACTGTCAATAAGGAATATCTTCAAATACTCCAGTATATATTCAAAACAAATCATCAATTAAGCAGAGCAAGTGATATGTGATGTTTTCTGCCTACCCATGTAAGAGACGCAAACTCGGTCTCAACCTTTAAGTCTTTACTGAAGACTCATCTCTTCAGTGGGTCATATGATTCAGTGTAGTCTGGCCCAGGAGTGGGAAGGTGAAAGGAAAGGCTCTGGAGCAACGAACCGCCCTTGCTGTCTCTGCCTGGCCGGTTCCCCTCTTTCCACTGGGATTCTCTGCCTCTAACCCTATTACAGGGGCTGAGTCACTGGCTCACTGGCCTATTACAGGGGCTGAGTCACTGGCTGAGTCACCCCCCCCCCTTGGGTTGTGCCGTGGCGGAGATCTTTGTGGGCTATACTCAGCCTTGTCTCAAGATGGTAAGTTGGTGGTTGAAGATATCCCTCTAGTGGTGTGGGGGCTGTGCTTTGGCAAAGTGCGTGGGGTTATATCCTTCCTGTTTGGTCCTGTCCGGGGGTGTCCTCGGATGGGGCCACAGTGTCTCCTGACCCCTCCTGTCTCAGCCTCCAGTATTTATGCTGCAGTAGTTTACGTGTCTGGGGGGTAGGGTCAGTTTGTTATATCTGGAGTACTTCTCCTGTCCTATTCGGTGTCCTGTGTGAATTTAAGTGTGCTCTCTCTAATTCTCTCTTTCATTCTCTCTCTCGGAGGACCTGAACCCTAGGACCATGCCTCAGGACTACCTGACATGATGACTCCTTGCTGTCCCCAGTCCACCTGGCCGTGCTGCTGCTCCAGTTTCAACTGTTCTGCCTTATTATCATTTATGAACATTTGAACATCTTGGCCATGTTCTTTTATAATCTCCACCCGGCACAGCCAGAAGAGGACTGGCCACCCCACATAGCCTAGTTCCTCTCTAGGTTTCTTCCTAGGTTTGGCATTTCTAGGGAGTTTTTCCTAGCCACCGTGCTTCTACACCTGCATTGCTTGCTGTTTGGGGTTTTAGGCTGGGTTTCTGTACAGCACTTTGAGATATCAGTTGATGTACGAAGGGCTATATAAATACATTTGATTTTATTTGATTTGATGTTTTCCAATGTAAATATATAGCACACACACACACACACACACACACACACACACACACACACACACACACACACACACACACACACACACACACACACACACACACACACACACACACACACACACACACACACACACACACACACACACAAATCTCTCTCCCAACAGATCATTGAGTCCCAACCCCACTCACCCTTAGAGTCTGTGCAGATGAAGTTGAGCTTGACCATCTCCGGCCCAGTCTTCCTACACGTTTCACTTCTGAACCCGTGGCCAGGGGCCCAGTCCAGGTAGCCATGCCTACTCCGCTCACCCAGAACCAGAAGTCCAGGGTGCAGGTGTAGCGCAGACCCAGTCAGACATGGACAGTGGAGGCCCTGCTAGCTCTCTGTTGGACCCAGTCCTGGATCTTCTGGGAGTGGACAGACACCAGGTTAACATGGTTCTCTCTGCAGTACTGCAGGGCCTCATCCCATGTCTTGTTCTCCTGACCCAGAGTCAGGTTGTTGTCTGGGGAGGTAAGAGGGATTGGGGATTTTTTGATCGACTTCTGTTAGTCAGTCAATTCAACAGTTCAAATATAGAAAAAAATATTCTGATTTGACTTAGAAAACATAGAAAACATAGTTGGTCCTTTTTTAAATATTTTTGAGGAGGAAAATGTATAGTGGTGGTAAAGTGTGAAAAATAATCCTTGTTGTCATATCTTTTATATAGTCTTTCAACTCTTCAGCACTTACAGATGTTGGATCTTAGTGCAGGAAAATAGTGGAGCAACAGGAAATGTGAATTATTATGTGGATTATAATTCATATACATTTTTGTGGGGATTGATACAGTTTTCGTAAGGGAAAATCAAGTCTGAAATTTAAAAGTGGAAATGACAAACTTAAGAAGCGTTTTTAAACCTCAAATACACTACAAGTTTTAAATGTCCTGTATTGCAGGAAAGGTCTCCTGCAACAGGCTGTATCAGCCAATTACTTCAGCAGGGGGAATAGGAGAGGGAAGCTCAGCCCAACACTATGGAGGGAAACAAATCTACTCACCACCATAGGAGAGGGAAGCTCAGCCCAACACTATGGAGGGAAACAAATCTACTCACCACCATAGGAGGGGAAGCTCAGCCCAACACTATGGAGGGAAACAAATCTACTCACCACCATAGCAGGGGGAAGGATGGAGGGAAACAAATCTACTCACCACCATAGCAGGGGGAAGCTCAGCCCAACACTATAGAGGGAAACAAATCTACTCACCACCATAGGAGAGGGAAGCTCAGCCCAACACTATGGAGGGAAACAAATCTACTCACCACCATAGGAGGGGGAAGCTCATCCCAACACTATGGAGGGAAACAAATCTACTCACCACCATAGCAGGGGGAAGCTCAGCCCAACACTATGGAGGGAAACAAATCTACTCACCACCATAGCAGGGGGAACTCAGCCCAACACTATAGAGGGAAACAAATCTACTCACCACCATAGCAGGGGGAAGCTCAGCCCAACACTATGGAGGGAAACAAATCTACTCACCACCATAGCAGGGGGAAGCTCAGCCCAACACTATGGAGGGAAACAAATCTACTCACCACCATAGCAGGGGGAAGCTCAGCCCAACACTATGGAGCGAAACAAATCTACTCACCACCATAGGAGAGGGAAGCTCAGCCCAACACTATGGAGGGAAACAAATCTACTCACCACCATGGAGGAAACAAATCTACTCACCACCATAGCAGGGGAAGCTCAGCCCAACACTATGGAGGGAAACAAATCTACTCACCACCATAGCAGGGGAAGCTCAGCCCAACACTATAGAGGGAAACAAATCTACTCACCACCATAGCAGGGGGAAGCTCAGCCCAACACTATGGAGGGAAACAAATCTACTCACCACCATAGCAGGGGGAAGCTCAGCCCAACACTATGGAGGGAAACAAATCTACTCACCACCATAGCAGAAGAAACAATGTATTTTATCACATGGAACATCCTCCCAGATTCCCTCATCCTGAAGACAGGAGAAAGCACAGTATGCCTCCCTGTTCTTATTGTCTGGTTTTCCCCTCCTCCATTTGGTGAATGAGGAATTCATCTGACCAAACCACCTCCAGGTGCCCCTGGAAAGGCCAATCCATGTGTTTTCTATAAGAAACAGTGCCCCGGTCAGTGTGATGCTCTCTGCAGTAAATCAGAGCTTCTTCCCAGGTCATTACCACGTTTACTGGGATGTATTTATCATTTGAAACTTTTGATTTGAAAAGACAATTACAGAGGGGAACTTCTGTAACCCCTAGTATGACCGTTGTAAGTATAGAGAGTAGAGCTCACCTGTTGTTATCAGTGTGTCCCTCTCCCAGCCTGTCTTATCCTGTGACTTGGTCTTATCCTGTTGTTACCAGTGTGTCGCTCTCCCAGCCTGTCTTATCCTGTGTCTTGGTCTGATCTTGTTGTTATCAGTGTGTCCCTCTCCCAGCCTGTCTTATCCCGTGTCTTAGTCTGATCTTGTTGTTATCAGTGTGTCCCTCTCCCAGCCTGTCTTATCCTGTGTCTTGGTCTGATCTTGTTGTTATCAGTGTGTCCCTCTCCCAGCCTGTCTTATCCTGTGTCTTGGTCTGATCTTGTTGTTATCAGTGTGTCCCTCTCCCAGCCTGTCTTATCCTGTGTCTTGGTCTGATCTTGTTGTTATCAGTGTGTCCCTCTCCCAGCCTGTCTTATCCTGTGTCTTGGTCTGATCTTGTTGTTATCAGTGTGTCCCTCTCCCAGCCTGTCTTATCCTGTGTCTTGGTCTGATCTTGTTGTTATCAGTGTGTCCCTCTCCCAGCCTGTCTTATCATGTGTCTTGGTCTTAACCTGTTGTCATCAGTGTGTTCCTCTCCTAGCCTGTCTTATCCTGTGTCTTGGTCTTAACCTGTTGTCATCAGTGTGTTCCTCTCCTAGCCTGTCTTATCCTGTGTCTTGGTCTTAACCTGTTGTTATCAGTGTGTTCCTCTCCCAGCATGTCTTATCCTGTGTCTTGGTCTTAACCTGTTGTTATCAGTGTGTTCCTCTCCCAGCATGTCTTATCCTGTGTCTTGGTATTATCCTATACTCTTATATGACCATCCTACAGAGGCTGTAGCTGTTTGATGCTATCTCTGTGTGATGCTATTCATTCCTTCTGAGCAGCATGCAACAATACAACATGCAACAATACAACATGCAACAATACAACACGCAAACGTGATGCTCCTTTTCTCCCTGGAAAGAGGACCAATAAAAGGGCCTGTTTTATTGAGGTAAAGGAAACACCATGCAAATCAGTGTTGAGTTTGAATTTGTCCAACATATTTGAAGATGTTTATACCGTGTAATGTCCTGGTGTCACGGTTTTCCTCCTCTTCATGTGAAGAGGAGAGGCGAGAAGGATCGGAGGACCAATATGCGGCGTGGTAAGTGTCCATGGTTTTAATAGGAAAACTCAAACATGAACACAACTACACATCAAGAACCGTGAAAACCGAAAACAGTCCCGTGTGGCACAAACACTGACATAGGAAACAATCACCCACAAAATACCCAAAGAATATGGCTGCCTAAATATGGTTCCCAATCAGAGACAACGATAAACACCTGCCTCTGATTGAGAACCAATCTAGGCAACCATAGATTTACCTAGACAACTAAACTGAACACAACCCCACAAAACACATAAATCACCCATATCACACCCTGGCCTAACCAAAATAATAAAGAAAACAAAGATAACTAAGGCCAGGGCGTGACACCTGGACTGTGTCTCTACTGTATTGAATGACTCTGCATGTTTCACTGACAGAAGAACAGACACAGTTGTATTATGTGGCAACTCTATGATAACATATCCAGGGGCCCTGTGATGTCCCTAATGAGCCTTGGGCAGCCTCATGCATTCATAACATTGTTCTTATGCCATCTGTCTTAACAGTCTCATGTATGACAGCGATATGAGGAGTATGCCTGGGGTCATAGGCAGAGACTGTAGATTTACACCATCTCACATTATTGTGTGTGTGTATGTGTGTGTGCGTGTGTGCGTGAGTGTGTGTGTGTGTGCGTGTGCGTGTGTGTGTGTTTATCTGTCCTATGTTTATATGACAGTACATAGGGAGTAAGGAGTCGAATGTTCTGAAGGACTCATATCGTTCTCTCTTTCCGGTTTATGTTACGTCTTGCTGTATGTCTACTGAGTACATGTAGGTCTTCCAACCTTTGGCCTGAGAGGACTCTATGGTTCTGGGCTAAAGTCTGGGACTCAAGCCTTTACTACTGGAACTTGTCACGCAAGCTAACTTGTCTCCACATGGTAATCCCACACACTCACTGGCCATACATGCCTTGTGGTGGGGATCAGCAGTGAGGCTTATCCCGGGCTGTTTGCAGATCAAAACATTAACCTCTTTAGCGACTTAATCATATTGGCTGCTTACTACATCTGTCGATAAGGCAGACTTAGCAGCGTGGAGATGGTACCATTTTAACTAAGGGGCCCTAAACAAATATACTAATCTATGTTGGTGGTGGAGTTAGGTATTATAACAACTGGCCTACAGTCAAACCCAGGACACATTGTAGCATCACTAGTAAATGGATTTGAGGAGCCTAAAGGTGTGGGTGTATGAGAAGCCTAACATTGAATGATATACAGTTTACCTGTATAGTGTGTAATTGTTATTTCTAGTGGTATTGTTTAGAATGTATACAGTACATATAGCCATGTGTCTTTTTTATTTATCTGCATGCTTCTGCGTGGGTATATACATACAATAGGAAAATCTGTGTGAGTGTGTATACTGTATGCACCAATGTATGTTCATGTCTTGCACTGCACAATATGATGTCTTGACCTTTCTCGTAGGTGTGTGTGTGCACGCGCACGTATGTGTGCATGCGAGTCTGTGTCTGAAAACTAGCCATCAAATTCCTGCTTCCTCTGTCCTTGCCTCTCCTTCAAAGTGCATTGTAGCCTGAGGGAGGAACCTTCCCTCCTCTTCCCCAATGTGCTTTTTTGAGGGAGGTAAGGAATGGGGAAAAAAATGGTAGAATCTCAATTGTATTTCCTTGATTCCTTACTTCCTCTCTCCTTGGCTCCTTCTCAAAACCCATTGTATAAGAAGATGAGAGGGGAAGGACCTCTGACCTTCTCACCCAATGGGTTTTTGGAGAAGGAGATAAGGAGAAAGGATGAGAGGATGAGACAAATCAAGGAAACCAATTGAGATTCTCCCAAGGACAGAGGAAGCAAGTATTTGAAAGCTATTAAAGCCCCCATTCAGTTTTTGTAAAAAAAAAAAAAAGGTTTTGTCATTACTGTATGCCTAATAAATCACAATTTAATTAAAATAACTCCAAAATATATGTTTTATTGTTTATTTCCCTGAGCCTTCTTTGGCTCTTGAAATGCTCAGTCTGATTGTGTGGGCGTTAGGAAATAAAATGGTATATATTTACATACACAGCCCTGATTGGCTGATAGGATGGTCTAGAGCCCACCCTCTTACCCAGATCAACAGTCATTGGTCTATTATAATCAGATCACATTGTGACATCATGAACAGGCTGAAATTGTAGGCATTAAAAAAAAGCATCACTTTCATCATTTTCACAATTTAGAGTGCTATTTCGACCACATAGTCGGGCCGGGACGATACCAATATCGCAATACTAGTTAGTATCATAGCAAGGAAACAAAACACTTAGCGGATTTAACTTCTTTAGGAAAACAGTGTTGGAAACAAACATCCTCATGTTGTCACCCAGAGTCACATTTATTTATTTTCCAAGCTATAGCACACAATATTTTACATACAGCAGGTTTTTAAAGGACCAAAGAGTTTGGTCTGCTTCGTGTTTTCATTTTTGCCATGGAAAAAATATTGCGATACTGATATCGTCCCGGCCCTACCTCATAATGAGTGTGTGGTAATATCATAAAACACAGGAAATCCCTTTTTAACTGCACTGCCCCTATAACATTTTTAGACAGTGCCAGACTGACTGACTGACTGTTTTACCATAATGCCGATGACCGGTCCGGAAACAACCCTTAGCCCCTAATGCCCATGACCGGTCCAGAAACAACCCTTAGCCCCTAATGTCCATGACCGGTCCAGAAACAACCCTTAGCCCCTAATGCCCATGACCAGTCCAGAAACAACCCTTAGCCCCTAATGCCCATGACCGGTCCAGAAACAACCCTTAGCCCCTAATGCCCATTACCAGTCCAGAAACAACCCATAGCCCTTAATGCCCATGACCAGTCCAGAAACAACCCTTAGCCCCTAATGCCCATGAGCGGTCCAGAAACAACCCATAGCCCCTAATGCCCATGAGCGGTCCAGAAACAACCCTTAGCCCCTAATGCCCATGACCGGTCCAGAAACAACCCTTAGCCCATAATGCCCATGACCGGTCCAGAAACAACCCTTAGCCCATAATGCCCATGACCGTCCAGAAACAACCCTTAGCCCCTAATGCCCATGACCGGTCCAGAAACAACCCTTAGCCCCTAATGCCCATGAGCGGTCCAGAAACAACCCTTAGCCCCTAATGCCGATGACCGGTCCAGAAAACAACCCTTGGCCCCTAATGCCCATGACCAGTCCAGAAACAACCCTTAGCCCCTAATGCCCATGAGCGGTCCAGAAAACAACCCTTAGCCCCTAATGCCCATGAGCGGTCCAGAAACAACCCTTAGCCCCTAATGCCGATGACCGGTCCAGAAAACAACCCTTGGCCCCCAATGCCCACGACCGGTCCAGAAACAACCCTTAGCCCATAATGCCCATGACTGTTCCAGAAACAACCCTTAGCCCCTAATGCCCATGACAGGTCCAGAAACAACCCTTAGCCCCTAATGCCCATGACCGGTCCAGAAACAACCCTTAGCCCCTAATGCCCATGACCGGTCCAGAAACAACCCTTAGCCCCTAATGCCCATGACCGGTCCAGAACCAACCCTTAGCCCCTAATGCCCATGAGCGGTCCAGAAACAACCCTTAGCCCATAATGCCCAGAGTCTAGACACTTGTGGAGTATGGAATGGGCAACAATTAATCGATTAATTAATAGATCATAGATTCACAGATTCAAAGAATGGAGTTAGAAGGGTGAACTCCTCCTTTGAAAGGACAGGAAGTGTTGGCTGTGCACTTCACCAATTACAGGCATTCTACATGTAACCCCACTCACATGTGAAAATCGAAATATCAAGTAGTTTTTGGGGTTTTATATGCTAAAAGAAAAAATAAGCAATTTTTAGGTTTGTCTATTTCTATTTAAAAACAAATAACCAAGCCGTTTTTCAAGTTCCCGATTGCTCCATTTTAACTTGGAAATCAAACGATCAAAACATACACGGACCGTAATCTTACCTCAGGAATCTTGTCATAACGTTGCCCACAACATAGGCAAATTATCTTGACCATGGTAACAACATAGACACCCACATTTTCTGTAAATTCTCCAGATCAACATGAATTCCCACACTTTGGCTGTTGTTCAATCGTGTGCTGTATCACCAGGGATGGGTTGGTTACTTTCTAAATGTAATCCGTTACAGTTACCTGTCCAAAATTGTAATCAGTTACATCACTTTTGGATTACCCAAATGTAGTAACGTAATCTGAATACATTCCGTTACGTTTAGATTACTTTCCCTTAGAGGCATTAGATGAAGACAAAAATGTATGTTACCAATTGAACGACATTATTGCAGGATGAATCAATGTTAAAGTTTACATAGCTGGACATATATGGATGATTCATTTTACTTTATGGGTTGGTTATGTTGGCTTCTTCTAACCCATCACTTTCTACTACATATAATAATACAATTAAATTATATCTTTACATTAAAAACGATTTATCAGAATTCCAGTCATTCCAATAAATGTTGTACCCCTTGATCTTCAAGAAAGGACTTGGAAATATGGAAGTATATATTAGCCAAATTGTTTTACCTGAGCATGACCCCAAAACTAAGGACTTATTAGCCAGCTCTACGCTGTTATTTATGATTTTGTTGTCATGGAGGACTGATTGATTCGAGTTGAAAAATAAATGCTGTCCTCATGGAGTGGCATGCTTTGAGCACTACTGAAATGTGCTATTTACATGTGAAAAATAAATGCTGTCCTCATGGAGTGGCATGCTTTGAGCACTACACTATTTACTGAAAAATAAATGCTGTCCTCATGGAGTGGCATTTGAGCACTACTGAAATGTGCTATTTACATGTGAAAAATAAATGCTGTCCTCATGGAGTGGCATGCTTTGAGCACTACTGAAATGTGCTATTTACATGTGAAAAATAAATGCTGTCCTCATGGAGTGGCATGCTTTGAGCACTACTGAAATGTGCTATTTACATGTGAAAATAAATGCTGTCCTCATGGAGTGGCATGCTTTGAGCACTACTGAAATGTGCTATTTACATGTGAAAAATAAATGCTGTCCTCATGGAGTGGCATGCTTTGAGCACTACTGAAATGTGCTATTTACATGTGAAAAATAAATGCTGTCCTCATGGAGTGGCATGCTTTGAGCACTACTGAAATGTGCTATTTACATGTGAAAAATAAATGCTGTCCTCATGGAGTGGCATGCTTTGAGCACTACTGAAATGTGCTATTTACATGTGAAAAATAAATGCTGTCCTCATGGAGTGGCATGCTTTGAGCACTACTGAAATGTGCTATTTACATGTGAAAAATAAATGCTTTAGTGGCATGAGCACTACTGAAAAAATGAAAAATAAATGCTGTCCTCATGGAGTGGCATGCTTTGAGCACTACTGAAATGTGCTATTTACATGTGAAAAATAAATGCTGTCCTCATGGAGTGGCATGCTATTTTTGAAAAATAAATGCTGCACTACTGACTGAAATGTGCTATTTACATGTGAAAAATAAATGCTGTCCTCATGGAGTGGCATGCTTTGAGCACTACTGAAATGTGCTATTTACATGTGAAAAAAAAAAATGCTGTCTGAAATGTGCTATTTGAAGTGGCATGCTTTGAGCACTACTGAAATGTGCTATTTAATGAATGAACACAAATGCTACATTTGCTATAGACCTATTGTTTATCTTTCTGTTAGTGACACTTTGATATCTTGATAATATGCAGCTGTTTAAAGGGCAAATCCACAGATAAAACAATAACAAAACGTCACCCTGCCTCTGTTTTGGTAAAAAGCTGAGGGATGGGCCTGGAGAAATGTATTCACTCTCAGATTAATAGACAGAGCTGCAGATGCGAGGACTTACCATCCAGGATATCAAAATGATTGTTTTAACCATGTTATGAGGCTATACAGGACTTACCATCCAGGATGTCAAAATGATTGTTTTAACCATGTTATGAGGCTGGCTATACAGGACTGACCATCCATGATATCAAAATGATTGTTTTAACCATGTTATGAGGCTATACAGGACTGACCATTCATGATATCAAAATGATTGTTTTAACCATGTTATGAGGCTATACAGGACTGACCATCATTGATATCAAAATGATTGTTTTAACCATGTTATGAGGCTATACAGGACTTACCATCCAGGATGTCAAAATGATTGTTTTAACCATGTTATGAGGCTGGCTATACAGGACTGACCATTCATGATATCAAAATGATTGTTTTAACCATGTTATGAGGCTATACAGGACTGACCATCATTGATATCAAAATGATTGTTTTAACCATGTTATGAGGCTGGCTATACAGGACTGACCATTGTTTTCATGATATCAAAATGATTGTTTTAACCATGTTATGAGGCTGGCTATACAGGAACTGACCATTCATGATATCAAAATGATTGTTTTAACCATGTTATGAGGCTGGCTATACAGGAACTGACCATCCATGATATCAAAATGATTGTTTTAACCATGTTATGAGGCTGGCTATACAGGACTGAACATCCATGATATCAAAATGATTGTTTTAACCATGTTATGAGGCTGGCTATACAGGACTGAACATCCATGATATCAAAATGATTGTTTTAACCATGTTATGAGGCTGGCTATACAGGACTGAACATCCATGATATCAAAATGATTGTTTTAACCATGTTATGAGGCTGGCTATACAGGACTGACCATTCATGATATCAAAATGATTGTTTTAACCATGTTATGAGGCTGGCTATACAGGAACTGACCATTCATGATATCAAAATGATTGTTTTAACCATGTTATGAGGCTGGCTATACAGGAACTGACCATTCATGATATCAAAATGATTGTTTTAACCATGTTATGAGGCTATACAGGACTGAACATCCATGATATCAAAATGATTGTTTTAACCATGTTATGAGGCTGGCTATACAGGAACTGACCATTCATGATATCAAAATGATTGTTTTAACCATGTTATGAGGCTATACAGGGCTATACAGGTTTTAACTGACCATTCATGATATCAAAATGATTGTTTTAACCATGTTATGAGGCTATACAGGACTGAACCATTCATGATATCAAAATGATTGTTTTAACCATGTTATGAGGCTATACAGGACTGACCATTCATGATATCAAAATGATTGTTTTAACCATGTTATGAGGCTATACAGGACTGACCATTCATGATATCAAAATGATTGTTTTAACCATGTTATGAGGCTGGCTATACAGGAACTGACCATTCATGATATCAAAATGATTGTTTTAACCATGTTATGAGGCTATACAGGACTGACCATCCATGATATCAAAATGATTGTTTTAACCATGTTATGAGGCTATACAGGACTGACCATCCATGATATCAAAATGATTGTTTTAACCATGTTATGAGGCTATACAGGACTGAACATCCATGATATCAAAATGATTGTTTTAACCATGTTATGAGGCTATACAGGACTGAACATCCATGATATCAAAATGATTGTTTTAACCATGTTATGAGGCTATACAGGACTGACCATCATTGATATCAAAATGATTGTTTTAACCATGTTATGAGGCTATACAGGACTGAACATCCATGATATCAAAATGATTGTTTTAACCATGTTATGAGGCTATACAGGACTGAACATCCATGATATCAAAATGATTGTTTTAACCATGTTATGAGGCTATACAGGACTGACCATCATGATATCAAAATGATTGTTTTAACCATGTTATGAGGCTATACAGGACTGAACATCCATGATATCAAAATGATTGTTTTAACCATGTTATGAGGCTATACAGGACTGACCATCCATGATATCAAAATGATTGTTTTAACCATGTTATGAGGCTATACAGGACTGAACATCCATGATATCAAAATGATTGTTTTAACCATGTTATGAGGCTATACAGGACTGACCATCATTGATATCAAAATGATTGTTTTAACCATGTTATGAGGCTATACAGGACTGACCATCATTGATATCAAAATGATTGTTTTAACCATGTTATGAGGCTATACAGGACTTACCATCCAGGATGTCAAAATGATTGTTTTAACCATGTTATGAGGCTGGCTATACAGGACTGAACATCCATGATATCAAAATGATTGTTTTAACCATGTTATGAGGCTATACAGGACTGACCATTCATGATATCAAAATGATTGTTTTAACCATGTTATGAGGCTGGCTATACAGGACTGACCATTCATGATATCAAAATGATTGTTTTAACCTATGACTATACAGGACTGACCATTCATGATATCAAAATGATTGTTTTAACCATGTTATGAGGCTATACAGGACTGACCATTCATGATATCAAAATGATTGTTTTAACCATGTTATGAGGCTATACAGGACTGACCATTCATGATATCAAAATGATTGTTTTAACCATGTTATGAGGCTATACAGGACTGACCATTCATATCATGATTGTTTTTTTTAGATGATTGTTTACAGGACTGACCATTCATGATATCAAAATGATTAACCATGTTATGAGGCTATACAGGACTGACCATTCATGATATCAAAATGATTGTTTTAACCATGTTATGAGGCTATACAGGACTGACCATTCATGATATCAAAATGATTGTTTTAACCATGTTATGAGGCTATACAGGACTGACCATTCATGATATCAAAATGATTGTTTTAACCATGTTATGAGGCTATACAGGACTGACCATTCATGATATCAAAATGATTGTTTTAACCATGTTATGAGGCTGGCTATACAGGACTGACCATTCATGATATCAAAATGATTGTTTTAACCATGTTATGAGGCTGGCTATACAGGACTGACCATTCATGATATCAAAATGATTGTTTTAACCATGTTATGAGGCTATACAGGACTTACCATCCAGGATGTCAAAATGATTGTTTTAACCATGTTATGAGGCTGGCTATACAGGACTGACCATTCATGATATCAAAATGATTGTTTTAACCATGTTATGAACTATACAGGACTACCATCCATGATATCAAAATGATTGTTTTAACCATGTTATGAGGCTATACAGGACTTACCATCATGATTCAAAATGATTGTTTTAACCATGTTATGAGGCTGGCTATACAGGACTGACCATTCATGATATCAAATGATTGTTTTAACCATGTTATGAGTTGTTGATTGTTTTAACCATGTTATGAGGCTGGCTATACAGGACTGACCATTCATGATATCAAAATGATTGTTTTAACCATGTTATGAGGCTATGGACTTACCATTCAGGATGTCAAAATGATTGTTTTAACCATGTTATGAGGCCAACTATACAGACTACCATTCATGATATCAAAATGATTGTTTTAACCATGGAGGCTGACCATTCATGTAATTCCAAAATGATTGTTTTAACCATGTTAGATGAGGCTATACAACCATCATTGATATCAAAATGATTGTTTTAACCATGTTATGAGGCTATACAGGGCATATACAACCCATTCATGATATCAAAATGATTGTTTTAACCATGTTATGAGGCTGGCTATACAGGACTGACCATTCATGATATCAAAATGATTGTTTTAACCATGTTATGAGGCTATACATTAACCCCTGTTTACAAATTGGGGGAAAACTAAATGATCAAAATGGTCAAGAAAAATGGATTAACTACAGATTGCCAAGTCTATCAAAAGTGTGCAAATTTGTAAATGTGTCCATTAGGCTTATATTAACCCAGCATGAACCAATTGAGCTAAATAAAAGGCTTATTTTATTCCACAGGCCTGATATCTGCAATGCACTAAATGATGATAGGCTGCCTACATATGTAATTCCACCATTATTGTGTTCAAATAAATTTAGATTTGTACCAAAACTAAATGAACAGCCATCCCAACCCCTGCATGTACCAAATATCTAAATGAGAGAGCAGCAGTGTGATTCATATTAACCCCTGCTGTACCAAACTAAATGATAGGCTTATAGACTAACACCACTGCTGTCATGCTTTAAATCAAATCTAAATTTGATGTAGGCTTATATTAACCCCTGCTGTACCAAACTAAATGCTTAGGCTTAAATCAACAAAATGCAGTGCTGTACCAAACTAAATTATAGGCAAGAATAGAGTAAATAAACTATTTACTAAATAAACAAAAGTTTTAAAATCGAATCATTCAAAAAGTAACACAAGAAATGTACTTAACTAAATAACGAGGCTATATACGAAGTTGTTATAAATAGGACCGGTTGTCCGTTCTAAACAAAATGGTTGCTATGCAGACTGGATAACGTTTTTGTCACCTGCTAGCAAGCCAAAGCTAACTCAGGCACTGTCAAACATTGAATCTGCTGTACAGTAAATATCCCGAAAAATTTTTTAACAAAACGCTAGGCATATATTAACCCCTGCTGTACCAAACTAAATGCTAGGCTTATATTAACCCCTGCTGTACCAAACTAAATGCTAGGCTTATATTAACCCCTGCTGTACCAAACTAAATGATAGGCTTATATTAACCCCTGCTGTACCAAACTAAATGCTAGGCTTATATTAACCCCTGCTGTACCAAACTAAATGATAGGCTTATATTAACCCCTGCTGTACCAAACTAAATGATAGGCTTATATTAACCCCTGCTGTACCAAACTAAATGCTAGGCTTATATTAACCCCTGCTGTACCAAACTAAATGATAGGCTTATATTAACCCCTGCTGTACCAAACTAAATGATAGGCTTATATTAACCCCTGCTGTACCAAACTAAATGATAGGCTTATATTAACCCCTGCTGTACCAAACTAAATGATAGGCATATATTAACCCCTGCTGTACCAAACTAAATGCTAGGCTTATATTAACCCCTGCTGTACCAAACTAAATGATAGGCATATATTAACCCCTGCTGTACCAAACTAAATGCTAGGCTTATATTAACCCCTGCTGTACCAAACTAAATGATAGGCTTATATTAACCCCTGCTGTACCAAACTAAATGATAGGCTTATATTAACCCCTGCTGTACCAAACTAAATGATAGGCTTATATTAACCCCTGCTGTACCAAACTAAATGATAGGCATATATTAACCCCTGCTGTACCAAACTAAATGCTAGGCTTATATTAACCCCTGCTGTACCAAACTAAATGCTAGGCTTATATTATCTTCTACTGTACCAAACTAAATGCTTGGCTTATATTATCTTCTACTGTACCAAACTAAATGCTTGGCTTATATTATCTTCTACTGTACCAAACTAAATGATAGGCTTATATTAACCCCTGCTGTACCAAACTAAATGATAGGCTTATATTAACCCCTGTTGTACCAAACTAAATGCTAGGCTTATATTAACCCCTGCAGTACCAAACTAAATGCTAGGCTTATATTAACCCCTGCTGTACCAAACTAAATGATAGGCTTATATTAACCCCTGTTGTACCAAACTAAATGCTAGGCTTATATTAACCCCTGCAGTACCAAACTAAATGCTAGGCTTATATTAACCCCTGCTCTACCAAACTAAATGCTAGGCTTATATTAACCCCTGCTGTACCAAACTAAATGCTAGGCTTATATTAACCCCTGCAGTACCAAACTAAATGCTTAGCTTAAATTAACCCCTGCTGTACCAAACTAAATGCTGGGCTTAAATGAACCCCTGCTGTACCAAACTAAATGCTGGGCTTAAATTAACCCCTGCTGTACCAAACTAAATGCTTAGCTTAAATTAACCCCTGCTGTACCAAACTAAATGCTTAGCTTAAATTAACCCCTGCTGTACCAAACTAAATGCTAGACAAGGGGAAATAATATGTAAGATAAATACAAGAGATGGGACAGCAACATGAACATGATATTCTTATACACAGTGATCATTTTTAGATGGAACTGTTAGCCAATACAGAACGGATTGGAATGCTGCGCGTCCAATTAGCATCCAGGATCCAGGCAACCAGTTTTATAAACCCGTTTAATGTTCTCCTCTGCCCCTTCTTCCAACTCTCTGTCCCTTTCTGTCCTCCCCTCTCTGTCCCCCTCTCTGTCGCCCTCTTCCCTCCTCTCTCCCACCTCTCTGTCCCCCTCTGCCCTCCTCTCTCCCACCTCTCTGTCCCTTTCTGTCCTCTCCTCTCTCTCCCCCTCTGCCCTCCTCTCTCTCCCCTCTCTGTCGACCCTCTTCCCTCCTCTCTCCCACCTCTCTGTCCCTTTCTGTCCTCCCCTCTCTGTCCCCCTCTGCCCTCCTCTCTCTCCCCTCTCTGTCGCCCTCTTCCCTCCTCTCTCCCACCTCTCTGTCCCTTTCTGTCCTCCCCTCTCTGTCCCCCTCTGCCCTCTCTCTCCCCTCTCTGTCGCCCCCTCTTCCCTCCTCTCTCTCCCTCTCTGTCCCCCTCTGCCCTCCTCTCTCTCCCCTCTCTGTCGCCCTCTTCCTCCCTCTCTCTCCCTCTCTGTCCCTTTCTGTCCTCCCTCTCTGTCCCCCTCTGCCCTCTCTCTCCACCTCTCTGTTCCATCTCTCTTACCTCTCTGTCCCCCTCTGTCCTCCTCTTCCCCCTCTCTCTCCCCTCTCTGTCCCCCTCTGCCCTCCTCTCTCTCCACCTCTCTGTTCCCTCTCTCTTACCTCTCTGTCCCCCTCTGTCCTCCTCTTCCCCCTCTCTCTCCCTCTCTGTCCCCCTCTGCCCTCCTCTCTCTCCACCTCTCTTTTCCCTCTCTATTACCTCTCTGTCCCTCTCTGTCCTCCTCTTCCCCCTCTCTCTCCCCTCTCTGTCCTCCTCTTTCCCCCCTCTCTCCTCCTCTCTCTCCCCCTCTGTCCTCCTCTCCCCCTCTCTCTCCCCCTCTCTCTCACCACTGAGCTGCCAAATCGGTACAGAACTGAACACTCTTTTCCCTCTACACTATTTCCCACTTAATCTTTCTCTCTTAATCTTACTCTCCCTCTCTTCCATGTGGTCGTGATCTTCAGACACTCTCACTCTGAGCAACGCTGGCATCAAGGTGTGTGAGTCTGAAAACCACAGAGCTACTGTAAGATAATCAACATGTGGCTGGTCTGGGATCAAGTGTAAACACATACACACCATCCATATGCCAAAGGGGGACATATCTCTACTATTTAACCTTAATTCAACTAGTTAAGAACAAATTCTTATTAACAATGACGTCCTACCCCAGCCAAACTCTCCCCTAACCCGAACGATAATGGGCCAATTGTGCGCCCCCCTATGGGACACCCGATCACGGCCGGTTGTGATACAGCCCGGCTCGAACTCAGGTCTGTAGTGACCGATGCACCACTCAGGATCTGATGTGACAAAATCGAATGATGAAAATGAATATTTTGGATTTGTTGTCTTGCCAAAGTACACACAATATTCACAATGCAAACACACATGTTCAGGCAGTATCTTCACACAAATATCCATAACAGACATGGATACACAGACATCAACACATGTACATGTACTCTCACATACACATACTGTATCTTTCTACGTGTACAGTAAGCCTATATGGTCCAATTTCCAGAGGAGCATGATGTCTGTTATTGACATTCACAACCACCAATCGATAGCACCCATCCAAGACTCTCTCATGAATATGCTAATGCAGTCACAGATGTGCCTCTCTGGCACTCATTATTGGCTGCAGTCTGCAGGAGAGAGGAGGAGGTGAAAGAGTGTGTGTGTGTGTGTGTGTGTGTGTGTGTGTGTGTGTGTGTGTGTGTGTGTGTGTGTGTGTGTGTGTGTGTGTGTGTGTGTGTGTGTGTGTGTGTGTGTGTGTGTGTGTGTGTGTGTGTGTGTGTGTGTGTGTGTGAGCAATCCCCTGTCCCAGCAAATGGGCTATTATAACCTCTGGGCTCATTAAGACACATGGAGCTACATAATATTCAATAGAAGTATATTCAGAACAGACAAGGTTTTCTGTCATGTAGGATGAGGAATCCTGTCTGATGTGTTACATTTCAATCTGTAGGATTGGGATCATTACCCCCACTGAAGAAGCCCTGAGGTGTGAGCCCACTGACAGAGCCATCATGCAATCAGCACCTGATTTACACCTTGACCAATTACATCCTTATTCTCACCTCAACCATTCAGATTCTTATTTCCACCTAGACAAGCCTGTGCCGTCTGTGTGCTCCACAACCCTGCCAGTTAAATGAGCCCTCTTATTTTATTTGACATTTTTAATTGAACCTTTATTTAACTAGGCAAGTCGGTTAAGAACAAATTCTTATTTACAATGACGGCCTACCCCGGCCAAAACTGGACGACGCTGGGCCAATTGTGCGCAGCCCTATGGGACTCCTATTCACAGCCGGATGTGATACAGCCTGGAATTGAACCAGGGACTGTAGTGGCGCCTCTTGCAGTGCCTTAGACCACTGTGCCACTTGGGAGCAAATCAGATCTGATGCAGATAAGATACACCCCAGCCAGGCACTGTGACATCTACAGGCACACTGATTTCTTCTGCATGCTAACTCAAGGGTGAACTGTAGCCCAGACTCTATGGTGGTGTAAATCGATGTACTGTATACTGGTGTATAAAGGTGTATTTTGTTATATAATTCCGATACATTATAACCATAGTTACTCAAGTTTGGATGTCTTGTGAAAAACGATCACGATCTCAGTACGATCGGACATCCGACGAGTTAAGCCAAACATGGTCTCATCTTCCTCCTCTTCTTTCTCCCCCTCTTCCTCCTCCTAATTCTTACACTCCATCTCACTCTTCCAAAACAGAAAAGACAGAAACAGCTCTCATGGGGGGGAGGGGCAGAATGGTGCGGGTGGACGTATGAACGAAGAACAGAGTACCCACACAGCGAAGCGGAGGAGTGGAGAGGAAGAGAGGATGAGAGGACGTCACGGCAACAGAGAGTGTGTGGGCGCAGGGAGATGAGTGGGAGTGATGTGGGCTGCATTCCAGCACTGCTCTCTGTCTCTCCAGCTCTCTATTTCATTCATATGTCCTTCTGTCTTCAAATTATTTCCTCTTCTCTCATTTCCTCTCCATCTCTTTATCTAGGATATTTATTTCTGAAAACGTTGTAAATCTCACATGCCAGTAACGACCCACAGTTGAAACTTTTACACGGCCGATCTTTCTATTTCTCTCTATCCATAGAATTATTTTAATATGCACTCACATAGGCCAGTAGTGATGGGGTGTCCTGTGTACTCTCCCATCCCCTGGTTCCTAGCTCCTCACTGCTCTGTAACCTTCTGTAGATAATGCATCCTTTATGGCTTACACTCATAGAAAGTCCCTGTGTGTGTGTGTGTGTCTTATTGGACATGAACCCTCCTCCTTTCCCTCTCATCCCTCTGTCTCACCCTCCTCCTTTACCTCTCATCCCTCTGTCTCACCCTCCTCCTTACCATCTCATCCCTCTGTCTCACCCTCCTCCTTTCCCTCTCATCCCTCTGTCTCACCCTCCTTTCCCTCTCATCCCTCTGTCTCACCCTCCTCCTTTCCCTCTCATCCCTCTGTCTCACCCTCCTCCTTTCCCTCTCATCCCTCTGTCTCACCCTCCTTTCCCTCTCATCCCTCTGTCTCACCCTCCTCCTTTCCCTCTCATGTGTGCATGTCTTGAGGCTGGTTTTATGATCAATATTCCCTCACACTACTGAGCCTTGTGTTTCTGCTTGTCCTCCTACTGATGACACACACTGAGATGAGGAATCAGGATCTAAACTGCTGACTCATACAAAAAGAAAGAGGAAGAGAGAGAAAGAGAGAGAGATTTCAACAAAGACTGAGGGTCTGTCTGGTCCTCCTGGAGTGTCTGAGGGTCTGTCTCGTCCTCCTGGAGTGTCTGAGGGTCTGTCTGGTCCTCCTGGAGTGTCTGAGAGTCAGTCTGGTCCTCCTGGAGTGTCTGAGGGTCTGTCTCGTCCCCCTGGAGTGTCTGGGGGTCTGTCTGGTCCTCCTGGATTGTCTGAGAGTCAGTCTGGTCCTCCTGGAGTATCTGAGGGTATGTCTGGTCCTCCTGGAGTGTCTGAGAGTCTGTCTGGTCCTCCTGGAGTGTCTGAGGGTCTGTCTGGTCCTCCTGGAGTGTCTGAGAGTCTGTCTGGTCCTCCTGGAGTGTCTGGTCCTCCTGGAGTGTCTGGTCCTCCTGGAGTGTCTGAGGGTCTGTCTGGTCCTCCTGGAGTGTCTGGTCCTCCTGGAGTGTCTGAGGGTCTGTCTGGTCCTCCTGGAGTGTCTGGTCCTCCTGGAGTGTCTGGTCCTCCTGGGTCTGTCTGGTCCTCCTGGTGTGTCTGAGAGTCTGTCTGGTCCTCCAACAGATGGCTGAGCAGTCTGTCTGGTCCTCCATCTCCCCTCCATCTCACCCACACACACACACACACACACACACACACACACACACACACACACACACACACACACACACACACACACACACACACACACACACACACACACACACACACACACACACACACACACACACACACACACACACACACACACACACAGAGTGAGTTCTGGAAAAAATAAGTTTCATACAAGACTCTGACTATCATTCTTTTTCATATGATAAAAAACGAAATTTTCAATATCTCAAAATCATTTTAGTGTGGAAGGGAACAAGAGTCCTCCTTTATCTATCATCACACTAGGCGAGACCCAAATGCAGACACAGGAGGCAGATGGTTGGAGTTTAAGATTTTTAATAAATCCAAAGGGAATTGGCAAGAGAATGGCATGGACAGGCAAAAGTCATAACCAGATCAGAGTCTTGGAGGTACAGAGTGGCAGGAGGTCCAGGAGGTACAGAGTGGCAGGAGGTCCAGGAGGTACAGAGTGGCAGGAGGTCCAGGAGGTACAGAGTGGCAGGAGGTCCAGGAGGTACAGAGTGGCAGGAGGTCCAGGAGGTACAGAGTGGCAGGAGGTCCAGGAGGTACAGAGTGGCAGGAGGTCCAGGAGGTACAGAGTGACAGGAGGTCCAGGAGGTACAGAGTGGCAGGAGGTCCAGGAGGTACAGAGTGGCAGGAGGTACAGAGTGGCAGGAGGTACAGAGTGGCAGGAGGTCCAGGAGGTACAGAGTGGCAGGCAGGCTTGAGGTCAAGGCAGGCAGAATGGTCAGGCAGGTGGGTACAGAGCCAGAACAGGCAAGGGTCAAAACTGTTAGGACTAGAAAAAGGTTAAAAGGCAAAGCATGAAAAACAGGAAAAAATGCTGGTAGGCTTGGAAATACAAGACGAGCTGGCACAGAGAGATAGGAAACACAGGGATAAATAAACTGGGGAAAACAAGCGACACCTGGAGGGGGTGGAGACAATAACGAGGACAGGTCAAACAGATCAGGGTGTGACATTATTAGAAAAATCTGATCTCTTTTCATTGGAAAGCTTTGTTCATATTGGAAGTTTGAAGTGGCTCAAATCCCCCCAAAATGTTTCCTGCTTTGAATATTCAAATAACTGAGAAACATCCATGGCAGGCATTGTAACTTGCTACATAACTTCTGAGTGATTGGAAGCAGGAGCACCACCCCCAATCAGGCTACACCACTTCGCACACAACCGTCGTTACTATGACAACTAGCGTAGCCATGTCAGCAAATGACTGCTGTCTGAACACAGCACATCTGATTTGGTCACTTGTATCTTGCTGTTTGGACAGTCAGTATTCTAAAACAGATGTTTTTATTTACTGATTTAAGTAGTGTGAACATGGATTTAGAGACAGACAAGGGTCTGGGGGAAACTACCTAACCTTGAGGCAATACTGTTGACATTTTCTACAGATAGACAGGGTGTGTGTGTCTTTATGTGCGTAACTGTGTGTATGTGTGTGTGTGTGTGTGTGTGTGTGTGTGTGTGTGTGTGTGTGTGTGTGTGTGTGTGTGTGTGTGTGTGTGTGTGTGTGTGTGTGTGTGTGTGTGTGTGTGTGTGTGTGTGTGTGTGTGTGTGTGTGTGTGTGTGTGTGTGATTGTGTTTACACAGACAGATGAGGAGTTATTTAACAGGGGGTTGAATACCTAAGGCTGATGGATTGGATGTAGAAAAACAAGGACGACTAGACTGCTTATTTGGACAAGGATCATACAAGGCTATAGACTGGGAGGTAAGGAATGTGTTTGTCTGTGTGACTGAGTGTGTGTGTGAGTGTGTGTGTGTTTGTGGTGATTGGGGAGGAGGAGGAGGGGCAGGCATAGTAAACTTTGACCCAGTTCTGAGAGACATCATGGGTATAGGTCATTTGGTTCACAACAAACAGTTCACGCATGTTTTTATTCATTTAACGTTTATTTTGACAGGGAGTCATGCTGAGACCAAGGTCTCTTTCTCAGATGAGCCCTGCATACATGTCAGTACACATCAATACACATCAATAAACATCAATACACATCAATAAACATCAAGCCTGATTCAATGCCATGATCCCATTAGTAGTATTCGGCCCCCTTCACACTCAAGTTGTACAACTAATGTAGAATACATTTGGCACAATGATACAACAGAGAGTTTTTCTGTGCAAATATAATGACAAAATCACTGTGGAGTCAAACCTTGTGCTTGTCATTGTGGGGACCACAGCTGACTTCAGGTCATTCTAGCACAACAGCCCATCCTATCATATGACCATGTCGCACATGAAGTGTCTGCCACATGTAGATAACATATAGACTACTTGTTCCCATCTGTTAGTAAAGACACATCATTTTTGCTGAGATCACAAATCCCTCTGGGTGAGGAAGGTACAGTAGAAGGGAAGCCAATGGGGTGATGTTCTGTAGCTCTGTCCGGACTGTCAGAAATGGAAAGGTAAATCAAACACTCTCTGTTTGATTAGTAGGTACAGAACACGGGGAGGAACCTAGTTTATGGATGTTTCGACAGTCAAGAATTAATCCACACACACACACACGCACGCACGCACGCACGCACGCACGCACGCACGCACGCACGCACGCACGCACGCACGCACGCACGCACGCACGCACGCACACACACACACACACACACACACACACACACACACACACACACACACACACACACACACACACACACACACACACACACGTGTTCTCTCCTCTTCTGCTGAGTTGTGGACAGAGCATCTGTAGAGGATAATGAAAGCCTGTCAGTGAGAAGGTCTGTCAGAGAGAAGGTCTGTCAGAGAGAAGGCCTGTCAGTGAGAAGGCCTGTCAGTGAGAAGGTCTGTTAGTGAGAAGGTCTGTCAGTGAGAAGGCCTGTCAATGAGAAGGTCTGTCAGTGAGAAGGTCTGTCAGTGAGAAGGTCTGTCAGTGAGAAGGCCTGTCAGTGAGAAGGTCTGTTAGTGAGAAGGCCTGTCAGTGAGAAGGTCTGTCAGTGAGAAGGTCTGTTAGTGAGAAGGCCTGTCAGTAAGAAGGTCTGTCAGTGAGAAGGTCTGTTAGTGAGAAGGCCTGTCAGTGAGAATATCTGTCAGTGAGAAGGTCTGTCAGTGAGAAGATCTGTCAGTGAGAAGGCCTGTCAGTGAGAAGGTCTGTCAGTGAGAAGGTCTGTCAGTGAGAAGGTCTGTCAGTGAGAAGGCTTGTCAGTGAGAAGGTCTGTCAGTGAGAAGGCCTGTCAGTGAGGCACAGGATGCCTATACACGGAGCTGTCACGTTGGGCTTGATGATTAACACACCGTAGAGCAATGGTATGGATGGTGGATCTGTTTTGAATGTGCACAACATCTTAGTGGTTTACGCGCTGTGTTAAGCTTTGAGAGATCATTTGAGGTTGTTTGAGGATAGAATGTGTTTGAGGATAGAATCCATCAGCAAGATAGAGAAAGAGAAGATGATCTATTTGGGTAGCTAGGGGAATCTCTTCCATTTAGACTTAATGTGTCTTCAACCAGTCAGACATCCCAAGACCTGCCATAGACCTGGTCCCCCTCTGCTTTTACAGCACTGAGGCATTTTAATAGATATTATGATGAACTAATGATCATTAAGGTAAGTGTGGAAAAGGACTGCTCAGCTCTGTGCATCGTAGCGTAGCTTATCTATCTGGATGGCAGAATCCCAGGCAGTGGGTTTAAAATATATATATATTTATTTATCCATTATTTTACCAGGTAAGTTGACTGAAAACACGTTCTCATTTACAGCAACGACCTGGGGAATAGTTACAGGTTAGAGGAGGGGATTAATGAGCCAATTGTAAACTGGGGGTTATTAGGTGGCTGGTTAGCTGTTAGCGTTCTAGCTAGCTAGTGGCTGTCATGTGATGGTAAAGGTCCCACCCCATTGCACATGTGTGCAGTGACTGAGTGTTAAAACACTCCACAGCGACTTACATTCTCACTATACAGGCGAGACAGATCTGCATCACAACTCCACACTCAATAAATCAACTCTTTCTGGGTTTCATGCTAAACTACACCAGTTAATAGGAAGTGCAGGCTGCATGCATATCTTATCTCTCTACTGCACTGCATGGCGTACTAGTCATTTGCATGTTGAGTGAAGTCATCATTTAGCGGTCTCTCTCCCCGCAGTCAAGCACCATTAACAAAGCCTCTCACCCCTTACGCAAGCTCAGTTACATCACATGACAGCCGCTAGCTAGCAGAACGCTAACAGCTAACCAGCCACAGTAGGCTAATTAGGGGTTGATAAAGTATTGTTGTAAGGGAAAATCCAGTCTGAAATGTCAAAGTTGGAATTACAAACATCAGAAGCTTTTTTCTTAATATGCATATGTCTCAAAAACTCAGTTTTCCTGAGTCTGCACAGAACTGCCAGGACCTTAGATCAATGGAAACACTCAAGTTTTTAATCCTGTATCTCTTGACACATTCCTGAAAATAGTCATGCCCTCTAAACCTTCCAGCTGTCTACTGGACCTTATTCAAACTAAACTACTGAAAGAGCTGCTTCCTGTGCTTGGCCTTCCTATGTTGAACATAATAAACTGCTCCCTATCCACCGGATGTGTACCAAACTCACTAAAAGTGACAGTAATAGAGCCTCTCTTGAAAAAGCCAAACCTTGACACGGAAAAACAATATATACAGTACCTACACATACGCTACGGTCACAAGAAGCAGGATTCCTTATTCTTCCTAGAATTTCTAAGCTAACAGCTGGAGGCAGATCTTTCTCCTACAGAGCAACATTTTTATGGAATGGTCTGCCTATCCATGTGAGAGACGCAGACTCGATCTCAACCTTTAACTCTTTACTTAAGACTCTTCTCTTCAGTAGGTCTATGATTGAGTGTAGTGTGGCCCAGGAGTGTGAAGGTGAACAGAAAGGCACTGGAGCAACGAACCGCCCTTGCTGTCTCTGCCTGGCCGGTTCCCCTCTTTCCAATGGGATTCTCTGCTTTGACCCTATTATGAGGGCTGAGTCACTGGCTTGCTTGCGCTCTTCCATCCTTCCTGTCCTCGGGCTTGTGCGGTGGGGAAGATCTTCGTGGGCTTTAATCATCCTTGTCTCAGGGTAGTAAGTTAGTGGTCTGTGATATCCCTTTAGTGGGGTGGGGCTGTGCTTTGGCAAAGTGGGTGGGGAAATATCCTGCCTGGTTGGCCCTGTCTGTGGGTAGCTTTGGATGGGTCCACGTCTCAGTCTCCAGTATCTATGCTGCAATTGTCTATGTGCCTGCTGTCTCACCCTCTGACTAACCTCTGGCTATGAAAGGTCAACTGACATTTACCCTGTGGTGCTGACTTTTTGCACCCTCTATAACCACTGTGATTATTATCTCACCCTGCTGGTCATCTATGAATGTTTGAACATCTTGAAGAATGATCTATTCTTAATTAATGGCTATGTACTCTTATGATCTCCACCTGGCATCGCCAGAAGAGGACTGGCCAACCCTCAAAGCCTGGTTCCTCTCTATGTTTGTTCCTAGGTTCCTGCCTTTCTAGGGAGTTTTTCCTAGCTGCCGTGCTTCTACATCTGTATTGCTTGCTGTTTGGGGTTTTAGGCAGGGTTTATTTATGAGGACTTTGTGACAACTGCTGATGTAAAAAGGGCTTTATAAATAAAATTGATTGATTGATTGATTGATTGATTGATTTAAAGGAAAGTTTTCCTGCAACAGGGGGATCAAATTAAGATCTTAAATCTGTACTCAGAGTTCAAAGGTTATAAAACAACCCTGGGATGAATGGATTTTGATCTCATCACTGAGGGTACTGAGAGACAGACAACCTTGAAGACCTTGAAGACTAGTCTTCTGCTATGCAACAAGCCATCACAGTTTCACTGCAGAATTAGACGTTTATCCACGTTTCTCCAAAAGTGTTTTAAACACTGGATTGACTCCTCCTGCCCAGCATCGTTCCGTTTCTCCAAATATTCAATTTCAAAGTGTTTTTAAGGGTTATGTTCTGGGATAGGGCTAAAACATGATGTTTAGGCATTCATTCCAAGTGGTTAATTTAAGGGTTAAGGTTTGGGATCGGGTTTGAACACGAGACCTTTGATCCACAGTCATTATGGTACACAGTCATGATGTAATAGAGCACACTGTTGCCCATAGTGGCCGGTTTTCAAGGCATTTCACGATGTCCAATTTCGAAGTCACTCTTGAGCAATCTGCCTGGACATGGACCATGGGTTTAAATACTTCACACATATTTTAAAGTGTATTCTTTAACTGTAAATATCAGAGAGTATATTAAACTGTAATGGTTCTGGCTGTGCGTATTGGTTTTTGTGTGTTGGGTTATATATTTGTTTTAGTGTGGGTGGTAGAATGGAAAACTTACTGTATGTCAGGGGTATTAAATTATTGAACAACGTTACCACCATGAGTGTAGTCATTCAGATAGATTTGAGTGTGTACTCTTAATTGTGTGTTTACTTGCCTGTGTGTGTGTGTGTACTAATGTAAGGATGTGCATTAGGTGTGTACCAGCAGCTTTTGAATTATTGAACAAACCATTATCACTTTGGCAGATTGTGGTATTTGCAGTTTGATTAGTGTTGCCCTAACAATAATGGGTCTCAACATTACCCCTTTGGAAGAACAGGGTAACAACTTTGTCAGTTTTACTTAAGGATCCTCTTAAGGATCGGACCCTTTTTTTCAATTTTCACCTAAAATGACATACCCAAATCTAAATGCCTGTAGCTCAGGACCTGAAACAAGGATATGCATATTCTTGTTACCACTTGAAAGGAAACACTTTGAAGTTTGTGGAAATGTGAAAGAAATGTAGGAGAATATAACACAATAGATCTGGTAAAAGATCAAAAGAATATTGCACCATTATCTTTGAAATGCAAGAAAAAGGCCATAATTGTAACGAAATTCGTCTGTTGTTTGAAGAGAGTCAGACCGAAATGCAGCGTGTAGGTTACTCATGACTTTTAATGAAGATAATGCGGTACATGAAATAACTGAAGAAGAAAACAACAAACGAGTGAAACTAATTACAGCCTATCTGGTGACTAACACAGAGACAGGTACAATCACCCACGAAATACAACGTGCACTCAGGCTACCTAAATACGGTTCTCAATCCGAGACAACGAGAATCAGCTGACTCCAATTAGGAATCGCCTCAGGCAGCCAAGCCTAACTAGACACACCCCTAATAATACACACTCCCAATTAATACAAACCCCAATACGAAATACAACATATAAACCCATGTCACACCCTGGCCTACCCAAACATATAACAAAAACACAAGATACAATGACCAAGGCGTGACAGAACCCCCCTAAGGTGCGGACTCCGGGACGCACCTCAAGAGCATAGGGAGGGTCCGGGTGGGCGTCTGTCCATGGTGGCGGTTCTGGCTCGGGACGTGGACCCCACTCCATAAATGTCCTAGTTCCTCCCCTTCGCGTCCTAGGATAATCCACCTTCTCCGCCGACCATGGCCTAATAGTCCTCACCCTGATCCCCACATAACTGAGGGCAGCTCGGGACCGAGGGGCAGCTCGGGACAGAGGGGCAGCTCGGGACAGAGGGGCAGCTCGGGACAGAGGGGCAGCTCGGGACAGAGGGGCAGCTCGGGACAGAGGGGCAACTCAGGACAGAGGGGCAACTCAGGACAGAGGGGCAACTCAGGACAGAGGGGCATCTCAGGACAGAGGGGCATCTCAGGACAGAGGGGCAGCCCGGGACAGAGGGGCAGCCCGGGACCGAAGCAGCCCGGTACTGAGGGGAAGCCCGGTACTGAGAGGGAGCCCAGTACAGAGAGGAAGCCTAGTACTAAGAGGAAGCTCAGTACTGAGAGGAAGCTCAGGCAGGTAGTAGGCTCCGGTAAATCCTGGCTGGCTGGTGGACCTGGATGATTAAGGTTGTCTGGCCGATCTAGAAGATCTTGGCAGACTGGCACTTCTGGCGGATCCTGGCAGACTGGCACTTCTGGTGGATCCTGGCAGACTGGTGACGCTGGGCCGACTGGCGGCGCTGGGCAGACAGGAGACTCCGGCAGCGCAGAAGAGGAGAAAGGCTCTGGCTGCGCTGAACAGGCGGGAGACTCCAACAGCGCAGGAGAGGAGAAAAGCTCTGGCTGCGCTAAACAGGCGAGGCACACTGGACGCGCTGGGCCGACTGGGAGCACTGGTGGCGCTGGACAGACAGGAGACTCCGGCAGCGCAGGAGAGGAGAAAGGCTCTGGCTGCGCTGAACAGGCGGGAGACTCCAACAGCGCAGGAGAGGAGAAAATCTCTGGCTGCGCTGAACAGGCGAGGCGCACTGGACGCGCTGGGCCGACTGGAAGCACTGGTGGCGCTGGACAGACAGGAGACTCCGGCAGCGCAGGAGAGGAGAAAGGCTCTGGCTGCGCTAAACAGGCTGGAGACTCCGATAGCACAGGAGGGGAGAAAAGCACTGGCTGTGCTGAACAGGCGATGCGCACTGGACGCGCTAGACCGACTGGGAGCACTGGTGGCGCTGGACAGACAGGAGACTCAGGCAGCGCAGGAGAGGAGAAAGGCTCTGGCTGCGCTAAACAGGCGGGAGACTCCGATAGCGCAGGAGAGGAGAACAGCTCTGGTTGCGCTAAACAAGCGGGAGACTCCGGCAGCGCAGGAGAGGAGAAAGGATCTGGCTGCGCTGAACAGGCGAGGCGCACTGGACGCGTGGTGCGTGGTGCTGGAACTGGTGGTACTGGCGCGAGGACACGCACAGGAAGCCTGGTGCGGGGAGCTGCTACCGGAGGACTGGTGTGTAGAGGTGGCTCTGGATAGACCGGACCGTGCAGGCGCACTGGAGCTCTTGAGCACCGAGCCTGCCCAAGCTTACCTGGCTCGATGCCCACTCTAGCCCGGCCAATAGGAAGGGCTGGTATGTGTCGCAGCTGGCTCTGCACCCGCACTGGAAACACCATGCGCTCCATAGCATAACACGGTGCCTGCCCGGTCTCTCTAGCCCAACTGTGAGCACAGGGAGTATGCGCAGGTTTCCTACCTGGCATAACTATTCTCCCTTTTAGCCCCTCCCAATATTTTTTTGGGGGTGACTTTCCGGTTTCCAACCGCGTCGCTGTGCTGCCTCCTCATACTTGTGCCTCTCCGCTTTAGCTGCTTCTATTTCCTCCTTGGGAAGGCGATATTCTCCCGGCTGCGCCCAGGGTCCTTTTCCATCTAATATCATCTCCCAAGACCAGAAGTCCTCATATTGCTGCTCCTCACAATTAACAGGAGAGTAGGCTCAGGTCTGACTCCTGACTCTGCCACTCTCTCTGCGCTTTCCCCGTTGCCTACGGTTTTTGCTCTGTAAAGCCGTGCTTTCCTTTCGATTCCATACGTGTATAGCCCTCTTCGCATTGCTGTAGGAATCCCAGGCGGGCTCCTGCACTCGCTCTGGGTCGGCCGCCCACCTGTCGATTTCTTCCCACATAGTATACTCCTTGCTTCTGTTGTCCATAACGTCCACCTTCAGATCCTGCCAGTTCCCACGCTGCTCGGTCTGTGAATGGTGGTGGGTGATTCTGTAACGAAATTCGTCTGTTGTTTGAAGAGAGTCAGACCGAAATGCAGCGTGTAGGTTACTCATGACTTTTAATGAAGATAATGCGGTACATGAAAATAACTGAAAATACAAAAACAACAAACGAGTGAAACTAATTACAGCCTATCTGGTGACTAACACAGAGACAGGTACAATCACCCACCAAATACAACGCGCACTCAGGCTACCCAAATACGGTTCCCAATCCGAGACAACGAGAATCAGCTGACTCCAATTAGGAATCGCCTCAGGCAGCCAAGCCTAACTAGACACACCCCTAATAATACACACTCCCAATTAATACAAACCCCAATACGAAATACAACATATAAACCCATGTCACACCCTGGCCTACCCAAACATATAACAAAAACACAAGATACAATGACCAAGGCGTGACAATAATGTATTATTCCAGCCCAGGTGCAATTTAGATATTCACCACAAGATGGCAGTAGTGTATGTGCAAAGGTTTAGGCTGACCCAATGAACAATTGCATTTCTGTTCAAAATTTTGCATCAAGACTGCCCAAATGTGCCTAATTTCTTCATTAATAACTTTTCATGTTCAAAACTTCGCACCCTCCTCAAACAATAGCATGGTATTCTTTCACTGTAATCAAATCAAATCAAATTTATTTATATAGCCCTTCGTACATCAGCTGATATCTCAAAGTGCTGAACAGAAACCCAGCCTAAAACCCCAAACAGCAAACAATGCAGGTGTAAAAGCACGGTGGCTAGGAAAAACTCCCTAGAAAGGCCAAAACCTAGGAAGAAACCTAGAGAGGAACCGGGCTATGTGGGGTGGCCAGTCCTCTTCTGGCTGTGCCGGGTGGAGATTATAACAGAACGTGGCCAAGATGTTCAAATGTTCATAAATGACCAGCATGGTTGAATAATAGTAAGGCAGAACAGTTGAAACTGGAGCAGGAGCATGGCCAGGTGGACTGGGGACAGCAAGGAGTCCTCATGTCAGGTAGTCCTGGGACATGGTCCTAGGGCCCAGGCCAGTTGAAACTGGAGCAGCAGCATGGCCAGATGGACTGGGGACAGCAAGGAGTCATCATGTCAGGTAGTCCTGGGGCATGGTCCTAGGGCTCAGGTCCTCCGAGAGAGAGAAAGAAAGAGAGAAGGAGAGAATTAGAGAACGCACACTTAGATTCACACAGGACACCTGAATAGGACAGGAGAAGTACTCCAGATAAACAAACTGACCCTAGCCCCCGACACAAACTACTGCAGCATAAATACTGGAGGCTGAGACAGGAGGGGTCAGGAGACACTGTGGCCCCATCCGAGGACACCCCGGACAGGGCCAAACAGGAAGGATATAACCCCACCCACTTTGCCAAAGCACAGCCCCCACACCACTAGAGGGAAATCTTCAACCACCAACTTACCATCCTGAGACAAGGCCGAGTATAGCCCACAAAGATCTCCGACACGGTACAACCCAAGGGGGGAACCCAGACAGGCCGACCACAACAGTGAATCAACCCACCCAGGTGACGCACCCCCCAGGGACGGCACGAGAGAGCCCCAGCAAGCCAGTGACTCAGCCCCGTAACAGGGTTAGAGGCAAAGAATCCCAGTGAAAAGAGGGGAACCGGCCAGGCAGAGACAGCAAGGGCGGTTCGTTGCTCCAGAGCCTTTCCGTTCACCTTCCCACTCCTGGGCCAGACTACACTCAATCATATGACCCACTGAAGAGATGAGTCTTCAGTAAAGACTTAAAGGTTGAGACCGAGTTTGCGTCTCTGACATGGGTAGGCAGACCGTTCCATAAAAATGGAGCTCTATAGGAGAAAGCCCTGCCTCCAGCTGTTTGCTTAGAAATTCTAGGGACAATTAGGAGGAGTAATAGCTACTGTCAATTGAACAGTGCAGTTAGATTAACAAGAATATGAGCTTTCTGCCAATATCACATATGTCTATGTCCTGGGAAATGTTCTTGTTACTTACAACCTAATGCTAATCGCTTTAGCCTACGTTAGCTCAACTGTCCCGCAGGGGACCCACCAATCCTGAAGACACACACACACACAAACTCACGCGCATACACACATGAGCACACACACACACACGTGTACCATGTCCCCACGTCCTGCAACACTTCTGATCTTTGTATCCCAGGGGGGTGGAGAGACACAGTAGGATAGATGAACTTGCCACCATTTCACTGTCTGCCCTTTTTTTTGCCCTGAGTGATGGATGAACTAACCATGTATCCTGTTTACATGCGCGCGCAAGCACACACACACACACACACACACACACACACACACACACACACACACGCACACGCACACGCACACGCACACGCACACGCACGCACGCACACGCACGCACGCGCGCGCACACACACGCACACGCACGCGCACACGCACGCACACACGCACGCACGCGCGCGCACGCTCGCACACTCACACACACGCACACGCACACGCACACGCACACACACACACACACACACACACACACACACACACACACACACACACACACACACACACACACACACACACACACACACACACACACACACACACACACACACTATTAATTGTAATGTACAGATGTAGCATTTTAATTTGATCAGCCTGTTGCAGGAAAAGTAATACTTGTGATGTGTTTGAGGTTCAAAAAAAGCTTCTGAGGTTTGTAATTTCCACTTTGAAAATGTCCAACATGATTTTTCCTCAGGAACAATGTAACAACCACTACAAAAATGTCCATTAAATATAATCCATATAATAATTCACATTTCCTGTTGCTGCAGGATAATTTCCCTGCTGTAGCAAACTGGCTCAAATTAAGGTCGGACATCTGTTTTTACGTATGCATGTGTGTGTGTGTGTGTAATGTCTAAACATACGTTTGTTTATGTTTACGTAACCAAGGGTGTGAGAGTGCCTCTCCTCTCACACAGAGGTGGTGGAGAACAGCTGAGGCAATGGAGGGTAACTGCAGCTCTCAGGAGAGATATGTGAGAGAAGTGTGTGTGTGTGTGTACCACATGTTTACACAACCTGGAGTGTGAGACGGTATTTCCTGTTACTCAGACATAGGAGAGAACAGCTGAGCGTAACTCTGATCCTCTATGGTTGGATGTGCGGTATCTGGGATACGTGTCTGGCCTTTCCCTCTGTGTCGGAAACCTTTTACTCCAGGTTTAGAGTCACCTCTGACCCCTCTTTACCACACTGAGGTCCACATCCCTTGACTCCTAGGAACCTGACAGGCATTACACAACACAACAGAATAACAAAAACATGATCTCTCTCTGATGAACTGACCCTGAACACAGGGGCGCCCCAGGGGTGTGTCCTTTCACAGTTGTTGTTCTCTATCTACACTAACAAACTGAAAATCAGAGGAAACAATGTGAGGCTTTTCAAGTATGTGGATGACATGGCTCTGGTAGGACTCTTTTAAAGATGCTACGTCAGATGGGGACAGCTATTTTAAATAGACCAACAACCTTCAAGAATGGTGTTGGTCAAGTGTGACTGTGTGACTGTTTCCACATCAATGTGGAAAAGACAAAGGAGCTGATCTTCAATGGCAACAACTTACCAATGTCCCAACCAGTCTCTCTGAATGACCAGCCAGTGGAGGTGGTTGAATGTTTTAAATACCTAGGCACACAAATTGATAATAAGCTGAGTTTTACAGACAATTCAGACTGTATTTTTTGAAAGCAAGCCAACGTCTGTTCTTAATCAGGAAATGAAAGGGGTTTGGGGTCAGCCAGGGTCTTCTGGAGAGGGTGTACAGCAGCTTGGTGGAGAGCATCCTCACGTTCAATATGACAGTCTGCTATGGTAATCTGAGTGTGAGGAGAAAAAGCAAACTGACCAAAATAGTAAACACAGCCAGCAAAATAATTGGCTGACCACAGGCACAGTTGAGCATTCTGTTCCACAAGGCAACCAAAAAGAAGGTCCTAGAAAAGAAGGTACTAAAGAAAAGAAGGAACAACGAAAAGAAGGTCCTAGAAAAGAAGATACTAAAGAAAAGAAGGTACCCGAAAAGCCAGGAGATGGGAAAGCAGGATCTTTTAAAGCAAGATTCTTATAAAGAGTAGAGGTGAGAAAACGGGTGAATGTGTGAATGGGTGGAGCACGATACACCTTTTTAATGTCAAGTCAAAAAGGAACACACTACACACACACTACTGTGTGACTGTTCTTTTGTGGCACTGGTGTTTTCAAGGTGGAAGCCGGTCTGTAAGTGTTGGGAAGGGGTGTGGTAACCTGTCACCTAAAACCACTTAAAACCACTTAAATCACAAAGAGACAGGCACTCTTTTAACCCACTACTGATCTGTCAATCTCTCTGCTTTTTGTTTTTATTTTCATTTCTTCCCTTCTGTTCCTTTATTTCTATACATCTGCTACTGACCTCCTGCATCGTTTATCTCTCTCCTTCCTTCTCTCTTTCCATCTCTCTCCTTCCTTCTCTCTTTCCATCTCTCTCCTTCCTTCTCTCTTTCCATCTCTCTCCTTCCTTCTCTCTTTCCAGCTCTCTCCTTCCTTCTCTCTTTCCATCTCTCTCCTTCCTTCTCTCTTTCCATCTCTCTCCTTCCTTCTCTCTTTCCATCTCTCTCTTTCTTCAACTAGGGTATCCTCTCATGTGAAGGATCCTTTGTCTCCAGATTAAGAGGTTTGGCTGGGTGATCCTTAATCATCTCTTTACTTTTTGTTATTTATATTCAGGAGAGGGGGAGAGATGAGAGGGCTCCTTCGATTTTAATCTGGAGATCACTTTCCATAGGGGGCCCCAATCTGCGCCGTTGTAGTGTTACGTTCCCATAACTCAAACTCAAAATGTCATCGCTCACAGAAAAGGGAACTAACAAAGGAAATCACTTTGACAAACAAAAGAGATAAGGGTTTCAAAGGGGGTTCTGAAAGGCAGAAAGTGTGTGTTTTATGTGTGTGTGCATTTCCTATTTAGGTAAGCAGGGGGGCACGGCAGAGTAATTAGAGGAATAGAGAGCGAGACAGACAGAGAGAGAGAGAGAGCGAAAGAGAGAGAGAGAGAGAGAGAGAGAGAGAGAGAGAGAGAGAGAGAGAGAGAGAGAGAGAGAGAGAGAGAGAGAGAGAGAGAGAGAGAGAGAGAGAGAGAGAGAGAGAGAGAAAACATACGACATTATAAAATCCATGTACACAAACAACAAGTGTGCGGTTAAAATTGGCAAAAAACACACACATTTCTTCACACAGGGTCGTGGGGTTAGACAGGGATGCAGCTTAAGCCCCACCCTCTTCAACATATATATCAACGAATTGGCGCGGGCACTAGAAAAGTCTGCAGCACCCGGCCTCCCCCTGCTAGAATCCGAAGTCAAATGTCTGCTGTTTGCTGATGATCTGGTGCTTCTGTCACCAACCAAGGAGGGCCTACAGCAGCACCTAGATCTTATGCACAGATTCTGTCAGACACGGTTGCCCTAGAACACACAAAAAACTATACATACCTTGGCCTAAACATCAGCGCCACAGGTAAATTCCACAAAGCTGTGAACGATCTTAGAGACAAGGCAAGAAGGGCATTCTATGCCATCAAAAGAAACATAAATTTCAACATACCATTTAGGATTTGGCTAAAAATACTTGAATCAGTCATAGAGCCCATTGCCCTTTATGGTTGTGAGGTCTGGGGTCCGCTCACCAACCAAGACTTCACAAAATGGGACAAACACCAAATTGAGACTCTGCACGCAGAATTCTGCAAAAATATCCTCCGTGTACAACGTAAAACACCAAATAATGCATGCAGAGCAGAATTAGGCCGATACCCACTAATGATCAAAATCCAGAAAAGAGCCATTAAATTCTACAACCACCTAAAAGGAAGCAATTCACAAACCTTCCATAACAAAGCCATCACCTACAGAGAGATGAACCTGGAGAAGAGTCCCCTAAGCAAGCTGGTCCTGGGGCTCTGTTCACAAACACACCCTACAGAGCCCCAGGACAACAGCACAATTAGTGTCATGCTGGTAAAAGAGGACCCAAAAGCGACTTAACAGAAGCAGAGTTTAATAATGTTCAAAACGGAATAACTGACATCCTCTAGATTTGTAGAGGGGAAAACAACTGGAGAAGCGGCCACAGACTGCAGGTCGCTTCGGGTAGGCGCAGGCCGTAGTCGACTGAGACACCTGCTCACACGCAGCGTCTGATGAAGGCACAAAACACGACAGAACAGGGTGATACACAATCACGGCAAAAAACACGACAGGACAGGGCGAAACGCAATCACAGCATGGTGAATACAATATAAGGAACCGACGGAACAGGAACGGATTACAAAGGAATAAATAGGGAATCTAATCAGGGGAAAGGATCGGGAACAGGTGTGGGAAGACTAAATGATGATTAGGGGAATAGGAACAGCTGGGAGCAGGAACGGAACGACAGAGAGAAGAGAGAGCGAGAGAGTGAGAGAGGGAGGGAGAGAGAGGGATAGAACCAAACAAGACCAGCAGAGGGAAACGAATAGCATGGGGAGCACAGGGACAAGACATGACAATAAATGACAAACATGACAGTACCCCCACTCACCGAGCGCCTCCTGGCGCACTCGAGGAGGAATCCTGGCGGCAACGGAGGAAATCATCGATGAGCGAACGGTCCAGCACGTCCCGAGACGGAACCCAACTCCTCTCCTCAGGACCGTAACCCTCCCAATCCACTAGGTATTGGTGACCCCGTCCCGAGAACGCATGTCCATAATTTTATGTACCTTGTAAATAGGTGCGCTCTCGACAAGGACGGGAGGGGGAGGGAAGACGAACGGGGGTGCGAAGAAAGGGCTTAACACAGGAGACATGGAAGACAGGATGGACGCGACGAAGATGTCGCGGAAGAAGCAGTCGCACAGCGACAGGATTGACGACCTGGGAGACACGGAACGGACCAATGAACCGCGGAGTCAACTTACGAGAAGCTGTCGTAAGAGGAAGGTTGCGAGTGGAAAGCCACACTCTCTGGCCGCAACAATACCTTGGACTCTTAATCCTGCGTTTATTGGCGGCTCTCACCGTCTGTGCCCTGTAACGGCAAAGTGCAGACCTCACCCTCCTCCAGGTGCGCTCACAACGTTGGACAAACGCTTGAGCGGAGGGAACGCTGGACTCGGCAAGCTGGGATGAGAACAGAGGAGGCTGGTAACCCAGACTACTCTGAAACGGAGATAACCCGGTAGCAGACGAAGGAAGCGAATTGTGAGCGTATTCTGCCCAGGGGAGCTGTTCTGCCCAAGACGCAGGGTTTCTGAAAGAAAGGCTGCGTAGTATGCGACCAATCGTCTGATTGGCCCTCTCTGCTTGACCGTTAGACTGGGGATGAAACCCGGAAGAGAGACTGACGGACGCACCAATCAAACGACAGAACTCCCTCCAAAACTGTGACGTGAATTGCGGACCTCTGTCTGAAACGGCGTCTAACGGGAGGCCATGAATTCTGAATACATTCTCAATAATGATTTGTGCCGTCTCCTTAGCGGAAGGAAGTTTAGCGAGGGGAATGAAATGTGCCGCCTTAGAGAACCTATCGACAACCGTCAGAATCACAGTCTTCCCCGCAGACAAAGGCAGACCGGTAATGAAGTCTAAGGCAATGTGAGACCATGGTCGAGAAGGAATGGGGAGCGGTCTGAGACGACCGGCAGGAGGAGAGTTACCCGACTTAGTCTGCGCGCAGTCCGAACAGGCAGCCACGAAACGGCGCGTGTCACGCTCCTGAGTCGGCCACCAAAAGCGCTGGCGAATAGACGCAAGAGTGCCTCGAACACCGGGATGACCCGCTAACTTGGCAGAGTGAGCCCACTGAAGAACAGCCAGACGAGTGGAAACAGGAAACGAAAAGGAGGTTACTAGGACAAGCGCGCGCGACGCAGTGTGCGTGAGTGCTTGCTTAACCTGTCTTTCAATTCCCCAGACTGTTAACCCGACAACACGCCCATAAGGAAGAATCCCTCGGGATCAGTAGAAGCCACAGAAGAACTAAACAGACGGGATAAGGCATCAGGCTTGGTGTTCTTGCTACCCGGACGGTAAGAAATCACAAACTCGAAACGAGCGAAAAACAACGCCCAACGAGCTTGACGGGCATTAAGTCGTTTGGCAGAACGGATGTACTCAAGGTTCTTATGGTCTGTCCAAACGACAAAAGGAACGGTCGCCCCCTCCAACCACTGTCGCCATTCGCCTAGGGCTAAGCGGATGGCGAGCAGTTCACGGTTACCCACATCATAGTTGCGCTCAGATGGCGACAGGCGATGAGAAAAATAAGCGCAAGGATGAACCTTATCGTCAGACTGGAAGCGCTGGGATAGAATGGCTCCCACGCCTACCTCTGAAGCGTCAACCTCGACAATGAATTGTCTAGTGACGTCAGGAGTAACGAGGATAGGAGCGGACGTAAAACGTTCTTTTAGAAGATCAAAAGCTCCCTGGGCGGAACCGGACCACTTAAAACACGTCTTGACAGAAGTAAGAGCTGTGAGAGGGGCAGCAACTTGACCGAAATTACGAATGAAACGCCGATAGAAATTAGCGAAACCTAAAAAGCGCTGCAACTCGACACGTGACCTTGGAACGGGCCAATCACTGACAGCTTGGACCTTAGCGGAATCCATCTGAATGCCTTCAGCGGAAATAACAGAACCGAGAAAAGTAACGGAGGAGACATGAAAAGAGCACTTCTCAGCCTTTACGTAGAGACAATTCTCTAAAAGGCGCTGTAGAACACGTCGAACGTGCTGAACATGAATCTCGAGTGACGGAGAAAAATCAGGATATCGTCAAGATAGACAAAAACAAAAATGTTCAGCATGTCTCTCAGAACATCATTAACTAATGCCTGAAAAACAGCTGGCGCATTGGCGAGACCGAACGGCAGAACCCGGTACTCAAAATGCCCTAACGGAGTATTAAACGCCGTTTTCCACTCGTCCCCCTCTCTGATGCGCACGAGATGGTAAGCGTTACGAAGGTCCAACTTAGTAAAGCACCTGGCTCCCTGCAGAATCTCGAAGGCTGATGACATAAGGGGGAAGCGGATAACGATTCTTAACCGTTATGTCATTCAGCCTCGATAATCCACGCAGGGGCGCAGAGTACCGTCCTTCTTCTTAACAAAAAGAACCCCGCCCCGGCCGGAGAGGAAGAAGGCACTATGGTACCGGGCGTCAAGAGACACAGACAAATAATCCTCGAGAGCCTTACGTTCGGGAGCCGACAGAGAGTATAGTCTACCTCGAGGAGGAGTGGTCCCCGGAAGGAGATCAATACTACAATCATACGACCGGTGAGGAGGAAGGGAGTTGGCTCGGGACCGACTGAAGACCGTGCGCAGATCATGATATTCCTCCGGCACTCCTGTCAAATCGCCAGGTTCCTCCTGAGAAGTAGGGACAGAAGAAATGGGAGGGATGGCAGACATTAAACACTTCACATGACAAGAAACGTTCCAGGATAGGATAGAATTACTAGACCAATTAATAGAAGGATTATGACATACAAGCCAGGGGTGACCCAAAACAACAGGTGTAAACGGTGAACGGAAAATCAAAAAAGACATAGTCTCACTGTGGTTACCAGATACTGTGAGAGTTA
>NC_060181.1:81305955-81310942 GCF_021184085.1 Oncorhynchus gorbuscha | reverse complement strand
ATGGCTATTCTAGGTAGATAGGCTTGGCCTGCCTGCTAGGTGGCTCTGCTAAACCAAGAGGATGATGAGTAGGCCAGGTCTACATTAGCTCAGTACTGCCTGTATACTGGAGCTCACAGTGATGTTGTCTCAATATAACTCTCTGACGTGCGAATGAGCAATAACAAATGAATCTGTCTTTCACCCTATCTCTTTCCGTCTCTTCAGTAATTTGATATCCTTCTTTCAGAATATAGAATAAAAATACAAACTTGGGCAGGATCAATCTCCAACCCCCTCCCCTCTCTCTCTTTCTCCCTCTTCTTTGTCTCTTCAATTCAAATGGACTCCTCCCTTCTCCCACCTTTCTCTCTCTCTCCCTTATCTCCATCACCCTGCTTCCCCCTTTAGTCTCCTCCATCTTCCTTTCCTGTCAATCCCCTCTATCACTCCTTCTCATCTGTCTCTTCCCTCCCCACAGTACTCCAGGGAGACTGGTGATGTAGACAGACTCCTGACGCAACAGAAGTGTGATCACACACGCTGTATCTGCACTGCCCTAATGGCTCTCAGTACACACACACACACACACACACACTGTATCTGCACTGCCCTAATGGCTCTCAGTACACACACACACACACACACTGTATCTGCACTGCCCTAATGGCTCTCAGTACACACACACTGTATCTGCACTGCCCTAATGGCTCTCAGTACACACACACACACACACACACACACACACACACACACACACACACACACACACACACACACACACACACACACACACACACACACACACTGTATCTGCACTGCCCTAATGGCTCTCAGTACACACACACACACACACACACACACTGTATCTGCACTGCCCTAATGGCTCTCAGTACACACACACACACACACACACACACACACACACACACACACACACACACACACACACACACACACACACACACACACACACACACACACACACACACACACACACTGGCTCTTCTAGTCTGCAGAGATGGACAGCTCTTTGGAGTGATGTATGACAAAGCCCAGACACACAGAGATAAAGTAGGATTAATCTAAGGGTTCTGGATCAAATCAAAATCAAATGTTTGTCACATGCGCTGAATACAACAGGTGAAATGCTTACTAAAGAGCCCTTTAAACTCTATTTTCTTTCAACTGCATTGTTGGTTAAGAAAATATTTACTAAATAAACTAAAGTTTGCAAAAAAAGAAAAAAATAAACAAAATAAAATAATAATGAGCCTATACACAGGGGATACCGGTAACGAGTCAATATGCTGGGATCCAGGTTAGTTGAGGTGGTTAATGCAAATAGTCCATGTGATTAATTGTTCAGTAGTCTTGGTGGTATAAGCTGTTAAGGAGCCGTTTGGACCTAGACTTGGTGCTTCGGTACCACTTGCTGTGCGGTAGCAGAGAAAACAGAGTCTATGCCAATTTTGTGGGCCTTCCTCTCACACCGTCTAGTATATAGGTCCCAGTATGTAGGTCTAGCGCACTACCCTCTGTAGCGCCTTACAGTCCGATGCCGAGCAGTTGCCATACCAGGCGGTAATGCAACCGGTCAGACGCTCTCGATGGTGCAGCTGTATAACTTTTTGAGGATCTGGGGACCAATGAAAATCTTTTCAGTCTCCTAAAGGTGAAAAGGCGTTGTCGTGCCTCTCTTCATGACTTTGTTGGTGAGTTTGGACCATGATAGTTTTGTTGGTGATGTGGACACACACACTGTTCCTGCACTCTCACTGTAATGCACACACTGTTCCTGGCACTTTCACTGTAATGCACACACACTGTTGGAACTGTGCAACACAAACAGAGAGATAAGAAAGTGCTCTGCACAAAATGGTACAAAGTGCTAGAACTACAACAGCAGTGCACAAGTTATGTCTAGTGTGTATATGTGCATGTCTGTTCAGAGGTGAGTTAACAGCACAACCCATCATTAAGTCTGTGATACCATCCGATTGAACTTGTAGATATGGCAACTTTTAAAGGCAATGTTACCGCGTTCGCAGGGAGATTGCATTCAAGGTAACAATGCCAATGTCGGCTCAATTGGAAATTCCCTTTAAATGTCAAGCGTACAGTGCATTCGGAAAGTATTCAGACCACTGACTTTTTCCACAGTTTGTTACAGTACAGCCGTATTCTAAAACTGATTAAATTGTTTTTTTCTTCTCATCAATCTACACACAATACACAATAAGGACAAAGCAGATTAATAGTAAAAATAAAATAAAAAACACATTTACAGAATTCAGACCCTTTACTCAGTACTTTGTTGAAGCACCTTGACAGCAATTACAGTCTTGAATCTTCTTGGGTATGATGCTACAAGATTGGTAAACCTGTATTTGGGGAGTTTCTCCCATTCCTCTCCTCAGATACTCTCAAACTCTGTCAGGTTGCTGCACAGCTATTTTCAGGTCTCTCCAGAGATGTTCAATCAAGGACATTCAGAGACTTGTCCCCGGCCACTCCTGCATTGTGTTGGCTGTGTGCTGTTGTCCTGTTGGAAGGTAACCCTTCACCCCCAGTCTGAGGTCCTGGGTGGTCTGGAGCAGGTTTTCATCAATGATTTCTCTCTGTACTTTGCTCCGTTCATCTTTGCCTCAATTCTGACTAGTCTCCCAGTCCCTGACACTGAAAAACATCCCCATGATGCTGCATTCTTCACCATAGGGATGGTGCCAGTTTTCTCCAGACGTGACGCTTGGCATTCAACCAAAGAGTTCCATATTGGTTTCATCAGACCAGAGAATCTTGCTTCTCATGGTCTGAGAGTCTTCTAGGTGCCTTTTGGCAAACTCAAGCAGGCTGTCATGTGCCTTTTACTGAGGAGTGGCTTCCGTTTGGCCACTCTACCATAAAGGCCCAATTTGTGGAGTGCTGCAGAGATGGTTGTCCTTCTGGAAGGTTATCCAATCTCCACAGAGGAACTCTAGAGCTCTGTCAGTGACAATCAGGTTCTTGGTCATCTCAAGACCAAGGCCCTTCTGCCCTGATTGCTCAGCTTGGCTGGGCGGTCAGCTCTAGGAAGAGTCTTGGGGTTCCAAACTTCTTCCATTCAAGAATGATAGAGGCCACTGGTACCCTTCCCCAGATCTGTGCCTCAACACAATCCTGTCTGAGCTCTACAGACAATTCCTTCGACCTCACGGCTTGGTTTTTGCTCTGACATGCACTGTCAACAGTGGGACCTTATGTAGACAGGTGTGCCTTTCCAAATGATGTCCAATCAATTAATTGACCACAGGTGTACTCCAACTGTAGAATCACCTCAAGGATAACTAATGGAAACAGGATGCATCTGAGCTCAATTTTGAGTCTCATAGCAAAGGGGCTGAATACTTATGTAAATAAGGTATGTGATTGAAAATGTTGGTGCTTTTTCATTCATAGATTTCTGTGTTCTCCGTTTGTGCTTTTCTATAAACCAATGTGTGTTCATGCAAATTACTGATTGAACGAATCCTCACTCCCAGTGTCTGCAATTTGGCAGTACACCCAGAACCTTGTTTAGGAAAGGGATATCTCAGTTTCAAGGTCTTAGCTTAGAGAGAAGCCCTATGAGATATTGGTCTGTCACATGCATGACCCAGTATTGGTCGGTCACTTGAATGAAGCAACGTTAATGATTAATTAATTATGAATAAGCTAAATCATGCAAATATGACTTGTCTGCAGTATATAGAAGAACTAAACAGGACTGTCTCGTTAGAGCTCCTGACAGACAGACGCTCACTAAGTTTGTTTGATCCTCTCCAGTGCGTTGACACAAACAATGATTAATTTAAGATTGACTTTGAGTGTCATGCTGTAAGAATTTCCACAACAGGTATTTCTGTTTTTGATTTGTATAAATTTGGCAACATTTCTAACAACCTATTTTCACTTTGACATGGGTAGTGTGTGTAGATTGTTGAGGGCATTGTTTTTATTTAATCAATTTTCGAGCGAGGCTGTAACGTAACAAAATGTGGAAAAGGTCAAAGGGCTCTGAACACTGTAGCAGGGTTTGTATTGAACCCCGGCCTAAGCCTCCCTGTCCTCCCATCTGCCCTCTCCTGAAAAGATCCAGTAACTTCCTTCTCTATTCACCTCCTCATCTCTCACTACGCCACATCTTTACCTTCTGTTAGTCACACACTCACATAAAGACACACACACACACACACACACACACACACACACACACACACACACACACACACACACACACACACACACACACACACACACACACACACACACACACACACACACACACACACACACACACACACACACACACGATGCTTCTCACACAGAGCTGAACTCAGAATTAAAAACACACATTTGATGTATTATCCTTGTGAGGACCCAACTATTGATTCCCATTCAAAACCTCTATTTTCCATAAACCTAACACCTTAACCTAAGCTTAACTCCTAACCCTTAACCTAACCCTAAACCTAACCCTAAACCTAACCCTAAACCTAACCCTAACCCTAAACCTAACCCTAAACCTAACCCTAAACCTAACCCTAAACCTAACCCTAAACCTAAGCTTAACTCCTAACCCTAATTGTAACCCTAACTCCTATGCATAAAATAGCCCTGTACCTTGTAGAGACTGGCGAAATGTCACCACGTGTCTGAATGTTCCTTATTTTACTATCCTTATAAGGACTTCTGGTCCTCACAAGGATAGTAAAACCAAAAATGCAGTAACAAAAGCACAGCTATATGTAGAGATAAATGCCAGCCAGCTGTGTAACACTCCATGTTATAGCAGATCACTTTCGTCATGTTTCCCTGCAACTGAATTCACTCCATATATCTCCCACTCACTGACAGAAGGAGAGCAGCAGGAGACACCACTTACAGATGCCAGTCACTGTAATAGAAAATAGTTATTTCTCCATTAAGGAAGAGGTGGAAGGATGAAAAGGAAGAGAGAGTAGAGGAGTCAAGGGAAAAGAGACAGAGA
>NC_060181.1:81283063-81305855 GCF_021184085.1 Oncorhynchus gorbuscha | reverse complement strand
AACCAAACAGTTCCTTCAGCTACCCCCACCTCATACATACAAACAAGAAACCAAACAGTTCCTTCAGCTACACCCTCTTACATACAAACAAGAAACCAAACAGTTCCTTCAGCTACCCCACCCCTCATACATACAAACAAGAAACCAAACAGTTCCTTCAGCTACCCCACCCCTCATACATACAAACAAGAAACCAAACAGTTCAGCTTCAGCTACACCCACCCTCATACCAAACAAGAAACTCATACATACAAACAAGAAACCAAACAGTTCCTTCAGCTACCCCCACCCTCATACATACAAACAAGAAGCAGAAGCAATTCCTTCAGCACCCCACCCTCATACATACAAACAAGAAACCAAACAGTTCCTTCAGCTACCCCACCCCCTCATACATACAAACAAGAAACCAAACAGTTCCTTCAGCTACCCCCCCCTCATACATACAAACAAGAAACCAAACAGTTCCTTCAGCTACCCCCACCCCTCATACATACAAACAAGAAACCAAACAGTTCCTTCAGCTACCCCACCCTCATACATACAAACAAAAACCAAACAGTTCCAGCTACACCACCCTCATACATACAAACAAGAAACCAAACAATTCCTTCAGCTACCCCCACCCCTCATACATACAAACAAGAAACCAAACAGTTCCTTCACACACCAAACCCACCCTTCTCCCCCATCACATACAAACAAGAAACCAAACAGTTCCTTCAGCTACCCCCACCCCTCATACATACAAACAAGAAACCAAACAGTTCCTTCAGCTACACCCACCCTCATACATACAAACAAGAAACCAAACAGTTCCTTCAGCTACCCCCACCCTCATACATACAAACAAGAAACCAAACAGTTCCTTCAGCTACCCCCACCCTCATACATACAAACAAGAAACCAAACAGTTCCTTCAGCTACCCCCACCCTCATACATACAAACAAGAAACCAAACAATTCCTTCAGCTACCCCCACCCTCATACATACAAACAATAAACCAAACAGTTCCTTCAGCTACCCCCACCCCTCATACATACAAACAAGAAACCAAACAGTTCCTTCAGCTACCCCACCCCCTCATACATACAAACAAGAAACCAAACAGTTCCTTCAGCTACCCCCACCCCTCATACATACAAACAAGAAACCAAACAGTTCCTTCAGCTACCCCCCACCCCTCATACATACAAACAAGAAACCAAACAGTTCCTTCAGCTACCCCCACCCTCATACATACAAACAAGAAACCAAACAGTTCCTTCAGCTACCCCCACCCCTCATACATACAAACAAGAAACCAAACAGTTCCTTCAGCTACCCCCACCCCTCATACATACAAACAAGAAACCAAACAGTTCCTTCAGCTACACCCACTCCTCATACATACAAACAAGTGCAGGTGCAGCATTTTTAACCGGAAAGCAAACGGACCCTTGATCATGACTTTGAGTCCCACCCAGTTCTAGAGGAGTCATGGATGTGACAAGCCACAGACACCTCTCTGAGACCTGAGGTTTACAGACATGCTCCATAGCAACTACGGTTCCACATACAGACGTTTACCATGACTCGCTGGGCCATTCTTTGAGTAATGACTATGGTTCCTCTTACAGTGCTACTGTATGGAGTAGAAAGAACACTCTGCCTCGGTGTGCTTGGTGTTATGGTTGGAGCACAACCGGGGTGGCCGTCCTATATGTCACAGACAGGCATGGCAGCGGATACACAAAGTGTCCCCGTTTCACTCGGATGCAGACCAGACTGTTGGCCTATGATGACTCCACTCATTTGAGGCTGGCCCCTTCGGGTGTTTTCCTAAATTGGTTGATTTGCTGCTACCGAACCTGAGCTCCCCCGTCCAAAACAAACAACAGTCATACTCGTCAAGGCTTCAAGGCTGCAGCCCAGAACCACTGTTCTGACCTTAATTCCTTTTTATGTCTTTGTGTTAGGTTGGTCAGGGCGTGAGTTTGGCGTGGGTAGTCTATGTTCTTTTTTCTATGTTATATTTCTATTAGTTTAGCCTAGTATGGTTCTCAATCAGAGGCAGGTGTCGTTCGTTGTCTCTGATTGAGAATCAAACTTAGGTAGCCTGTTTTCCCCATTTTGGTTGTGGGTGTTTATTTTCTGTTTAGTGTATGTCACCTTACAGAACTGTTTCGTGTCTCAATTTCATTTTGTTATTTTGTTTTTATGCGTTCAGTCAATAAATTATGACGGACACTTACCACGCTGCATATTGATCCTTCTTACTCTTCCTCAGACGAAGAGGAGATTCATTACAAACACCCACCAACCAAGGACCAAGCAGCGTGGTATCGAGCAGCAGCATTCTCTGGACTCAAGGACATGGGAGGAGATTTTAGACGGTAAGGGACCCTGGGCACAGGCTGGGGAATATCGCCGCCCCAGGAAGAACTGGTGGCAGCAAGAGCTGAGCAGTGGCGATATGAGGAGGTAGCACGGCAGCGCGACAGGCACGAGGCAACCCCAAAAATGTTTTTGGGGGAAACACGGAGGAGTGTGGCGGAGTCAGGTTGGAGACCTGAGCCAACTCCCCGTGCTTACCGGAAGAAGCGCAGTACTGGTCAGGCACCGTGTTATGCGGTCAAGCACACGGTGTCGCCAGTATGCGCTCATTGCCCGGTGTGCTATAGGCCAGCCCCCTGCAAGTGCCATGCGAGTGTAGGCATCCAGCCAGGGCATATTGTGCCGGCCCAGCATGTTTGGTCTCCGGTACGCCGTTTCGGCCCAGGGTATCCTGCGCCAGCGCTGCGTGCTGTGTCTCCGGGGCCCTGGGAGGTTGCAGTGCGTCCTATGCCTGCGCTCCACCTGTGCCGGGCGAATGTGGGTATTGAGCCCAAGGGAGAGGTACGAGTGGTATGCACCAGATATCCAGTGCTCACCCACAGCCCGGTTCACCCTGTGCATGCATCTGGAGGGTCCGGGGCTAAAGTGGTCATCCAGCCTGGAGCTGTGGTGCCAAGGCTGCGCACCAGAGCTCAGTTCTCCCCCACAGCCCAGTCCATCCGGTGCCTCCTCCACGCACCAGGCCTCCTGTAGGTCTCCCCAGCCTGGTGGGTCCTGTGGCAGCTCCACGCACTAGGCTGTCTCTCCGTCTCCTCCCTTCAGGTTCGCCCGTCGGTCCTGATCTACCAGAGCCGCCCGTCTGTCCTAAGCTGCCGGAGCCGCCCGTCTGTCCTGAGCTGCCGGAGCCACCCGTCTGTCCTGAGCTGCCGGAGACGCCCGTCTGTCCTGAGCTGCCGGAGCCGCCCGTCTGTCCTGAGCTGCCGGGCAGCCCGTCTGTCCTGAGCTACCAGAGCCGCCCGTCTGTCCTGAGCTGCCGGGCACCCGTCTGTCCTGGAGCTGCCGGAGACGCCCGTCTGTCCTGAGCTGCCGGGCCGCCCGTCTGTCCTGAGCTGCCGGGCAGCCCGTCTGTCCTGAGCTGCCAGAGCGCCCGTCTGTCCTGAGCTACCAGAGCCGCCCGTCTGTCCTGCTGCCAGAGCCGCCCGTCTGTCCTGAGCTGCCAGAGCCGCCCCGTCGGTCAGGAGCTGCCAGAGCCGCCCGTCTGTCCTGAGCTGCCAGAGCCGCCCATCTGTCTGAGCTGCCAGAGTCGCCCGTCGGTAAGGAGCTGCCAGAGCCGCCCGTCGGTCAGGAGCTGCCGGAGCCGCCCGTCAGTCAAGAGCTGCCAGAGTCGCCCTTCACTACGGCTCTGCCAGAGATCCCCGTCTGTCCGGCGCTGCCGGAGTCTCCCATCTCTTCGGGGCCCGCTGCAAGGGTCCCCAGTCCGGGATGTCGGAGGCGAGCGCCGCTCCCTAAAGGTTCCACTTAAGCGAGCAAAGACTATGGTGGAGTGGGGTCCATGTCCCGTGCCAGAGCCGCAACCGCGGACAGACGCCACCCAGACCCTCCCTATAGGTTCAGGTTTTGTGGCCGAAGTCCGAACCTTTTGGGGCGGGGGGGTACTGTCATGTTCTGACCTTAGTTCCTTTTATGTCTTTGTGTTAGGTTGGTCGTGAGGGCGTGAGTTGGGGTGGGTAGTCTATGTTCTTTTTCTATGTTATATTTCTGTGTTTGGCCTAGTATGGTTCTCAATCAGAGAGGCAGGTGTCGTTCGTTGTCTCTGATTGAGAATCATACTTAGGTAGCTCAGGTTGTGGGTGTTTATTTTCTGTTTAGTGTATGTCAAATTTTAGAACTGTTTCCTGTCTTCCATTTCACATTGTTATTTTGTTTTTGTGCTTCAGTCAATAAATTATGACGGACACTTACCACACTGCATATTGGTCCGATCCTTCTTAGGAGATTCGTTATACATACCTATATATACAGACACAGAAAAATGTACGCAGAGAGACGTAGAAAAATGTGCAAACACACATGCTACACACACACAATCGTCTTCCCACTATGTCGTGGACGTGAGTCGGTCATGGTTGCTCATGGTCACGTGATGAGGTAGCCCCACCTGCAGCCAAAAATCAGTGTTTTTCCTCTTGGTCTAGTGGTCAAGACGTTGGTTTCTCCCGCGGTAGACACAGGTGAATTTCCCACCATTTGAAATGTAGCGGGCGGAGTTAGTCATGGTTGCTTATGGTCACTTGCAGTGGTGGAAAAAGTACCCAATTGTCATTCTTGAATGAAGGTAAAGAGAACTTAATAGAAAATGACTCAAGTAAAAGTGAAAGTCACCCAGTAAAATACTTATTGAGTATAAGTCTAAAAGTATTTGGCTTTAAATATACTTAAGTATCAGAAGTAAAAGTATGAATAATTTTCAATTTCTTATATTAGGCAAACCAGACGGCACACTTTTGTGTTTTTTTTGGCTCCAACTCTCAGACATTATAGCCCCACCTGCAACTTCAAAATCAGTGTTTTTCCTCTTGTTCTAGTGGTCAAGATGTTGGTTTCTCAGGCGGTAGTACCTGTGTGGCTGATATAAACATTTACTGAGGGGTTGGCTGACAGGGAAATGAAACACATGACTTCTAGTTGTAAATGAATAGAGACGTGAATGAAGCAAATGAATGTATCGTTATGTTCATTGACCACCATGTGGCACACTTCTTAGTTCCTACCCCGACCCTTCAATGTTTTATTGGAGTGGATGCAAAATCTAAAGGCCAGCAATATTATGAACAGGACAGGCTCCTGATGGGACTTGGTTAGTGTTCATAGTCATGTGTCCAAAGTCGTCTGATAATCCACTTAGGCTTGTGTAAACATTGTGTTTCCGTCATCCATTACTTGTTGTTGGCTACCACACCCATTAGTTTTTGTGGGTTGAGAGGGGTCGAGATGGCAGATATGGCGTAAAACATGTATTATATCCCTGGAAAAATGCTAGTTTTCAGTAACATTTGATCTTTTTAAACGTACCTGTAAATGTTGCCACTCATCTTCCTGAAAATAGGATTGAGCCGCTGCCTTTCCAATGAAAGGAGAAAAAGAACAATCATTAAAGTTCCCCATCTTCCATTGAGGAGGAATCCCAGCATGCTTTCTATATGTCTCAGGTCAACACTGAGCACTGTGCATTCCTTACATTGCTGCACCTCACTGCAGAGTCCACTACCCATAGTCCCCTTCAGCTAATAGAAGCCATGTTTATGGCCCACTACCTTCTCCTTTGGCCTAGTTACTCTGAGTGTGTGTTTCTCTGTTTGTGTGTCTGTTTGTGTGCATGTGTGTTTGGTTTCACTATCCTTGTGGGGACCAGAAGTCCTCACAAGCATAGTAAAACAAGGAACATTCAGACAAGGAAAAGGCTTAGGGGTTAGGTTTAGCGTTACATTTAGGTTTAGGGTTAGGGAAAATATGATTTTGAATGGGAATCAATTATTTGGTCCCAAAAGGATAGTGTGTGTGTGTGTGTGTGTGTGTGTGTGTGTGTGTGTGTGTGTGTGTGTGTGTGTGTGTGTGTGTGTGTGTGTGTGTGTGTGTGTGTGTGTGTGTGTGTGTGTGTGTGTGTGTGTGTGTGTGTGTGTGTGTGTGTGTGTGTGTGTGTGTGCGCTAGCATGACACCCAATGAGTTACTATGATTAAATGTAAGCCAAACACTCCCTATACATTGAGATGGGAATCCATCTGGAGTCAGCCTGGCATCTCAGTGAGCCCCTGACCACCCAGGTACTAGCTGCAGTGACACATGTTAGGTCAAATCCTATGGTCATGGTCTGGTCATATCCTGTGTTACTTGTTCACAGTGTTCTCTCTCAGTCTCATCACCACATCCCTCATCTAAAAGACTCTGTTTAATCACAATACAACCACTACTCTACTATTATAGGTAGTAGAGTGTGTGTGTGTGCCTGTCTGTCTGTCTCAGCAACAGGGCCTTCAGTATTCAGTATAAGTATTCATACCTCTTGACATATTCCACATTTTGTTGTTACAGCCTGAATTCAAAATGGATAACACACAATGGTAATTATTTTAGGAATGTTTGCAAATGTATTGATATTAAATACAGAAATATCCCATTGACCTAAGTTTTCACATCAATGAGTCAATACTTTGTAGAAGTGCTGTTGGCGACGATTACAGCTTTGAGCCACATTGGGTATATCTGTATCAACTTTGCACATCTGGATTTGGGGACTTCCATTCTTCCTTGCAGACGTTTTAAAGCTTTGTTAAGTTAGATGGGAAGCAGCGGTGAACAGCAGGTCTTTCCACAGAGTTTCAATGGGATTCCAGTCTGGGCTTTGGCTGGGCCACTCAAGAACTTTCACAGTCTTGTTCTGAAACCATTCCAGCATTGCTTTAGCTGTAAGCTTTGGGGTCTTTGCCCTGTTGGAGCGTAAATCTTCACCCAGCCTAAGGTTGTTTGCACTCTGAAGCAGGTTTTCATCCAAGATTTGCCTGTATTTAGATCCATGCATTCATTGTTCTCTCTATCCTTACCAGTCTACCAGTCCCTGCCGCTGAAAAGCATCCCCATAGCACGATGCTGCCCGACCATGCTTCACAGTAGAGATGGTGTTAGATGGGAGATGAGCTGTGACTGTTTTTTCTCCAGACATTCAGGCCAAAGAGTTATATTTTTGTTTCATCAGACCACTGAATCTTTCAAGAGCCTTTTTGCTCCAGGCTTGCTGTCATGTTGTATTTTTCTCCCATCAGGGTCAGATTGGTGAAGTGTTGTAAAGACTGTTGTATTTCTGGCAGATTCTCCCATCTCAGCCAAGGAACTCTGTTGTTCTGTCAGAGTGATCATTGGGTTCTTGGTCACCTCCTTGCCTGGTTGCTCAGTTTTGTCGGACGGCCAGCTTTAGGCAGAGTCTGGGCAGTTCCATAATTTCACAATGATGGAGACCACTGTGCTCTTGGAAATGTTCAAAACTCTAGAGATTGTTTTATACCTTTGCCCAGATATATGCCTCATCACAATTCTATCTCAGAGATCTACAGACACTTCCTTGGACTTCTTGGTATAGTTTCTGCTCTGACATTCACTGTCAATTCTGGGACTTTATATAGACAGGTGTGTTTCATGTCCAAACAATTGGATTGGCCCCAGGTGGACTCCAATCAAGTTGTAGTGACATCTCAAGTATGATCAAAGGAAATTGGATGTACCCTAGCTCAATGTGGAGTGTCATAGCAAAGGGGTGTGAATACTTATGTAAATGAGATATTTATGTATTTCATTTCAATACAATTTCTAATATTTCGGTACATAATGTTTCTGTGTGCGTAATACCATTTCTAATATTTCGGTACATAATGTTTCTGTGTGCGTAATACCATTTCTAATATTCGGTACATAATGTTTCTGTGTGCGTAATACCATTTCTAATATTTCGGTACATAATGTTTCTGTGTGCGTAATACCATTTCTAATATTTCGGTACATAATGTTTCTGTGTGCGTAATACCATTTCTAATATTTCGGTACATAATGTTTCTGTGTGCGTAATACCATTTCTAATATTTTGGTACATAATGTTTCTGTGTGCGTAATACCATTTCTAATATTTCGGTACATAATGTTTCTGTAGTAAAATACCATTTCTGTGTGCTAATATTTCTAATATTCTCTGTACATAATGTTTCTGTGTGCGTAATACCATTTCTAATATTTCGGTACATAATGTTTCTGTGTGCGTAATACCATTTCTAATATTTCGGTACATAATGTTTCTGTGTGCGTAATACCATTTTTTGATCTTCATGTATGCCCCACAGCTCCCACTGCTGGGATCTCTTTACTGGGCCAATACTGACTGGGAATACAGGGCCTTGCGAAGAAGATTTCGGCCCCTTGAACTTTGCGACCTTTTTGCCACATTTCAGGCTTCATGATTGTGTCCCACTTGTTGTTGATTCTTCACAATAAAATACAGTTTTATATCTTTATGTTTGAAGCCTGAAATGTGGCAAAAGGTCGCAAAGTTCAAGGGGGGCGAATACTTTCGCAAGGCACTGTATATACTAAACAAAAATATAAATGCAACATGTAAAGGTTGGTCTCATGTTTCATGAGCTGAAATAAAAGATCCCTGAAATGTTCCATACCTAAACAAAGCGTATCTTTCTAAAGTTGTGTGCACAAATTTACTTACATCCCTGATAGTGAGCATTTCTCCTTTGCCCAGACAATCCATCCATCTGATAGGTGTGGTATATCAAGAAGCTGATTAAACAGCATGATAATTACACAGTTGCACCCTGTTCTGGGGACCTAGAAAAGGCCACTCTAAAATGTGCAGTTGTTTCACACAACACAATGCCACAGATGTCTCAAATTTTGAGGGAACATGCAATTGGCATTGGCAGGAATGTCCACCAGAGCTGTTGCCAGAGAATGTAATGGTAACTTCCCTACCATAAGCTGCTCTCAATGTCATTTTAGAGAATTTGGCAGTACGTCAACCGGCAGCACAACCGAAGACCATGTGTAACCACGCCAGCCCAGGACCTCCACATCCGGTTTCTTCACCTGCGGGATCATCTGAGACCAGCCACCTGGACAGCTGATGGAAATGTGGGTTTGCACAGAAGCTGTCTCATCTGCGTGCTCATCGTCGTCCTCACCAGGGTCCCGACTTGCCTCCAGTTCAGTGTCTTAACCAAATTCAGTGGGCAAATGCTCACCTTCAATGGCCACTTTCACGCAGGAAAAGTGTGCTCTTCACGGTTGAATCCCAGTTTCAACTGTACCGGGCAGATGGCAGAGAGCGTGTGTGGCTTCGTGTGGGCGAACGGTTTGCTGATGTCAATGTTGTGAACAGAGTACCCCATGGTGGCGGTGAGGTTATAGTATGGGCAGACATAAGCTGCGGACAACAAACACAATTGCATTTTATAAATGGAAATTTGAATGCGCAGAGATACTGTGACGAGATCCTGAGGCCCATTGTCATGCTATTTATTCGCCACCATCAACTTATGTTTCAGCAGGATAATGCCCCATGTCGCAAGGATCTGTTCACAAATCCTGGAAGCTGAAAATGTCCCAGTTCTTCCATGGCCTGCATACTCACCAGATAAGTCACCCATTGAGCATTTTTGGGATGCTCTGGATAGTGTACTTTTTTTTAAAGGTACACTACATGACTAAAAGTATGTGGACACCTGCTCGTCGAACATCGCACTCCAAAATCTCATTCCAAAAGTCATGAAGAGGGCATAACAATGCCTTTTACCCTCAGGAGACTGAAAAGATTTGTCATGGGTCATCAGATCCTCAAAAGTTATACAGCTGCACCATTGAGAGCATGGTTGCATCACCGCCTGGTATAGCAGCTGCTCGGCCTCTGACCGCAAGGCACTACAGAGGGTAGTGCGTACAGCCCAGTAAATCACTGGTGCCAAGCTTCCTGCCATCCAGGACCTCTATACCAAGCAGTGTCAAAAAATTGCCAAGGACTCCAGCCACTCCTAGTCATAGGTTGTTGTCTCTGCTACCACACGGCAAGTGGTACCGGAGCGCCAAGTCTAGGTCAAAAAGGCTTCTTAACAGCTTCTACCCCAAGACATAAGAATCTTGAACAGTTAATGAAATGGCTACCCGGACTATTTGCATTGTCCCCACCCCACCCCACCCCCATTTTTACGCTGCTGCTACTCTCTGTTTGTCATCCATGCATAGTCCCTTTTCCTCTACTTATATGTACATATGACCTTAATTACCTTGACTAATCGGTGCCACCATACATAGCCTCGCTACTGTTCATTTATTGTTGCTCCTTTATTTGTTATATCTCTATTTTATTACATGTTTTATTAAAACTGCACTGTTGGTAAAGGGCTTGTAAGTAATAATTTCCCTGTAAGGTCTACCTACACCTGTTGTATTCGGCGCATGTGAGAAATATAACATTTTATTTGATAATCACGGCATTAATATGGAGTTGGTCCCCGCTTTGCTGCCACAACAGCCTCCAGTCTTCTGGGAAGGCTTTCCACTTGATGTGGAATGAACATTGCTGCAGGGACTTGTGAGGTCAGGCACTGATGTTGGGCGATTAGGCCCTGGCTCAGTCGGCGTTCCAATTTATCCCAAAGGTGTTCGATGGGGTTGAGGTCAGGGCTCTGTGCCGGCCAGTCAAGTTCTTCCACATCGATCTCGACAAACTATTTATGCTTTTGTGCATGGGGCATTGTCATGTTGAAACAGGAAAGGTCCTTCCCCAAATTGTTGCCACTAAGCACAGAATCGTCTAGAATGTCATTGTATGCTGTAGTGGTAAGATTTCACTTCACTGGACTAAGGGGCATAGCCCGAACCATTAAAACAGCCCAAGACCAATATTTCTACTCCTCCAAACTTTACAGTCAACACTATGTGTTGAGGCAGGTAGCGTTCTCCTGGCATCAGCCGAACCCAGATTCGTCCGCCGTGCTGCCAACATGTTTCCACTCCAGCCGACGCTGGCATTGCGCATGGTGAACTTGTACTTTTGTAAAAGTTTCTTATACCACGAAACCCATTTAATGAAGCTGAATCCACTAATTTGAAGGGGTGTCCACATCATTTTGAAAATACAGTGCATTCGGAAAGCAGACTCCTTGACATTTTCCACATTTTGTTAAGTTAAAACCTTATTCTAAAATTGATTATTTCGTTTTCCTCATCAATCTACATTTAATACCCCATAAAAAAAAAACAGAAATATCACATTTACATAAGCATTCAGACCCTTTACTCAGTACTTTGCTTCAAGCACCTTTGGCCGAGATTACAGCGATTACGCTACAAGATTGGCACCCCTGTATTTGGGGGATTTTCTCCCATTCTTCTCTGCAGATCCTCTCAAGCTCTGTCAGGTTGCATGGGGAGCGTTGCTGCACAGTTTTTTGCAGGTCTTTCCAGAGATGTTCGATCGAGTTCAAATCCGAATCTGGCTGGGAAACTCAAGGACATTTGGAGACTTGTCTCAAGCCACTCCTGTGTTGTCTTGGCTGTGTGCTTAGGGTCGTTGTCCTGTTGGAAGGTAAAACCTTCGCCCCAGTCTGAGGTTCTGAGCACTCAGGAGCAGGTTTTCATCAAGGATCTGTAATTTGATCCATTCATCTTCCCTCAATCCTGGCTACTCTCCCAGTCCCTGCAGATGAAAAACAGCATGACGCTGCCACCACGCTTCACCGTAGGGATGGTGCCACGTTTCTCCTGACATAATGCTTGGCATTCAGGCCAAAGAGTTCAATCTTGTTTTCATCAGACTTGTTTCTCATGGTCTGACAGTGCTTTAGGTTCCTTTTGGCAAACTCCAAGCGGGCTGTCATGTGCCTTTCACTGAGGGGTGGCTTCTGTCTTGCCACTAACCATAAAGGCCTGATTGGTAGAGTTCTGCAGAGATGGTTGTCTTTATGGAAGGTTCACTCATCTCCATAGAGGAACTCTAGAGCTCTGTCAGAGTGACCAACGGGTTCTTGGTCACCTTCCTGACCAAGGCTCTTCCCCGATTGCTCAGTTTGGCTGGGAGGCCAGCTCTAGGAAGAGTCTTGGTTATTTACAAACTTATTCCATTTAAGAATGGAGGCCACTGTGTTCTTGGGGACCTTCAATGTTGCAGAAATGTTTTGGTACCCTTTGCAATATCTCTGCCCTCGACACAATCCTGTCTCGAAGCTCTACAGGATATTATATACAATTAGTCACAATTAGTTCTCAGGGTTCTACAGACAATTCCTTCGACCTCATGTCTTGGTTTTTCCTCTGACATGCACTCTCAACTGTGGGACCTTATATAGACAGGTGGGTGCCTCCCCAAATCACGTCCAATCAATTGAATTTTCCACAAGTGGAAATGAGACAGAGGAGAGAAGGATTTGAAGAGGATTTACAAGAAAAGGCTGCAGAATTACAGGGACGGGTACAGAAGGTTTGAATGAAGCCATACTGCATTTCTGCAGCTGAACAACACATCCATATATTACTCAAATCTGGGGTTAATGAGACTTAGAGGGGAAAGTTGCCACAACATGTGCTGCTGGCTGCCGCTACGGTCAGGTGGGCTTCCTGTATCAGGCAGACAAAACAAGAAGACAAGATGGATACACAAGATCTCACTCAAGAACATGAATCAGGTCTACTGACCAAAGAACTCAGGTATGTGGGTTCAGACCGCTCAGCTGCTGGTGAAACTCTGATGGCTGGTATCATGGCAGGGAAGAAAACAAGGCAACGATAGGTTATAGGGTAGGGTTAGATGGTTCAGGCTCGCCCTAGAGGATACTGGCCATAGAACCGTATAGAACACACACAGAACCACTCACCTACACTGAATGAGTCATGCTCAAACAATGCAATATAATGTGTCTTCCGCATGGTGTGTGCATGCGAGAGAGAGAGACAGACAGACAGACAGACAGACAGAAAGTCAGATTGGGTGGGGAGGAGGAGAGATAGAAAGAGAGGAGAACAGGAGATGTAGAGTGGGGTAATACTGCTGGGTGCTTTGGTTTTGTAGAAAGGGGGTCTGTTTTCACTAAATGGAGCTTGTCCACAACTCGTAACAGTGCCCCCTTTCCCCCACACACACCATGTCCTGTCCCCACACACTCCCAACCCTCACCTCTGTAGCCCCTCAGCCTTCCTTCCCCCTAAACATTTTACCTTTGAAAACTAATCATGACCCTAGCCTCAACCCTAACCCTAACTCATTGTCCACATCTCGGTTCAACTCTAACCCTTAATCCCAACCCTAAACCTAGCCCTAACCCTAGCTTGATGTCCACATCCTGGCTCACCCCTATCCTCATCCATAATCCTAACCGTAACACTATCTTAATGTACACATCGAATCAAATCAAATGTATTTATATAGCCCTTCGTACATCAGCTGGGTGCAACCTAATCCTAGCCTCAACCAGAACACTAACCCTGCATGTCCACATTCTGGTGAAACCTCAAACCTAGTCTCAACCAGAACACTAAACTTATCATGTCCACATTCTGGTGCAACCTTAATCCTAGTCTCAACAAGAACACTAACCCTGCATGTCCACATTCTGGTGGAACCTTAGTCCTAGTCTCAACCAGAACACTAACCCTGCATGTCCACATTCTGGTGCAACCTCAGTCCTAGTCTCAACCAGAACACTAACTCTGCATGTCCACATTCTGGTGAAACCTCAATCCTAGTCTCAACCAGAACACTAACCCTAGCATGTCCACATTCTGGTGCATCCTTAATCCTAGTCTCAACCAGAACACTAACCCTGCATGTCCACATTCTGTTGAAACCTCAATCCTAGTCTCAACCAGAACACTAACCCTAGCATGTCCACATTCTGTTGAAACTCTCAATCCTAGTCTCAACCAGAACACTAAACCTAGCATGTCCACATTCTGGTGAAACCTCAATCCTAGTCTCAACCAGAACACTAACCCTAGCATGTCCACATTCTGTTGAAACCCCTCAATCCTAGTCTCAACCAGAACACTAAACCTAGCATGTCCACATTCTGGTGAAACCTCAATCCTAGTCTCAACCAGAACACTAACCCTAGCATGTCCACATTCTGTTGAAACCTCAATCCTAGTCTCAACCAGAACACTAAACCTAGCATGTCCACATTCTGGTGAAACCTCAATCCTAGTCTCAACCACTAACGCATCACTTCACTCCCATTACCCTGTACTACTCTTGTCCCAATCCCAATTCTACCCTGTTCCCTGCTCCTCTGACTGGTCCCCTGTTGGACAGAGGCCCAGTAACACTAGGTGTTGAACAGGGCTGGGCTGTTGGCCCTGGGCAGCCTGGTGTTTAATGCAGCCAGTGAGGGTCCTAGTGTTTACTCCTTGAGAGCAAGTTCGCTTCGCAGCCATATCTATCTCAGTCCCAAACATCCCGGCTCCTCTCTCTATCTTTACTTTTTTTTACCTCACATCATATATATGATGCTCTGGATGTCAGGAGGCTGGTGGTCTGGGGAAAGGTTGTCATCACAAAATGGCGAAATGGGGGAGAGGGTGCTTTGGGTCACTCACAGACATACATACACTGAATGTAGAAAACATTAGGAACACCGTCTTAATATGGAGTTGCACCCTTTTTGCCTTCAGAACAACCTCAATGTCAGTGCATGGACTCTACAAGGTGTCAATCAATCCACAGGTGTGCTGGCCCATGTTGACTCCGATGCTTCCCACAGTTGTGTCAAGTTGACTGGATGTCCTTTTGGGTGGCGGACACGGGAAACTGTTGAGCGTGAAAACCCAGCAGTGTTGCAGTTCTTGACACACTCAAAGCGGTGTACCTGGCACCTACTACCATACCCCGTTCAAAGGCACTTAATTTTACCCATACACCCTCTGAATGGCACACACACAATCCATGTGTCAATTGTCTCATGGCTTAAAAATCCTTTTAACCCGTCTGCTCCCTTCTACATTGATTGAAGTGGATTTAACAAGTGACATCAATGAGGGATCATTGATTTCATTTGGATTCACCTGGTCAGGAATGTTCCCTAAACATTTTTTGGGCACTGAGCAAATTTCAGGTGTGCTGACACAAACTTGAACGTTGAAAATTCTGTAACTCCCAGTGCTTGTGTTCTGTGAACAATGAGGCTGTACCTGCTTTTAAGTTACAGTTTTAGACAGTGGTCAATTAGGCTACTGTGGCTAGTCTACCAGAGTGGCCTACCATCAAAAAAACAATGGAGAAAATGCATCCCATAATGTTTTTTAACATGGAAATAGCTGTTCTATCATTCAGTCCACAGTAGCAGCCAATGTGTAGTGTTCAATGTAGGCCTACATTCCATGAGACTTTTGAATAAAACATGTAGGGCTTGACACTAACCTGTTTATCTACTTGTTCTTCAGACAAGGCGGTGACTGAAAATGTTGTTGTGTTGTTTGATGCAAGAAACCACTTTACAAAATAAAATGCATTATTATTCCCATACCATTATTACAGAGAATCAGACACATTATGCCACCCTCTGCCTATTGGCTATTGAGCTTATTCAGGCCTGTCTGAAAATACAACACTCTAAGAGAAAAAATAAAAGCTATTTTTAACATTTTTGAAATGTAATGTTTTGTGCTCTTGTAGGAAGCAATCATTCCTCATTGCTAATTGCAACATCTATAACTGTGCTAATAACTCAATAACTAGCAAAGGATATGTACAAAATGTGCACACATGCAGCACTCTCTTTGATCTCAAAAACAAGCAAATCTACCACAACCGCTCATACTGTAAACACAGTCCAGTTCAAGTGAATGGCACAGATCCATATATGGCAAATGGTCTATTTACATATAGGCCTACTGCACCGCTGATTGGTTATGCCGCGCCGGTTTGGTTAGAGTACAGGCTGAGTCAGTATGGTCAATGCAATAGAATCCTACTCCAATTCATTTCTGCCTATAACAAAATCTCTTTGCATAGTTAGTTTTGCATACTAAGTCTTGCATCGTTTCATTTTGTTTCAGTGTTGCATTCAAAGTGACTTATATTGTGTTGATTCGATCTCAATTCCCACAGTAAAGGGAAATGCTTATAGTGTCAATCTCGTCCTTCTCTGCATAGGTGGATATTTCTTCTGTGCGGCAGTCCCACGCCCGCAGCTTAGAGGGAACATTTCATGTCAGCCTAGGTAATGGACAGAGTCTATGTCATGGAAATGTTTTGTACACTCAGTGTACATTGTCAGAGTGAAGATGGCACCACATAATGATGCAATGGGGTGTGTTGGGGTAATATACAATTAGTTTACTTTCTGAGGTAGGCTTGTCTCAACTGGAAAAGGCCATAGGGGTCTCAAATGTGAACGCACGCACCACACACACAACTACACACACACAACTTAGCTGTATAAGGCCATAAGCAAAGAATACAATTTCATCCAGAGGCGGGCAGCTCCTAGTGGCCAGGGACGCACGCAGGAAACTGAAATCCGCTTTTAACTCATTTCTACAAACATATTACAGAAAGTCTACATCACCTTTACTCAACACACACAGACGTAGTGGCCAAATACAGTTATGGCAAATCTGTCCATAACTGTATCCTCCTCATTCCTGCATACAAGCAAAAAATCTAGCAGGAAGTACCAGTGACGCCTCAATACGGAAGTGGTCCAATGATGCAGATGCTAAGCTACAGGATTGTTTCCTTTAGCACATTGGAATATGTTTTGGGATTCATCCCATGGCATTGAGGACTATACCAGATCAGTCACCAGCTTCATTCATAAGTGTATTAACAACGTTGTCCCCAAAGTGACCATACATACATATCCCAACCAGAAGCCATGGATTCCAGGCAACATCTGCACTGAGCTACAGGCTAGAGCTGCCACCTTCAAGGAGTGGGACACTAATCCGGACACTTATACGAAATTCTGCTATGCCTTCCGATCAACCACCAAACAGACAAAGCTTCAATACAGGACTAAGATAGAATCCTACTACACCGGCTCTGATGCTTGTTGGTTGTGGCAGAGTTGGCAAAGGGAAACCCAGCCGAGATCTGCCCAGTGACACGAGCATAACAGACAATATAAATATTTCTAAGCCCGCTTCGAGGCAATCAATACTGAACCATGCATGAGAGCACCAGCTGTCCCAGACGACTTCCCAGTTGCGCTTACATACATTACATCTGTGCCATGAAATTCTTTGAAAATCTGGTCATGACTCACATCAACACCATCATCCCAGAAACCCTAGACCCACTCCAATTCACATACCGCCCCAACATATCCACAGATTATGCAATATCTATTGCACCTTCCACCTGGACAAAAAGGAAAACCTATGTGAGAATGCTGTTCATTGATGACAACTCAGCGTTCAACACCATAGTGCCCTCTGACCTCATTAGTAAGCTAAGGACCCTGGGACTGAACACTTAACTGCAACTGGAATCTGACTTCCTGGACGGGCCACTCTTAGGTGGTGAGAGTAAACAACAACACATCCGCCACGCTGACCCTCAACACGGGGCATCTCAGGAGTGCATGCTTAGTCCCATTCTGTACTCCCTGTTCATGCACAACTGTGTGGCCAGGCACGACCCAACACCATCATTAAGACTGCCGACGACACGACAGCCTGATCACAGACTACAATGAGACAGCCTATAGGAAGGAGGTTAGAGACCTGGCAGTGAGGTGCCAGGACAACAACCACTCCCTTAACGTGAGCAAGAAAAATTAACTGAACGTGGGACTACAGTAAAAGGAGGGCCGAAAGCATGTCACCATTAACGTTGACAGGGCTGTAGTGGAGCCGGTCGAGCTTCAAGTTCCTTGGTGTCAACATCACAAAGTGCTATCATGGTCCAAACACACCAAGACAGCAGTGAAGAGGGCATGACAATGCCTATTCCCCTAAGGAGGCTGAAAGATTTAGCATGGGACCTCATATCCTCAAGAAGTTCTACAGCTGAACCATCAAGAGCATCCTGACTGGTTGCATCACCGCTTCTGCAGGTGGCAACTGCTCGGTATCTGACGGCAAGATGCTACAGAGGGTAATGCGAACGGCCCAGTCCATCATCTGAGTTTCCTACCATCCAGGACCTCTATACCAGGGGGTGTCAGAGGAAGGCCCTAAAAATGTTCAAAGACATCCCATCTGGGTGGCGCTATGGGACTATCATTTGTTTTTCAACAGGACAATGACTGTTCTTGAGCTGTTCTTGCCATAATATGGACTTGGTCTTTTACCAAACTATACCTTGTCACAACACATCTGATTGGCCAAACGATTAACAAGGAAAAAACACTCCACAAATGTACTTTAACAAGGCACACCTGTTAACTGAAATGCATTCCAATTGAAGCTGGTTGAGAGAAGGCCAAGAGTGTGAAAAGCTGTCATTTATGCAAAGGGTGGCTACTTTGAAGAATCTCAAATATAAAATAGATTTGGATTTGTTTAACAATTTTTTGGTTACTACATGATTCCACGTGTGTTATTTCATCGTTTTTATGTCTTCGCTATTATTCTACAATGTAGAAAATAGTAAAAATAAAGAAAAACCTTTGAATGAGTAGGTGTGTCCAAACTTTTTACTGGTACTGTACATATTACCTCAATTACTTTGACTAACCCGTACCCCTGCACATTAACTCGGTACCGGTACACCCTTGAATTTAACCTCGTTTTTGTTATTTTGTTGTGTTACTATTTTTCCTTTAGCATAGAACATTTTTCTTACTTTCTTTTTAAAAACTCTATATTGTTGGTTAAGAGCTTGTAAGTAAGCATTTCACGGTAAGGTCTACATCTGTTGTATTCAGCACGTGTCAAATTAACACAGACACACATACATACATTCGTTTACAGGCATGACGCCCAAGTCATTCACAAAATTGACTCATTCTGTTTATGTTCAATGGCCTATAAAACCTGTCAGTTGGATACAATGCTGTTTTGATGTCCACCCATGGGACAAGCACTCTTTTGAACTGGGGTCGCCCTACCAAGCCCCCTGTGCCCCCCAGCCCTAAACCTTGTAAACCCCTCACTGATGGTGATGTCATCTGTTGGCAGCCCTGGGCGAGAGGCAGGAATGTTACAGTCTGTTGATTGAGGCAAGGGATTATGGGACGGGCCCTGTCAAGTGGCATGAATAGTGTGTGTGTGTGTGTGTGTGTGTGTGTGTGTGTGTGTGTGTGTGTGTGTGTGTGTGTGTGTGTGTGTGTGTGTGTGTGTGTGTGTGTGTGTGTGTGTGTGTGTGTGTGTGTGTGTGTGTGTGTGTGTGTGTGTTTGCCTATGTGTTTGCGTGTGTGCTTATGTTTGTGTGAAGGGGGACTTTACTGCGACACTGCAGTGTGAAGCCTGGCCTTTGTGTACGGGCCAGCTGTGTATGGAGGGTGGACAGCCTATACATTCACAGTAAACTCCCAAAGTTGGAATGAAATAAGGTTATTGAGAGTGATGCCACAGGGGAATTATTTTGAGGTCCCTGAAGAACCATAAATGGGATGGTTCTTTGAAGAAACTTTAAAAATCCCAAACCAGAATTGTTTTGGCCCTCCAAGACCATTCGAGTGGATTTTATAGATACCAGTACCGACCATGACTATGTTTGCTAGTGACAGAGGTCTAAGGCACTGCATCTCAGTGCTAGAGACGTCACTACACACCTTGATTCGATTCCAGGCTGTATCACGACCGGCCGTGACTGGGAGTCCCATAAAGCGGCGCACAATTGGCCCAGCGTCTTCTGGTTTAAGGTTTGCCGCGGTAGGCCGTCATTGTAAATAAGAATTTGTTCTTAACTGGCTTGCCTTGTTAAATAAAGGTAAAAATATATATAAATAAGTCCAAATAACAGATTGGAATATACAGTGACTTCAGAACGTATTCAGACCTCTTGACTTTTTTCACTTTACAGCCTTATTCCAAAATGTATTAAATAGTTACTTTCCCTCAGTCTACACACAATACCCTATAATGACAGGTTTTAGACATTTTTGCAAATGTATTAAAAATAAATAACAGAAATATTACATTTGCATAAGTATTCAGACCCTTTACTAAGTACTTTGTTGAAGCACATTTGGCAGCGATTACAGCCTTGAGTCTTCTTTAGGTATGACGCTACAAACTTGGCACACCTGTATTTGGGGAGTTTCTCCCATTCTTTTCTGCAGATCCTCTCAAGCTCTGTCAGGTTGCACAGCTATTTTCAGGTTTCTCCAGAGATGTTTGATCGGGTTCAAGTCTGGGCTCTGGCTGTGCCACTCAAGGACATTCAGAGGAATGTCCCAAAGCCGCTCCTGCATCTTGGCTGTGTGTTTAGATTCGTTATCCTGTTGGAAGGTGAACCTTCACCCCAGTCTGGGTTCCTGAGTGCTCTGAAGAAGGTTTTCATCAAGGATCACACCGTACTTTGCTCAGTTAATTTTTGCCTCGATCCTGACTAGACTCCCAGTCCGTGCTGCTGAAAAACATCCCCACAGCATGATGCTGCCACCACCATGCTTCACCAGAGGGATGGTGCCAGGTTTCCTCCAGAAGTGACACTTGGCATTCACTCCAAACAAAGACTTCAATCTTGGTTCATCAGACAAGATAATCTTGTTTCTCATGGTCTTAGTCTTTATGTACCTTATGGCAAACTCCAAGTGGGCTTTCATGTGGCTTCCGTCTGGCCACTCAACCATAAAGGCCTGATTGGTGGAGTGCTGCAGAGATGGTTGTCCTTCTGGAAGGTTCTCCCATCTCCACAGAGGAACTCTAGAGCTCGGTCAAAGTCACCATCTGGTTCTTGGTCACCTCCCTGACCAAGGCCCTTCTCCCCCAATTGCTTAGTTTGGCTGGGCGGCCAGCTCTAGGAAGTGTCTTGGTGGTTCCAAACTTCTTCAATTTAAGAATGATGGAGGTCACTGCGTTCTTGGGGCTCTTCAACGCTGCAGAAATGTTTTGGTACCCTTCCCCAGGTCTGTGCCTCGACACAATCCTGTCTCGAAGCTCTATGGACAATTTCTTTGACCTCATGGCTTGTTTTTTGCTCTCACATGCACTGTCAACTGTTTGACCTTATACAGACAGGTGTGTGCCTTTCCAAATCATGTCCAATCAATTGAATCTAAGGGGTGCGTGTTGGTGGCAGGGAAGTCAGTCTCAGGAGAAAGAACTTGGTATAAACGGAGTTGTTTAATAAATGCTGACAAAACTCCAAAACAACCAAAATGAACAAAATAACAAGTGGGTACAAAAACCCGTCGCACACCAACATTAAAATGCACATCACATACAAACAAAACTAAATGTGGAAAAAGTCAAGGGGTTTCAAAGTCACTGTATGTTATTTGTATTTGACTAGCGTAAGATGTATTAATCAATCAAAAACATAGATATTGAAACAAACAATTCTAAAAATCAACCTGCAAAAATCAACCTGCAATAGAGCATGATGGGAAATACATAGTACACGCTTCACTTATGCTCTAGTTTGTGGTCCTCATTTCCACGATTTGGAGATACAGTAAGCTAATCTTATGGAATGACACCAAGCTAGTTCCCTTTCCTCCATAGTCTGGGCACGGGACTATTAGCTGACTGGGGTGAGGAGGGTGTCTTTAGGAGAACCTGAATCATTAGAGTCTGTAGTAATGGACCCATTATGCAGTTAGCTTTAGGAGGGTAGTAGCATAGCTATGTGAACTAAGTGACTGTGAAATTACGATACTTCACACACTCACATTTCTAAGATATGCTGAGGTTATGGGATTTTGAACTCTCCTACCCCACTACACTTTCTGAATTGACTGAAATGTAAATACAATTGACACCAACTCTAGTATGTGTGTGTGTGTGTGTTCTGGGAGAGGGAATGTTGAAGTCATGCTGGCCCCCAGAGAACAATCAACAGGGTTGTTTTTACAAAAACAATCAAACAAATGTTGAGCCTTGCTGGTGTTGAGAGTGGCACTTTTAACGTGGCACTGGGGGCTCTTAAATTTCTACCTTGACTGATTTACCCACTGTCCTAGGGTTGGAGGTAGGGGGGTAGGGTAGTGGTTCCTACCCGCCCTGGGTGTAGCAGGTGTGGGATGTGAAGTGTGACGATGTGCCCCTAACAACCAAACAGAGAACCAGGGGAGGGACAGGGGGGAAAGGTCCCTTCAAGACCAGGATGGGACACCCTCACGAGTAGGGTCAGATGAACTTTGTGAATCCCACATTCATCCGACCATCTTACCCTTGTCCCACTGCTGGTTCGGAGAGCAAAATGGTGTGCAAACATTAATTTGCAGCCAAGCACAAACAGGGAGCATGAGTTTCAAATAGTTTGCAATTCTTAATTTCCCTGATATAATGAATCAGATTTCTTTGTGCTGAGCTGTAAAAAAAAAAAAAAAAAAGCCAGCATACCATGTACTTCTCCAGGACCAGGATTGGTGACCACTGTTAACGTTCTCCAGGACCAAGGATGGTGACCACTGTTAACGTTCTCCAGGACCAAGGATGGTGACCACTGTTAACGTTCTCCAGGACCAAGGATGGTGACCACTGTTGTAGTTCTCCAGGACCAAGGATGGTGACCACTGTTAACGTTCTCCAGGACCAAGGATGGTGACCACTGTTAACGTTCTCCAGGACCAAGGATGGTGACCACTGTTAACGTTCTCCAGGACCAAGGATGGTGACCACTGTTAACGTTCTCCAGGACCAAGGATGGTGACCACTGTTAACGTTCTCCAGGACCAAGGATGGTGACCACTGTTAACGTTCTCCAGGACCAAGGATGGTGACCACTGTTGTAGTTCTCCAGGACCAAGGATGGTGACCACTGTTGTAGTTCTCCAGGACCAAGGATGGTGACCACTGTTGACGTTCTCCAGGACCAAGGA
>NC_060181.1:81259319-81271819 GCF_021184085.1 Oncorhynchus gorbuscha | reverse complement strand
GGAGGGATGAGTATGGAGACTAAAGGGAGGGATGAGTATGGAGACTAAAGAGAGGGATGAGTATGGAGACTAAAGGGAGGGATGAGTATGGAGACTAAAGGGAGGGAGGGATGAGTATGGAGTCTAAAGGGAGGGAGGGACAGTATGGAGACTAAAGGGAGGGAGGGATGAGTATGGAGACCAAAGGGAGGGATGAGTATGGAGACTAAAGGGAGGGATGAGTATGGAGACTAAAGGGAGGGAGGGATGAGTAGATACTAAAGGGAGGGAGGGATGAGTATGGAGACCAAAGGGAGGGATGAGTATGGAGACAAAGGGAGGGATGAGTATGGAGACTAAAGGGAGGGATGAGTATGGAGACTGAGTATGGAGACTAAAGGGAGGGAGGGATGAGTATGGAGACTAAAAAGGGAGGGATGAGTATGGAGACTAAAGGGAGGGAGGGATGCGTATGGAGACTAAAGGGAGGGAGGGACGAGTATGGAGACTAAAATGAGGGAGGGACAGTATGGAGACTAAAATGAGGGAGGGATGAGTATGGAGACTAAAGAGGGGGAGGGATGAGTATGGAGACTAAAGGGAGGGAGGAAGGACGAGTATGGAGACTAAAGGAAGAGAGGGATGAGTATGGAGACTAAAGGGAGGGAGGGATGAGTATTGAGAGAGATAGGTAAGAGATAAAGAGAGAGAGAGAGAGAGAGAGAGAGGGAGAGAGAGAGATAGGTAAGAGATAAAGAGAGAGGAGGAGAGGGAGAGAGAGAGCGGAGAGAGGAGATAGGTAAGAGATAAGGAGAGATAGGAGGAGAGAGGGAAAGAGAAGAGAGAGAGGGAAGGACGAGTATGGAGACTAAAGGGAGGATGAGTATGGAGACTAAAGGGAGGGAGGGATGAGTATCGAGACCAAAGGGAGGAGAACAGTATGGAGACTAAAGGGAGGGATGAGTATGGAGACTAAAGGGAGGGATGAGTATGGAGACTAAAGGGAGGGATGAGTATGGAGACTAAAGGGAGGGATGAGTATGGAGACTAAAGAGAGGGATGAGTATGGAGACTAAAGGGAGGGATGAGTATGGAGACTAAAGGGAGGGAGGGACAGTATGGAGTCTAAAGGGAGGGAGGGATGAGTATGGAGACTAAAGGGAGGGAGGGATGAGTATGGAGACCAAAGGGAGGGATGAGTATGGAGACTAAAGGGAGGGAGGGATGAGTATGGAGACCAAAGGGAGGGAGAAGACGAGTATGGAGACTAAAAAGGGGAGGGATGAGTATGGAGACTAAAGGGAGGGATGAGTATGGAGACTAAAGGGAGGGATGAGTATGGAGACTAAAGGGAGGGATGAGTATGGAGACTAAAGAGAGGGATGAGTATGGAGACTAAAGGGAGGGATGAGTATGGAGACTAAAGGGAGGGAGGGATGAGTATGGAGTCTAAAGGGAGGGAGGGAGAGTATGGAGACTAAAGGGAGGGAGGGATGAGTATGGAGACCAAAGGGAGGGATGAGTATGGAGACTAAAGGGAGGGATGAGTATGGAGACTAAAGGGAGGGAGGGATGAGTATGGAGACTAAAGGGAGGGAGGGATGAGTATGGAGACTAAAATGAGGGAGGGATGAGTATGGAGACTAAAGGGAGGGAGGGATGCGTATGGAGACTAAAGGGAGGGAGGCAGTATGGAGACTAAAATGAGGGAGGGACGAGTATGGAGACTAAAATGAGGGGAGGGATGAGTATGGAGACTAAAGAGGGGAGGGATGAGTATGGAGACTAAAGGGAGGGAGGAAGGGAGGGAGTATGGAGACTAAAGGAAGAGAGGGATGAGTATGGAGACTAAAGGGAGGGAGGGATGAGTATTGAGAGATAGGTAAGAGATAAAGAGAGAGAGGAGAGAGAGAGAGAGAGAGAGAGAGAGAGAGAGAGAGAGAGAGAGAGAGAGAGAGAGGAGGAGAGAGAGAGAGATAGGTAAGAGATAAAGAGAGAGAGGAGGAGAGGGAGAGAGAGAGCGGAGAGAGAGATAGGTAAGAGATAAGGAGAGATAGGAGGAGAGGAGGGAAAGAGAAAGAGAGAGAGAGAGGAAGGATGAGTATGGAGACTAAAGGGAGGGATGAGTATGGAGACTAACGGGAGGGAGGGATGAGTATCGAGACCAAGGGAGGGAGAGACAGTATGGAGACTAAAGGGAGGGATGAGTATGGAGACTAAAGGGAGGGATGAGTATGGAGACTAAAGGGAGGGATGAGTATGGAGACTAAAGGGAGGGATGAGTATGGAGACTAAAAGAGGGATGAGTATGGAGACTAAAGGGAGGGATGAGTATGGAGACTAAAGGGAGGGAGGGTGAGTATGGAGTCTAAAGGGAGGGAGGGACAGTATGGAGACTAAAGGGAGGGAGGGATGAGTATGGAGACCAAAGGGAGGGATGAGTATGGAGACTAAAGGGAGGGAGGGATGAGTATCGAGACCAAAGGGAGGGAGAGAGATGAGTATGGAGACTAAAGGGGAGGGATGAGTATGGAGACTAAAGGGAGGGATGAGTATGGAGACTAAAGGGAGGGATGAGTATGGAGACTAAAGGGAGGGATGAGTATGGAGACTAAAGAGAGGGATGAGTATGGAGACTAAAGGGAGGGATGAGTATGGAGACTAAAGGGAGGGAGGGATGAGTATGGAGTCTAAAGGGAGGGAGGGACAGTATGGAGACTAAAGGGAGGGAGGGATGAGTATGGAGACCAAAGGGAGGGATGAGTATGGAGACTAAAGGGAGGGATGAGTATGGAGACTAAAGGAGGGAGGGATGAGTATGGAGACTAAAGGGAGGGAGGGATGAGTATGGAGACCAAAGGGGAGGGATGAGTATGGAGACAAAGGGAGGGATGAGTATGGAGACTAAAGGGAGGGATGAGTATGGAGACTAAAGGGAGGGAGGGATGAGTATGGAGACTAAAATGAGGGAGGGACGAGTATGGAGACTAAAATGAGGGAGGGATGAGTATGGAGACTAAAGGGAGGGATGAGTATGGAGACTAAAGGGAGGGAGGGATGAGTATGGAGACTAAAATGAGGGAGGGATGAGTATGGAGACTAAAGGGAGGGAGGGATGCGTATGGAGACTAAAGGGAGGGAGGGACGAGTATGGAGACTAAAATGAGGGAGGGACGAGTATGGAGACTAAAATGAGGGAGGGATGAGTATGGAGACTAAAGAGGGGGAGGGATGAGTATGGAGACTAAAGGGAGGGAGGGAGGGAGGTAAGGGAGGGAGGGAGGGAGGGAGGGAAAAAATAAATGTCAGTATGAGAGTGATCAAGATCAAGAGATTGAGAGGTGGAGGCGTGGAGAGAAAGAGGTGGAGAGAGAGACAGAAGGAGAGAGGGAGAGAGAGAGTGTGTGAGAGAGAGAGGGCGGAGAGAGAGACGGAATGAGAGAGGGAGAGAGAGAGAGCGAGAGAGAGAGAGACAGAAGGAGAGAGGGAGAGAGAGAGTGAGAGAGAGACAGACAGAAGGAGAGAGTGTGTGTGAGAGAGAGGGGAGGCAGACAGTGTTTCTCCTATGTTAGGGTGGCTAATGAAAGATGAATGAGACAGTGGGCAGGAGAGCCTAACTGCGGTCAAAGTCTGGCTGGTGTGTGGGTGAGTGTCTGTGTGTGTTTGTGTATGAGTGCATGTGTTTGTGTGTGTGTGTGTGTCTTTGCAGCAGAAGTACACCTTCTGTGATTCGGTTGTCGATCATCAGCACACAGACAACGCATTCCATCCCTCTATTTCTGTTCTTCCCTCCATCGTTCTCTCCCTCTTTATGTCACTCCCTCCTTCAATCACACTCTCTCTCTCCCTCTCCCACGCTCTCTTTCTCAATCACACTCTCTCTCCCTCTCCCACGCTCTCTTTCTCAATCACATTCTCTCTCTTCCTCTCCCACTCCCACCTCTGTCCCACTCTCTCAATCACACACACACACATTCTCTCTCTCTCTCTCTCTCTCTCTCTCTCTCTCTCTCTCTCTCTCTCTCAGCCCTCTCTCTCTCTCTCTCTCTCTCTCTCTCTCTCTCTCTCTCTCTCTCTCTCTCTCTCTCTATCACATCTCTCTCTCAATCAACCACCTCTCTCCCTCTCCCACTTTTCTCTCAATCACACTCTCTCTCCCTCTCTCTCTGTCTCTCTCTCTTCCTGTCTTTGTCACCTTAGTCAAGTGATTGGTAAAACATAAAAAATAATGATACTGTAAGGTATGGATGTAAGAAGTAGGTCTGAAATTCAGGCATGCACTAAAAGGGGGGCAAAGACAAGCACAGCAACATAAAAGTTAGACTGACCCTAAATTCCTCTCTGTCTCATTTTCCCCTTAATTTACTATCTCTCCCCTTTCTTTATTATCTCTCCTGTTCCCTCATTATCTCTCCCTTACTTCACTATCTCTTCCCTTCCTTCACTATCTCTCCCCGTCCTTCATTATCTCTCCCCTTCCTTCACTGTTTCCCTTTCCTTCATTATCTCTCCCCTTACTTCACTATATTTCCCCCTCTTCACTCTCTCCCCTTCCTTTACTATCTCTCCCCGTCCTACATTATCTCTCCCCGTCCTTCATTATCTCTCCCTTCCTTCACTATCTCTCCCTTCCTTCACTCTGTTTCCCTTTCCTTCACTATCTCTCCTGTTCCTTCATTATCTCTCCCTTTCCTTCACTATCCCTCTCTCTGTCTTTATCGCCTCTTCCCTGAGCCTTGTTGAAATATGCTGTCTTTTCCAGAGCCCAATGAGCTTAGAATTGTACTGAGTGAGTGTGTGTGCAATCTTCTTTGATCAGGGTTCATGATTGGGTCAACACACACACACCCAGGGATTAGTGAAACAAACGTTCACCAACAGAGAATAAAACACAAACAAAGAGACAGAAACATCCTGCATCCTGGAACACAACACCACTCAGCCCTCAGAGCCAACAGCACTGCTCACACACAGGAACACAACACCACTCAGCCCTCAGAGCCAACAGCACTGCTCACACACAGGAACACAACACCACTCAGCCCTCAGAGCCAACAGCACTGCTCACACACAGGAACACAACACCACTCAGCCCTCAGAGCCAACAGCACTGCTCACACACAGGAACACAACACCACTCAGCCCTCAGAGCCAACAGCACTGCTCACACACAGGAACACAACACCACTCAGCCCTCAGAGCCAACAGCACTGCTCACACACAGGAACACAACACCACTCAGCCCTCAGAGCCAACAGCACTGCTCACACACAGGAACACAACACCACTCAGCCCTCAGAGCCAACAGCACTGCTCACACACAGGAACACAACACCACTCAGCCCTCAGAGCCAACATCACTGCTCACACACAGGAACACAACACCACTCAGCCCTCAGAGCCAACATCACTGCTCACACACAGGAACACAACACCACTCAGCCCTCAGAGCCAACATCACTGCTCACACACAGGAACACAACACCACTCAGCCCTCAGAGCCAACAGCACTGCTCACACACAGGAACACAACACCACTCAGCCCTCAGAGCCAACATCACTGCTCACACACAGGAACACAACACCACTCAGCCCTCAGAGCCAACATCACTGCTCACACACAGGAACACAACACCACTCAGCCCTCAGAGCCAACAGCACTGCTCACACACAGGAACACAACACCACTCAGCCCTCAGAGCCAACATCACTGCTCACACACAGGAACACAACACCACTCAGCCCTCAGAGCCAACATCACTGCTCACACACAGGAACACAACACCACTCAGCCCTCAGAGCCAACAGCACTGCTCACACACAGGAACACAACACCACTCAGCCCTCAGAGCCAACAGCACTGCTCACACACAGGAACACAACACCACTCAGCCCTCAGAGCCAACAGCACTGCTCACACACAGGAACACAACACCACTCAGCCCTCAGAGCCAACAGCACAGCACTGCCCTCACACACAGGAACACAACACCACTCAGCCCTCAGAGCCAACAGCACTGCTCACACACAGGAACACAACACCACTCAGCCCTCAGAGCCAACAGCACTGCTCACACACAGGAACACAACACCACTCAGCCCTCAGAGCCAACAGCACTGCTCACACACAGGAACACAACACCACTCAGCCCTCAGAGCCAACAGCACTGCTCACACACAGGAACACAACACCACTCAGCCCTCAGAGCCAACAGCACTGCTCACACACAGGAACACAACACCACTCAGCCCTCAGAGCCAACAGCACTGCTCACACACAGGAACACAACACCACTCAGCCCTCAGAGCCAACAGCACTGCTCACACACAGGAACACAACACCACTCAGCCCTCAGAGCCAACAGCACTGCTCACACACAGGAACACAACACCACTCAGCCCTCAGAGCCAACAGCACTGCTCACACACAGAACACAACACCACTCAGCCCTCAGCCAACAGCACTGCTCACACACAGGAACACAACACCACTCAGCCCTCAGAGCCAACAGCACTGCTCACACACAGGAACACAACACCACTCAGCCCTCAGAGCCAACAGCACTGCTCACACACAGGAACACAACACCACTCAGCCCTCAGAGCCAACAGCACTGCTCACACACAGGAACACAACACCACTCAGCCCTCAGAGCCAACATCACTGCTCACACACAGGAACACAACACCACTCAGCCCTCAGAGCCAACAGCACTGCTCACACACAGGAACACACACCACTCAGCCCTCAGAGCCAACTCACTGCTCACACACAGGAACACAACACCATCAGCCCTCAGAGCCAACATCACTCTCACACAGGAACACAACACCACTCAGCCCTCAGAGCCAACAGCACTGCTCACACACAGGAACACAACACCACTCAGCCCTCAGAGCCAACAGCACTGCACTGCACACACACAGGAACACAACACCACACCAGCCCTCAGAGCCAACAGCACTGCTCACACACAGGAACACAACACCACTCAGCCCTCAGAGCCAACAGCACTGCTCACACACAGGAACACAACACCACTCAGCCCTCAGAGCCAACAGCACTGCTCACACACAGGAACACAACACCACTCAGCCCTCAGAGCCAACAGCACTGCTCACACACAGGAACACAACACCACTCAGCCCTCAGAGCCAACAGCACTGCTCACACACAGGAACACACACCACCAGCCCTCAGCAGCACTGCTCACACACAGAGCCAACAGCACTGCTCACACACAGGAACACAACACCACTCAGCCCTCAGAGCCAACAGCACTGCTCACACACAGGAACACAACACCACTCAGCCCTCAGAGCCAACAGCACTGCTCACACACAGGAACACAACACCACTCAGCCCTCAGAGCCAACATCACTGCTCACACACAGGAACACAACACCACTCAGCCCTCAGAGCCAACAGCACTGCTCACACACAGGAACACAACACCACTCAGCCCTCAGAGCCAACAGCACTGCTCACACACAGGAACACAACACCACTCAGCCCTCAGAGCCAACAGCACTGCTCACACACAGGAACACAACACCACTCAGCCCTCAGAGCCAACAGCACTGCTCACACACAGGAACACAACACCACTCAGAGCCAACAGCCCTCAGAGCCAACAGCACTGCTCACACACAGGAACACAACACCACTCAGCCCTCAGAGCCAACAGCACTGCTCACACACAGGAACACAACACCACTCAGCCCTCAGAGCCAACATCACTGCTCACACACAGGAACACAACACCACTCAGCCCTCAGAGCCAACAGCACTGCTCACACACAGGAACACAACACCACTCAGCCCTCAGAGCCAACAGCACTGCTCACACACAGGAACACAACACCACTCAGCCCTCAGAGCCAACAGCACTGCTCACACACAGGAACACAACACCACTCAGCCCTCAGAGCCAACATCACTGCTCACACACAGGAACACAACACCACTCAGCCCTCAGAGCCAACAGCACTGCTCACACACAGGAACACAACACCACTCAGCCCTCAGAGCCAACAGCACTGCTCACACACAGGAACACAACACCACTCAGCCCTCAGAGCCAACAGCACTGCTCACACACAGGAACACAACACCACTCAGCCCTCAGAGCCAACAGCACTGCTCACACACAGGAACACAACACCACTCAGCCCTCAGAGCCAACAGCACTGCTCACACACAGGAACACAACACCACTCAGCCCTCAGAGCCAACAGCACTGCTCACACACAGGAACACAACACCACTCAGCCCTCAGAGCCAACAGCACTGCTCACACACAGGAACACAACACCACTCAGCCCTCAGAGCCAACAGCACTGCTCACACACAGGAACACAACACCAGCCCTCAGAGCCAACAGCCCTCACACACAGGAACACAACACCACTCAGCCCTGCCAACTCACTGCTCACACACAGGAACACAACACCACTCAGCCCTCAGAGCCAACAGCACTGCTCACACACAGGAACACAACACCACTCAGCCCTCAGAGCCAACAGCACTGCTCACACACAGGAACACAACACCACTCAGCCCTCAGAGCCAACAGCACTGCTCACACACAGGAACACAACACCACTCAGCCCTCAGAGCCAACAGCACTGCTCACACACAGGAACAGCACTGCTCAACACCACACCACTCAGCCCTCAGAGCCAACAGCACTGCTCACACACAGGAACACAACACCACTCAGCCCTCAGAGCCAACATCACTGCTCACACACAGGAACACAACACCACTCAGCCCTCAGAGCCAACATCACTGCTCACACACAGGAACACAACACCACTCAGCCCTCAGAGCCAACAGCACTGCTCACACACAGGAACACAACACCACTCAGCCCTCAGAGCCAACAGCACTGCTCACACACAGGAACACAACACCACTCAGCCCTCAGAGCCAACAGCACTGCTCACACACAGGAACACAACACCACTCAGCCCTCAGAGCCAACAGCACTGCTCACACACAGGAACACAACACCACTCAGCCCTCAGAGCCAACAGCACTGCTCACACACAGGAACACAACACCACTCAGCCCTCAGAGCCAACAGCACTGCTCAGGAACACAACACCACACACAGGAACACAACACCACTCAGCCCTCAGAGCCAACAGCACTGCTCACACACAGGAACACAACACCACTCAGCCCTCAGAGCCAACAGCACTGCTCACACACAGGAACACAACACCACTCAGCCCTCAGAGCCAACATCAGCCAACATCACTGCTCAGAGCCACACACTGGAACACAACACCACTCAGCCCTCAGAGCCAACATCACTGCTCACACACAGGAACACAACACCACTCAGCCCTCAGAGCCAACAGCACTGCTCACACACAGGAACACAACACCACTCAGCCCTCAGAGCCAACAGCACTGCTCACACACAGGAACACAACACCACTCAGCCCTCAGAGCCAACAGCACTGCTCACACACAGGAACACAACACCACTCAGCCCTCAGAGCCAACAGCACTGCTCACACACAGGAACACAACACCACTCAGCCCTCAGAGCCAACAGCACTGCTCACACACAGGAACACAACACCACTCAGCCCTCAGAGCCAACAGCACTGCTCACACACAGGAACACAACACCACTCAGCCCTCAGAGCCAACAGCACTGCTCACACACAGGAACACAACACCACTCAGCCCTCAGAGCCAACAGCACTGCTCACACACAGGAACACAACACCACTCAGCCCTCAGAGCCAACAGCACTGCTCACACAGGAACACAACACCACTCAGCCCTCAGAGCCAACAGCACTGCTCACACAGGAACACAACACACACAGGAACACACACACCACTCAGCCCTCAGAGCCAACAGCACTGCTCACACACAGGAACACAACACCACCAGCCCTCAGAGCCAACAGCACTGCTCACACACAGGAACACAACACCACTCAGCCTCAGCCAACAGCACTGCTCCACACCACTCAGCCCTCAGAGCCAACAGCACTGCTCACACAGGAACACAACACCACTCAGCCCTCAGAGCCAACAGCACTGCCACACAGGAACACAACACCACTCAGCCCTCAGAGCCAACAGCACTGCTCACACACAGGAACACAACACCACTCAGCCCTCAGAGCCAACAGCACTGCTCACACACAGGAACACAACACTCAGCCCTCAGCCAACTCAGCTCACACACAGGCCAAGCCAGCCAACTCACTGCTCACACACAGGAACACAACACCACTCAGCCCTCAGAGCCAACAGCACTGCTCACACACAGGAACACAACACCACTCAGCCCTCAGAGCCAACAGCACTGCTCACACACAGGAACACAACACTCAGCCCTCAGAGCCCTCACTGCTCACACACAGGCCAAGCCCAGCACTGCTCACACACAGGAACACAACACCACTCAGCCCTCAGAGCCAACATCACTGCTCACACACAGGAACACAACACCACTCAGCCCTCAGAGCCAACAGCACTGCTCACACACAGGAACACAACACCACTCAGCCCTCAGAGCCAACATCACTGCTCACACACAGGAACACAACACCACTCAGCCCTCAGAGCCAACAGCACTGCTCACACACAGGAACACAACACCACTCAGCCCTCAGAGCCAACAGCACTGCTCACACACAGGAACACAACACCACTCAGCCCTCAGAGCCAACAGCACTGCTCACACACAGGAACACAACACCACTCAGCCCTCAGAGCCAACAGCACTGCTCACACACAGGAACACAACACCACTCAGCCCTCAGAGCCAACAGCACTGCTCACACACAGGAACACAACACCACTCAGCCCTCAGAGCCAACATCACTGCTCACACACAGGAACACAACACCACTCAGCCCTCAGAGCCAACAGCACTGCTCACACACAGGAACACAACACCACTCAGCCCTCAGAGCCAACAGCACTGCTCACACACAGGAGCCCTCAGAGCCAACAGCACTGCTCACACACAGGAACACAACACCACTCAGCCCTCAGAGCCAACAGCACTGCTCACACACAGGAACACAACACCACTCAGCCCCCATCAGAGCCAACACCACTGCTCAGCACTGCTCACACAGGAACACAACACCACTCAGCCCTCAGAGCCAACATCACTGCTCACACACAGGAACACAACACCACTCAGCCCTCAGAGCCAACATCACTGCTCACACACAGGAACACAACACCACTCAGCCCTCAGAGCCAACAGCACTGCTCACACACAGGAACACAACACCACTCAGCCCTCAGAGCCAACAGCACTGCTCACACACAGGAACACAACACCACTCAGCCCTCAGAGCCAACAGCACTGCTCACACACAGGAACACAACACCACTCAGCCCTCAGAGCCAACAGCAGGAACACAACACCACTCAGCCCTGCTCACACACAGGAACACAACACCACTCAGCCCTCAGAGCCAACATCACTGCTCACACACAGGAACACAACACCACTGCCCTCACACACTGCTCAGGAACACAACACCACTCAGCCCTCAGAGCCAACATCACTGCTCACACACAGGAACACAACACCACTCAGCCCTCAGAGCCAACATCACTGCTCACACACAGGAACACAACACCACTCAGCCCTCAGAGCCAACAGCACTGCTCACACACAGGAACACAACACCACTCAGCCCTCAGAGCCAACAGCACTGCTCACACACAGGAACACAACACCACTCAGCCCTCAGAGCCAACAGCACTGCTCACACACAGGAACACAGGAACACCACCTCAGCCCTCAGAGCCAACAGCACTGAACACAACTCACAGCCCTCACAGGAACACAACACCACTCAGCCCTCAGAGCCAACATCACTGCTCACACACAGGAACACAACACCACTCAGCCCTCAGAGCCAACAGCACTGCTCACACACAGGAACACAACACCACTCAGCCCTCAGAGCCAACAGCACTGCTCACACACAGGAACACAACACCACTCAGCCCTCAGAGCCAACAGCACTGCTCACACACAGGAACACAACACCACTCAGCCCTCAGAGCCAACAGCACTGCTCACACACAGGAACACAACACCACTCAGCCCTCAGAGCCAACAGCACTGCTCACACACAGGAACACAACACCACTCAGCCCTCAGAGCCAACAGCACTGCTCACACACAGGAACACAACACCACTCAGCCCTCAGAGCCAACAGCACTGCTCACACACAGAACACAACACCACTCAGCCCTCCAGAGCCAACAGCACTGCTCACACACAGGAACACAACACCACTCAGCCCTCAGAGCCAACAGCACTGCTCACACACAGGAACACAACACCACTCAGCCCTCAGAGCCAACAGCACTGCTCACACACAGGAACACAACACCACTCAGCCCTCAGAGCCAACAGCACTGCTCACACACAGGAACACAACACCACTCAGCCCTCAGAGCCAACAGCACTGCTCACACACAGGAACACAACACCACTCAGCCCTCAGAGCCAACA
>NC_060181.1:81248319-81259219 GCF_021184085.1 Oncorhynchus gorbuscha | reverse complement strand
CAGTGACAAGATCCTAATGTCAAAGGTAAGCTGGGAGGTCTCAGTGACTACTTGACATTACCAGGCAAAACTAAATGTTAAACTCTCTCACACACACAGACACACTAACAAAAAAAACATAACTCCTTTGACTTGGGTGTATAATCTTTCCACTGTGAGTGACGTGTTTTGATACATGTAGTGGTGGAATATGTCCATAAGCGGCAGGAGTGTTTTCAGGCAGGTAGTTTGCTCCCCACCCCTCCCCCTCTCTCCATTGTCCAAGAATAAGCCTGTTTATAGCACTCAGGGAATCCTAGAGACACGTACCGGTGTTGCCGGAGGTGGGCTCGATGATGGTGTCTCCAGGTTTGAGGATGCCAGCTCTCTCTGCATCCTCCACCATCCTCAGACTGATACGGTCCTTCACACTGCCCCCTGCATTGAAGAACTCACACTTGGCCACTACACACAGAGAGAAAGAGATAGGATGTAAGGAAATGTTGAATCATCAAAATGTACTGCAGCTGCTTATATGATGATGTTATTGTGTACTTTAGATATACCACAGAGAAGACTTAAACAGAATCCCCCTGTGTACAAGTTAACTGTTAACTGCCACAGACAAGGAGGATTATGGGAAGAGACAGAGCTGGCATGAGCCGATGTGGAAAAAATTCAGGTGGGGAGGTCATCCAAAGGTCCAGCGTTTCTCACTCACACGTACAATAGCCGATTGGATCTGTGCCAAACGGCCCCAAATCCACTGTGGACTAGTCAGCCAAAGAGTAAATCTGAATCACATGAAAATCCATGCAAGTGCCATGGAAACAGAACTTTGTCTCACTAAGCCATGGGAATCAAGCAGAGATTGACTTTAAACAATTAAGCCCGTAAAAAAATATATAAAATAACTCACTGGCGAGATATTTAGACTGAGGACCACGACATGGTTCACATGCAGTGAACTCAAATAACATGTGGATGGTGGTCCAAAACTGACCTACTATTAACCGTCTGGTATTACTGTACTTCACCGGTCATTGGCCAACTGTACCAATCAGAGAAATGTACTGCCGGTTCAATCGCTGGCGCCGGGTAGAATACCCAGTCGTGGTCTTTAAAATTACCTGATGCTATAACAACAATAATCAACGCCATACAACACTCCTTCAGTGGCCTCCAACTGCTTTTAAATGCTAGTAAAACTAAGTGCTTGCTCCTCAACCAATCGCTGCCCGCACGTGGTCCTTCTGTAGCTCAGTTGGTAGAGCATGGCGCTTGTAACGCCAGGGTAGTGGGTTCGATTCCCGGGACCACCCATACGTAGAATGTATGCACACATGACTGTAAGTCGCTTTGGATAAAAGCATCTGCTAAATGGCATATATTACCCTCCCGCCTGACTAGCATCACTACTCTGGACGCTTCTGACCTAGAATATGTGGACATCTACAACTACCTAGGTGTCTGGTTAGACTGTAAACTCTCCTTCCAGACTCACATTAAGCATCTCCAATCCAAAATGAAATCTAGAATCGGCTTCCTATTTCGCAACAAAGCCTCCTTCACTCACGCCGCCAAACATACCCTCGTAAAACTGACCATCCTACTGATCTTTGACTTCGGTGATGTCATTTACAAAATAGCCCCAAACACTCTACTCAGCAAACTGGATGTTGTCTATCACAGTGCCATCCGTGATGACTGACATGATGACTCCTTGCTGTCCCCAGTCCACCTGGCCATGCTGCTGCTCCAGTTTCAACTGGCCTGGGCCCTAGGACCATGTCCCAGGACTACCTGACATGAGGACTCCTTGCTGTCCCCAGTCCACCTGGCCATGCTCCTGCTCCAGTTTCAACTGTTCTGCCTTACTATTATTCAACCATGCTGGTCATTTATGAACATTTGAACATCTTGGCCACGTTCTGTTATAATCTCCACCTGGCACAGCCAGAAGAGGACTGGCCACCCCACATATGCTCTCTCTAATTCTCTCTTTCTTTCTCTCTCTCGGAGGACCTGAGCCCTAGGACCGTGCCCCAGGACTACCTGACATGATGGCTCCTTGCTGTCCCCAGTCCATCTGACTGTGCTGCTGCTCCAGTTTCAACTGTTCTGCCTTATTATTATTTGACCATGCTGGTCATTTATGAACATTTGAACATCTTGGTCATGTTCTGTTATAATCTCTACCCGGCACAGCCAGAAGAGGACTGGCCACCCCACATAGCCCGGTTCCTCTCTAGGTTTCTTCCTAGGTTTTGGCCTTTCTAGGGAGTTTTTCCTAGCCACCGTGCTTTTACACCTGCATTGTTTGCTGTTTGGGGTTTTAGGCTGGGTTTCTGTACAGCACTTTGAGATATCAGCTGATGTACGAAGGGCTATATAAATAAATTTGATTTGATTTGATTTGATTTATCACCAAAGCCTCATATACTACCCACCACTGCGACCTGTATGCTCTCATTGGCTGGCCCTCACTGCATATTCGTCACCAAGTCATCTATAAGTCCTTGCTAGGTAAAGCTCCGACTTATCTCAGCTCACTGGTCACCATAGCAATGCCCACCCGTAGCACCTGCTCCAGCAGGTATATTTCACTGGTCATCCCCAAAGCCAACACTTCCTTTGGTTGCTTTTCCTTCCAGTTCTCTGCTGCCAATGACTGGAACGAATTGCAAAAATATCTGAAGCTGGAGTCTTATATCTCCCTCTCTAACTTTAAACATTAGCTGTCAGAGCAGCTTACCGATCACTGTACCTGTACACAGCCCATCTGTAAATAGCACACCCGACTACCTCATCCCCATACTGTTATTTATCTCTTGCTCTTTCGCACCCCAGTATCTCTACTTGCACCTCATCATCTGCACATCTGTCACTCCAGTATTAATGTTTAATTGTAATTATGTCACCTCTATGGCCTATTTATTGCATTACCTTCCTACTCTTCTACTTTTGCACACACTGTACATAGATTTCTATTTTTCTTTTTGTGTTATTGACTGTACATTTGTTTATGTGCAACTCTGTGTCGTTGTTTTGTGTCGAACTGCTTTGATTCATCTTGGCCAGGTCGCAGTTGTAAATGAGAACTTGTTCTCAACTGGCCTACCTGGTAAAATAAAGGTGTTCTCAACTGGCCTACCTGGTAAAATAAAGGTGTTCTCAACTGGCCTACCTGGTAAAATAAAGGTGTTCTCAACTGGCCTACCTGGTAAAATAAAGGTGTTCTCAACTGGCCTACCTGGTAAAATAAAGGTGTTCTCAACTGGCCTACCTGGTAAAATAAAGGTGTTCTCAACTGGCCTACCTGGTAAAATAAAGGTGTTCTCAACTGGCCTACCTGGTAAAATAAAGGTGTTCTCAACTGGCCTACCTGGTAAAATAAAGGTGTTCTCAACTGGCCTACCTGGTAAAATAAAGGTGTTCTCAACTGGCCTACCTGGTAAAATAAAGGTGTTCTCAACTGGCCTACCTGGTAAAATAAAGGTGTTCTCAACTGGCCTACCTGGTAAAATAAAGGTGTTCTCAACTGGCCTACCTGGTAAAATAAAGGTGTTCTCAACTGGCCTACCTGGTTAAATAAAGGTGTTCTCAACTGGCCTACCTGGTAAAATAAAGGTGTTCTCAACTGGCCTACCTGGTTAAATAAAGGTGTTCTCAACTGGCCTACCTGGTTAAATAAAGGTGTTCTCAACTAGCCTACCTGGTTAAATAAAGGTGTTCTCAACTGGCCTACCTGGTAAAATAAAGGTGTTCTCAACCAGCCTACCTGGTTAAATAAAGGTGTTCTCAACTGGCCTACCTGGTAAAATAAAGGTGTTCTCAACTTGCCTACCTGGTTAAATAAAGGTGTTCTCAACTGGCCTACCTGGTAAAATAAAGGTGTTCTCAACCAGCCTACCTGGTTAAATAAAGGTGTTCTCAACTGGCCTACCTGGTAAAATAAAGGTGTTCTCAACTTGCCTACCTGGTTAAATAAAGGTGTTCTCAACTGGCCTACCTGGTAAAATAAAGGTGAAATAAATAAAAATAGATGGCAAGAACATTTCCCCCAGAATCCACATGCGGACTTACCAAAACATCCCAAAGCTGGTAACAATTCAGCCTAGTGACATCTGATACAAGACCTAGTCCCTCTCCGGCCCCCCTTCCTCCCCACCTTGTAGCCCTCAGAAAGGTTACTTATTCCCTCAGAACAGAGGGACTTTCAGGTGGCCAAACCCACTCCACCCAGAGTGATACCTGAGACAAGACCCCTACAATCATACAGTGGAGCCTAGCAGACTAATGAGGGGAAAGGAGGCTATGTTGACTTTACAATAATAGCAGTATTCATAGCAAGCGGGGCCTGTAGGAAACCAGTCCTACTGACTAACTGTACTACAGGAGGAGTCTAACACCGAGGCTTACTGTAATACAGGAGGAGTCTAATACAGAGGCTAACTGTACTACAGGAGGAGTCTAATACAGAGGCTAACTGTACTACAGGAGGGGTCTAATACAGAGACTAACTGTACTACATGAGGAGTCTGAAGAACTTCTCCCTCACTCTTCTATGGTCTATTTCATTCTCCCTCACTTCCAATTTAACCCAGTCTCCATGTCGTCGCCACATACAGTGGGGCAAAAAAGTATTTAGTCAGCCACCAATTGTGCAAGTTCTCCCACTTAAAAAGATGAGGCCTGTAATTTTCATCATAGGTACACTACAACTGTGACAGACAAAATGAGAAAAAGAAATCCAGAAAAATCACATTGTAGGATTTTTAATGAATTTATTTGCAAATTATGGTTGAAAACAAGTATTTGGTCAATAACAAAAGTTTCTCAATACATTGTTATATACCCATTGTTGGCAATGACAGAGGTCAAACGTTTTCTGTAAGTCTTCAGACACTGTTGCTGGTATTTTGGCCCATTCCTCCATGCAGATCTCCTCTAGAGCAGTGATGTTTTGGGGCTGATGCTGGGCAACACGGACTTTCAACTCCCTCCAAAGATTTTCTATGGGGTTGAGATCTGGAGACTGGCTAGGCCACTCCAGGACTTTGAAATGCTTCTTACGAAGCCACTCCTTCGTTGCCCGGGCGGTGTGTTTGGGATCATTGTCATGCTGAAAGACCCAGCCACATTCCATCTTCAATGCCCTTGCTGATGGAAGGAGGTTTTCACTCAAAATCTCACGAAACATGGCCCCATTCATTCTTTCCTTTACACGGATCAGTCGTCCTGGTACTTTGCAGAAAAACAGCCCCAAAGCATGACGTTTCCACCCCCATGCTTCACAGTAGGTATGGTGTTCTTTGGATGCAACTCAGCATTCTTTGTCCTCCAAACACAACGAGTTGAGTTTTTACCAAAAAGTTATATTTTGGTTTCATCTGACCATATGACAATCTCCCAATCTTCTTCTGGATCATCCAAATGATCTCTAGCAAACTTCAGACAGGCCTGGACATGTACTGGCTTAAGCAGGGGGACACGTCTGGTACTGCAGGATTTGAGTCCCTGGCGGCGTAGTTAGTTAATGATGGTAGGCTTTGTTACTTTGGTCCCAGCTCTCTGCAGGTCATTCACTAGGTCCCCCCGTGTGGTTCTGGGATTTTTGCTCACCGTTCTTGTGATTATTTTGACCCCACGGGGTGAGATCTTGCGTGGAGCCCCAGATTGAGGGAGATTATCAGTGGTCTTGTATGTCTTCCATTTCCTAATAATTGCTCCCACTGTTGATTTCTTCAAACAAAGCTGCTTACCTATTGCAGATTCAGTCTTCCCAACCTGGTGCAGGTCTACAATTTTGTTTCTGGTGTCCTTTGACAGCTCTTTGGTCTTGGCCATAGTGGAGTTTGGATTGTAACTGTTTGAGGTTGTGGACAGGTGTCTTTTATACTGATAACAAGTTCAAACAGGTGCCATTAATACAGGTAATGAGTGGAGGACAGAGGAGCCAAAGTTACAGGTCTGTGAGAGCCAGAAATCTTGTTTGTTTGTTTGTTTGTTTGTAGGTGACCAAATACTTATTTTCCACCATAACTTGCAAATAAATTCATTAAAAATCCTACAATGTGATTTTCTGGAGAAAAAGAAAAATCTAATTTTGTCTGTCATAGTTGAAGTGTACCTATGATAAATGACACGCCTCTCATCTTTTTAAGTGGGAGAACTTGCACAATTGGTGGCTGACTAAATACTTTTTTGCCCCACTGCATCTGCTACTTTCTCCTCCTTCCCCTCTTAATTTCCATCAGTCCTGCCTGACTCTCACTTGAAACATTGTTTTTGTGTTTAATAGGATAAATGACATTCTGTTAACACAAACAAGGATATTGAAATACAGACGGACTTTCTCTGGTTGTCTTTAGGCTCAGCGGGTGTCATGCCCTTTGACTGTATGTGTGTAAATACTCACAGAGTTCACACTTGAGGCCGAAGGCTTTGGGTATCTTGTTCATGCGGACCAAAGGTGTGTCTCCAATCCTCCTGAGGATGTTGGGTAGAATTCTGGGGGCTTCGGTCCTGAGAGGTAAGGATGGGATGGAGACTCAGTTAAGGAGAGCAATCTATATAATCCATGATCATTCACAAATTATAGAAAAAGAGAAAAAAGGAAGCAAACTCCCTTTTATGGGTACGTTCGCGCCAAAGTATTGAAAGTTGTTTCATATGTGAGATGGAAACTTGTGTAACTTGGCTACTTTTGTACCCTCAGTACGATACTGTCTTTGGGACATCGAGAGTTTTCCGCAACATGGTAGCCTCTGGATTCGTTCTGGTAGTGAGACATAAACAAAGCCTTTGCCAAGCCGCACAGAGTTAGAGAGGCCATACTGAACTTATGTAACAACTTAAATTGATCGAATGGAGAGATTACTGTCAGAACAGCAAGACCGTTCCAGATAAATGCCGGACACTCAGCATGAGCGTACCACATGCACACACCCTTACCCCCTAGGCCAAAATGTCCAAAGTGTTTCTTTCAGTGTTCCTCAAAACAATCGGAAATTGTCAAGTCATGGTGAAACACCAAATTCCTTGCCCAACCCTTCCCGCTCACACGGTATTCCTACAAAGGTTCCAAGTCAGAAAGACCAGTCCCACAGGCTTTGGTCCTCTTTGTGGTTCTGGCTCTATCAGGTGTGTCAATATGCAGGAAAATGGAGCCTGGCTAAATGGCAAGCCAAAATCCTGCTTTTAAGTTGCTGCTCAAAAACAAATATATTGGTTATTTTCTCTCCCTGCTAGTGAAGCAAGCAGGTGACTGACTATATCTTAGCAACGGGAAATAGTGAGGGGAATTAGCAAGGGAAATTAGTGGACTATGTAAACTAGAGGTGTTTGAAGAGCAGGGAGGATAAGCAGAGTATGTGGAAATGCTGCAGATCTATTTCCGTCATGTTCGTGGGGTGGAGAAATGAATGATCACTGACCACAAACATCCATCAGCTCTCTCTACAATAAAAAGGCTGGGAAACATGCAAATCCTGTTCGTGATAAGTGTGTGTGTGACTCACTTTGCAGAGTGGCAGTGAGGGGACTCGGCAGAGGACATGCCCAATTTCCAGGTGCATCTACTGGGCAGATCAGGACGGATCCACTGCCTCTCCTCAGTGCCTGCGACTGTGTTCTCCAGGTCGTTCTCCCCCTCCTCCCCATTCACTTGGGCCAATCCATTCGTGTTGAACAACCCCATGTTCTCCATTGCTTCTCCATTGACCTTGGAGCCCCCATTCAAAATGGCGGCGTCTCCGTTGGCCTTGGTAGCGTTGTTGTGAAGCATAGCTGCGTGGGGGCAGACGGAGGACACAGGGCGCACAGAGTCTATGCTGGAGGGAACCGAAGGCATGGCTCACCTAAGAGAGAGGGTGAGATAGAGAATGAGTGAGTCCGACAAACAAACAGTAGCTGACAGATACAAATTCCTTTAGTAAAATGTACCAGCGTAGGCTAGGGAATCCTTCTCAACTAATAACAGAACACATTCACATACATATGGAGGTTACATTCAGTTGATTTATACATCATTACATTACGGTGAAAACAGGACACGTTCAGGTGAATACTGCCAGGGAGAACATAATGCTCCCCTCACAGGCCTATACACTCCAACCCAGATTCTCACACGGGTATCCTATATAGGTTACAGTGTAGACACTAGTGTAAATCACTCAGCGCAAGAGAAACGTCACATCAGTCTATGCAGTGTGTTGCGTCTGTGAGGACAACAGTGGCACTAAAGGGGTTTGGTTTAAAAAGAAGAAGTAGCCTACCAAAGCTGCTGAACAGTTGAGTTGTTAGCAAACAGAACACAGCTGCTTCTCCTCTACCTGGCTGAGCATTCCCATTACTCTATGCCACATATTCCTTGCGAGCTCCTCACCAAGGCCACCAAAATATGGCGGTTGTATAACATAGCCGAGCCCCTAACATAGCCGAGCCCCTAACATAGCCGAGCCCTAACATAGCCGAGCCCTAACATAGCCGAGCCCTAACATAGCCGAGCCCTAACATAGCCGAGTCCTAACATAGCCGAGTCCTAACATAGCCAAGCCCTAACATAGCCGAGCCCTAACATAGCCGAGCCCTAACATAGCCGAGCCCTAACATAGCCGAGCCCTAACATAGCCGAGCCCTAACATAGCCGAGCCCTAACATAGCCGAGCCCTAACATAGCCGAGCCCTAACATAGCCGAGCCCTAACATAGCCGAGCCCTAACATAGCCGAGCCCTAACATAGCCGAGTCCTAACATAGCCGAGCCCTAACATAGCCGAGCCCTAACATAGCCGAGTCAACCCTGGTGTGAGCCTACTATTTACACGTCCAAAATTGTCATCAGTAACGTAACTTTTGCATTACCCAAACTCCGTAACATAATTATGATTAATTTGTTACTTTTGTTTTGCTTTCCCCTTAAGGAAGCTTTACAAGAAGACAAAAAATATCCATCAAACGCATTTGGTGTCATCAAAGAGGCCTCGGACTTGTAGCCAGACTCAATGCTGAATTGAATGCAGAAAGGTGTCATTATATATCTTTTCACAAACGTCCATGAATGTAAAAGTAACTCATAAGCCTACATGTAATCAGTTACCCCCCAACCCTAGCTAACACACACACACACACACACACGTCTGTATGCATTAACTCTACAACCAGCTGTTAAGAGTGTTTAGGGAAAGGAACACAAACACACGTGGCCGGCACACACGATTGGCTGGTTAGCCTACATGATGAATATGTAGACCAGCCCACACAGACAATAACAGCATAAGGTGCAACAGTGTTAAAGACTGAGTACTTTAGAATGAGGCAGCAGAGTTAACCTCTTCCAAGACTGAGTACTTTAGAATGAGGCAGCAGTGTTAACCTCTTCCAAGACTGAGTACTTTAGAATGAGGCAGCAGTGTTAACCTCTTCCAAGACTGAGTACTTTAGAATGAGGCAGCAGTGTTAACCTCTTCCAAGACTGAGTACTTTAGAATGAGGCAGCAGTGTTAACCTCTTCCAAGACTGAGTACTTTAGAAGGAGGCAGCAGTGAACACTCAGAGAAAAACTAAACTTTGGTTACTTCAGTTACAGCCACCGACACAGCAACACCACACAATCGTCTACTACAGCTACTATTAATAGGTGCACTCTTTTGATGACATCTATAAAGCGGAGATGTGGGTGTTTGACCCTGCAACACGACACCAGCAACAGCTGGCATCTGTGTGCTGTAACAGATACTGAGTGGGTGAACAGTCTGCAGAAACAGATACTGTCCATTCCAACGTGTGTAAGGTAATTTGAAAATGTTATGGAGTTTAGAGGGAATGCTTGAGACTTAAACATTTGCCGGATTTGCCTGAACAGCCAACCATTGTGTGCTGATGGAAGGGGTAGGCTTGAGGCGTTGATAATTCACTAGTGTATCAAATACAAAACTAACAAATCACCCATGTGTGCAAAAGGTTGCTCACTTATTAGACCTTTACATTTGTGTAGGAATGTTGAGCCTACTCAAGAGATTGTTATGTTTACCTCGTCCACGTTCCACACTGCTCTGCAAAATGTGAACATTGTGGTAAAACGTGATGTCAGACATGCCCCCAACGGGAGGGAGGGACACTGCCTGTTCACCCCGCTATCATCCACAAGGTGAGGTCAGTACAGGTGCATCGAAGCGGGGACCGAGAGACTGAAAAACAGCTTCTATCTCAAGGCCATCAGACTGTTAAACAGTCATCACTAACATTGAGGGGCTGCTGCCAACATACTGACTCAATTCCAGCCACTTTAATAATGGAAAAATCTATGTAATAAATGTATCACTAGCCACTTCAAAAATGTTTACTTACCCTACATTACTCATCTCATATGTATATACTGTACTCTATACCATCCACTGCATCTTGTTTACATACCCTACATTACTCATCTCATATGTATATACTGTACTCTATACCATCTACTGCATCTTGTTTACATACCCTACATTACTCATCTCATATGTATATACTGTACTCTATACCATCTACTGCATCTTGTTTACATACCCTACATTACTCATCTCATATGTATATACTGTACTCTATACCATCTACTGCATCTTGTTTCCATACCCTACATTACTCATCTCATATGTATATACTGTACTCTATACCATCTACTGCATCTTGTTTCCATACCCTACATTACTCATCTCATATGTATATACTGTACTCTATACCATCTACATTTACATTTACATTTAAGTCATTTAGCAGACGCTCTTATCCAGAGCGACTTACAAATTACTGCATCTTGTTTCCATACCCTACATTACTCATCTCATATGTATATACTGTACTCTATACCATCTACTGCATCTTGTTTCCATACCCTACATTACTCATCTCATATGTATATACTGTACTCTATACATTTA
>NC_060181.1:81240699-81248219 GCF_021184085.1 Oncorhynchus gorbuscha | reverse complement strand
TCTATTAGATTGAATGTGTGGGAGAATGTGTTAGGAAGTGTTCTATTAGATTGAATGTGTGGGAGAATGTGTTAGGAAGTGTTCTATTAGACTGGGTGTATGGGAGCATGTGTTAGGAAGTGTTCTATTAGATTGAATGTGTGGGAGAATGTGTTAGGAAGTGTTCTATTAGATTGAATGTGTGGGAGAATGTGTTAGGAAGTGTTCTATTTGACTGGGTGCATGTGTTAGGAAGTGTTCTATTAGACTGGGTGCATTGGAGCATGTGTTAGGAAGTATTCTATTAGGCTGGGTGCATGGGAGCATGTGTTAGGAAGTGTTCTATTGGAGCAAGGTGTATGGGAGCATGTGTTAGGAAGTGTTCTATTAGACTGGGTGCTTGGGGCATGAGTTAGGAAGTGTTCTATTAGACTGGTGCATTGGAGCATGTGTTAGGGAAGTATTCTATTAGGCTGGTGCATGGGAGCATGTGTTAGGCAGTGTTCTATTAGACTGGGTGTATGTGACATGTTTTAGGAAGTGTTCTATTGGAGCTGGGTGTATGGGGAGCATGTGTTAGGAAGTGTTCTATTAGACTGGGTGTATGGGAGCATGTGTTACGAAGTGTTCTATTAGATTGAATGTGTGGGAGAATGTGTTAGGAAGTGTTCTATTTGACTGGGTGCATGTGTTAGTGTTCTATTAGACTGGGTGCTTGGGAGCATGAGTTAGGAAGTGTTCTATTAGACTGGGTGCATTGGAGCATGTGTTAGGAAGTATTCTCTATTAGGCTGGGTGCATGGGAGCATGTGTTAGGAAGTGTTCTATTAGACTGGGTGTATGGGAGCATGTGTTAGAAGCAAGCCCCATTAGACTGTGCCGTGGCTACGAGTTAGGTGCTGTTCTATTAGACCAGTGCAATGGGATAAATGTGTTAGGGAAGCATTCCCATTAGGCTGGTGCATGGGATAATGTGTTAGGCAGTTTTTCATTAGACCGCTGCATGGCATGTGTTAGGAAGTGTTCTATTAGACTGGGTGCTTGGGAGCTTGTGTTAGGAAGTGTTTTATTAGGCTGGGTGTATGGGAGCACGTGTTAGGAAGTGTTCTATTAGACTGGGTGCATGGGAGCATGAGTTAGGAAGTGTTCTATTAGGCTGGGTGCATGGGAGCATGTGTTAGGAAGTGTCCTATTAGACTGGGTGCTTGGGAGCTTGTGTTAGGAAGTGTTCTATTAGGCTGGGTGCTTGGGAGCATGTGTTAGGAAGTATTCTATTAGACTGGGTGCATTGGAGCATGTGTTAGGAAGTATTCTATTAGGCTGGGTGCATGGGAGCATGTGTTAGGCAGTGTTCTATTAGACTGGGTGTATGTGAGCATGTGTTAGGAAGTGTTCTATTAGACTGGGTGCTTGGGAGCTTGTGTTAGGAAGTGTTCTATTAGGCTGGGTGTATGAGAGCACGTGTTAGGAAGTGTTCTATTAGACTGGGTGCATGGGAGCATGAGTTAGGAAGTGTTCTATTAGGCTGGGTGCATGGGAGCATGTGTTAGGAAGTGTCCTATTAGACTGGGTGCTTGGGAGCTTGTGTTAGGAAGTGTTCTATTAGGCTGGGTGTATGGGAGCATGTGTTAGGAAGTATTATATTAGGCTGGGTGCATGTGAGCATGAGTTGGGAAGTGTTCTATTAGACTGGGTGCATGGGAGCATGTGTTAGGAAGTGTTCTATTAGATTGAATGTGTGGGAGAATGTGTTAGGAAGTGTTCTATTAGACTGGGTGTATGGGAGCATGTGTTAGGAAGTGTTCTATTAGATTGAATGTGTGGGAGAATGTGTTAGGAAGTGTTCTATTAGATTGAATGTGTGGGAGAATGTGTTAGGAAGTGTTCTATTAGACTGGGTGTATGGGAGCATGTGTTAGGAAGTGTTCTATTAGATTGAATGTGTGGGAGAATGTGTTAGGAAGTGTTCTATTAGATTGAATGTGTGGGAGAATGTGTTAGGAAGTGTTCTATTTGACTGGGTGCATGTGTTAGGAAGTGTTCTATTAGACTGGGTGCATTGGAGCATGTGTTAGGAAGTATTCTATTAGGCTGGGTGCATGGGAGCATGTGTTAGGAAGTATTCTATTAGGCTGGGTGCATGGGAGCATGTGTTAGGCAGTGTTCTATTAGACTGGGTGTATGGGAGCATGTGTTAGGAAGTGTTCTATTAGACTGGGTGCTTGGGAGCATGAGTTAGGAAGTGTTCTATTAGACTGGGTGCATTGGAGCATGTGTTAGGAAGTATTCTATTAGGCTGGGTGCATGGGAGCATGTGTTAGGCAGTGTTCTATTAGACTGGGTGTATGTGAGCATGTTTTAGGAAGTGTTCTATTAGACTGGGTGTATGGGAGCATGTGTTAGGAAGTGTTCTATTAGACTGGGTGTATGGGAGCATGTGTTAGGAAGTGTTCTATTAGATTGAATGTGTGGGAGAATGTGTTAGGAAGTGTTCTATTTGACTGGGTGCATGTGTTAGGAAGTGTTCTATTAGACTGGGTGCTTGGGAGCATGAGTTAGGAAGTGTTCTATTAGACTGGGTGCATTGGAGCATGTGTTAGGAAGTATTCTATTAGGCTGGGTGCATGGGAGCATGTGTTAGGAAGTGTTCTATTAGACTGGGTGTATGGGAGCATGTGTTAGGAAGTGTTCTATTAGACTGGGTGCTTGGGAGCATGAGTTAGGAAGTGTTCTATTAGACTCGGTGCATTGGAGCATGTGTTAGGAAGTATTCTATTAGGCTGGGTGCATGGGAGCATGTGTTAGGCAGTTTTCTATTAGACTGGGTGTATGTGAGCATGTGTTAGGAAGTGTTCTATTAGACTGGGTGCTTGGGAGCTTGTGTTAGGAAGTGTTTTATTAGGCTGGGTGTATGGGAGCACGTGTTAGGAAGTGTTCTATTAGACTGGGTGCATGGGAGCATGAGTTAGGAAGTGTTCTATTAGGCAGGGTGCATGGGAGCATGTGTTAGGAAGTGTCCTGCATTAGATCTGGGTGTTTGGGAGCCTAGGTTAGGAAGCAGTTCTATTAGGGTCAAAAAGGAGCATGTGTTAGGAAGCATTCTATTAGGCTGGGTGTATGGGAAGCATGTGTTAGGGAAGTGTCCTATTAGACTGGGTGTTTGGGAGCATGAGTTAGGAAGTGTTCTATTAGACTGGGTGCATTGGAGCATGTGTTAGGAAAGTATTCTATTAGGCTGGGTGCATGGGAGGCATGTGTTAGAGCAGTGTTCTATTAGACTGGGGTGTATGTGAAGCATGTGTTAGGAAGTGTTCTATTAGACTGGGTGCTTGGGAGCTTGTGTTAGGAAGATGTTTCTATTTTAGGCTGGGTGTATGGGAGCATGTGTTGAGAAGTATTCTATTAGGCTGGGTGCATGGAGCATGAGTTGGGAAGTGTTCTATTAGACTAGGTGCATGGGAGCATGTCTTAGGAAGTATTCTATTAGGCTGGGTGCATGGAGCATTTGTTAGGAAGTGTTCTATTAGACTGGGTGTATGGGAGCATGTTTTAGGAAGTGTTCTATTAGACTGGGTGCATGGGGCATGAGTTAGGAAGTGTTCTATTAGGCTACAGGTGCATGGGAGCATGTGTTAGGAAGTGTTCTATTAGGCTGGGTACGTAGAGCATGTTAGGAAGTGTTCTATTAGGCTGGGTGCATGGGAGCATGTGTTAGGAAAGTGTTCTATTAGGCTGGGTGCATGGGAGCATTTGTTAGGAAGTGTTCTATTAGACTGGGTGTATGGGAGCATGTTTTAGGGAAAGTGTTCCATTAGAGCTGGGTGTATGGGAGGCATGTGTTAGGAAGTGTTGACTAATAGACTGGGTGTATGGGAGCATGTGTTAGGAAGTGTTCTATTAGATTGAATGTGGGAGAATGTGTTAGGAAGTGTTCTATTTGACTTGGGCATGTGTTAGGAAGTATTCTATTAGACAGGTGTATAGGAGCATGTGTTAGGAAGTGTTCTAATAGATTGAATGTGTGGGAGAGAATGTGTTAGGAAGTGTTCTATTAGCTGGAATTGTATGGGAGCATGTGTTAGGAAGTGTTCTATTAGAATTGAATGTGTGAGGAAATGTGTTAGGAAGTATTCTATTAGGTGAATGTGTAGAAATGTGTTAGGAAGTGTTCTATTAGACTGGGTGTATGGGAGCATGTGTTAGGAAGTGTTCTATTAGATTGAATGTGTGGGGAGAATGTGTTAGGAAGTGTTCTATTAGGTGAATGTGTGGGAGAATGTGTTAGGAAGTGTTCTATTTGACTGGAATTGCATGTGTTAGGAAGTGTTTATTCTATTAGACTGGGTGCATTGGAGCATGTGTTAGGAAGTATTCTATTAGGCTGGGTGCATGGGGAGCGCTGTGTTAGGAAGTGTTCTATTAGACTGGGTGTATGGGAGCATGTGTTAGGAAGTGTTCTATTAGACGCTAGGTGCCCAGGGAGCATGAGTTAGGAAGTGTTCTGTGGGCACCGGTGCATTGGAGCATGTGTTAGGAAGTATTCTATTAGGCTGGGTGCATGGGAGCATGTGTTAGGCAGTGTTCTATTAGACTGGGTGTATGTGAGCATGTTTTAGGAAGTGTTCTATTAGACTGGGTGTATGGGAGCATGTGTTAGGAAGTGTTCTATTAGACTGGGTGTATGGGAGCATGTGTTACGAAGTGTTCTATTAGATTGAATGTGTGGGAGAATGTGTTAGGAAGTGTTCTATTTGACTGGGTGCATGTGTTAGGAAGTGTTCTATTAGACTGGGTGCTTGGGAGCATGAGTTAGGAAGTGTTCTATTAGACTGGGTGCATTGGAGCATGTGTTAGGAAGTATTCTATTAGGCTGGGTGCATGGGAGCATGTGTTAGGAAGTGTTCTATTAGACTGGGTGTATGGGAGCATGTGTTAGGAAGTGTTCTATTAGACTGGGTGCTTGGGAGCATGAGTTAGGAAGTGTTCTATTAGACTCGGTGCATTGGAGCATGTGTTAGGAAGTATTCTATTAGGCTGGGGTGCATGGGAGCATGTGTTGGGCAGTGTTCTATTGGAGCTGGTGTATGTGAGCATGTGTTAGGAAGTGTTCTATTAGACTGGAGTGGAGGAGCTTGTGTTGAAGTATTCTATTAGGCTTAGTGTATGATAGCACGTGTTAGGAAATTATTCTATTAGACTGGGTGCATGGGAGCATGAGTTGGAAGTATTCTATTAGGCTGGGTACATGGGAGCATGTGTTAGGAAGTGTCTATTAGACTGGGTGCTTGGGAGCTTGTGTTAGGAAGTGTTCTATTAGGCTGGGTGTATGGGAGCATGTGTTAGGAAGTATTATATTAGGCTGGGTGCATGTGAGCATGAGTTGGGAAGTGTTCTATTAGACTGGGTGCATGGGAGCATGTGTTAGGAATTCTATTAGATTGAATGTGTGGGAGAATGTGTTAGGAAGTGTTCTATTAGACTGGGTGTATGGGAGCATGTGTTAGGAAGTGTTCTATTAGATTGAATGTGTGGGAGAATGTGTTAGGAAGTGTTCTATTAGATTGAATGTGTGGGAGAATGTGTTAGGAAGTGTTCTATTAGACTGGGTGTATGGGAGCATGTTAGGAAGTGTTCTATTAGATTGAATGTGTGGGAGAATGTGTTAGGAAGTGTTCTATTAGATTGAATGTGTGGGAGAATGTGTTAGGAAGTGTTCTATTTGACTGGGTGCATGTGTTAGGAAGTGTTCTATTAGACTGGGTGCATTGGAGCATGTGTTAGGAAGTATTCTATTAGGCTGGGTGCATGGGAGCATGTGTTAGGAAGTATTCTATTAGGCTGGGGCATGGGAGCATGTGTTAGGCAGTGTTCTATTAGACTGGGTGTATGGGAGCATGTGTTAGGGAAGTGTTCTATTAGACTGGGTGCTTGGGAGCATGAGTTAGGAAGTGTTCTATTAGACTGGGTGCATTGGAGCATGTGTTAGGAAGTATTCTATTAGGCTGGGTGCATGGGAGCATGTGTTAGGCAGTGTTCTATTAGACTGGGTGTATGTGAGCATGTTTTAGGAAGTGTTCTATTAGACTGGGTGTATGGGAGCATGTGTTAGGAAGTGTTCTATTAGACTGGGTGTATGGGAGCATGTGTTAGGAAGTGTTCTATTAGATTGAATGTGTGGGAGAATGTGTTAGGAAGTGTTCTATTTGACTGGGTGCATGTGTTAGGAAGTGTTCTATTAGACTGGGTGCTTGGGAGCATGAGTTAGGAAGTGTTCTATTAGACTGGGCATGCATGTGTTTGAGCACATGTGTTAGGAAGTTCTATTAGACTGGGTGCTTGGGAGCATGAGTTAGGAAGTGTTCTATTAGACTGGGTGCATTGGAGCATGTGTTAGGAAGTATTCTATTAGGCTGGGTGCATGGGAGCATGTGTTAGGCAGTGTTCTATTAGACTGGGTGTATGTGAGCATGTGTTAGGAAGTGTTCTATTAGACTGGGTGCTTGGGAGCTTGTGTTAGGAAGTGTTCTATTAGGCTGGGTGTATGGGAGCATGTGTTAGGAAGTGTTCTATTAGACTGGGTGCATGGGAGCATGAGTTAGGAAGTGTTCTATTAGGCTGGGTGCATGGGAGCATGTGTTAGGAAGTATTCTATTAGGCTGGGTGCATGGGAGCATGTGTTAGGAAGTGTTCTATTAGACTGGGTGCTATGGGAGCATGTGTTAGGAAGTGTTCTATTAGACTGGGTGCATTGGGAGCATGTGTTAGGAAGTGTTCTATTAGGCTGGGTGCATGGGAGCATGTGTTAGGCAGTGTTCTATTAGACTGGGTGTATGTGAGCATGTGTTAGGAAGTGTTCTATTAGACTGGGTGCTTGGGAGCTTGTGTTAGGAAGTGTTCTATTAGGCTGGGTGCATGGGAGCATGTGTTAGGAAGTATTCTATTAGGCTGGGTGCATGGGAGCATTTGTTAGGAAGTGTTCTATTAGACTGGGTGTATGGGAGCATGTTTTAGGAAGTGTTCTATTAGACTGGGTGCATGGGAGCATGAGTTAGGAAGTGTTCTATTAGGCTGGGTGCATGGGAGCATGTGTTAGGAAGTGTTCTATTAGGCTGGGTGCGTGGGAGCATGTGTTAGGAAGTGTTCTATTAGGCTGGGTGCATGGGAGCATGTGTTAGGAAGTGTTCTATTAGGCTGGGTGCATGGGAGCATTTGTTAGGAAGTGTTCTATTAGACTGGGTGTATGGGAGCATGTTTTAGGAAGTGTTCTATTAGACTGGGTGTATGGGAGCATGTGTTAGGAAGTGTTCTATTAGACTGGGTGTATGGGAGCATGTGTTAGGAAGTGTTCTATTAGATTGAATGTGTGGGAGAATGTGTTAGGAAGTGTTCTATTTGACTGGGTGCATGTGTTAGGAAGTGTTCTATTAGACTGGGTGTATGGGAGCATGTGTTAGGAAGTGTTCTATTAGATTGAATGTGTGGGAGAATGTGTTAGGAAGTGTTCTATTAGACTGGGTGTATGGGAGCATGTGTTAGGAAGT
>NC_060181.1:81227355-81240599 GCF_021184085.1 Oncorhynchus gorbuscha | reverse complement strand
AGAGTGGAAGGAAGCCTGTACAGAATCCTAAATGACAGAGTGGAAGGAAGCCTGTACAGAATCCTAAATGACAGAGTGGAAGGAAGCCTGTACAGAATCCTAAATGACAGAGTGGAAGGAAGCCTGTACAGAATCCTAAATGACAGAGTGGAAGGAAGCCTGTACAGAAATCCTAAATGACAGAGTGGAAGGAAGCCTGTACAGAATCCTAAATGACAGAGTGGAAGGAAGCCTGTACAGAATCCTAAATGACAGAGTGGAAGGAAGCCTGTACAGAATCCTAAATGACAGAGTGGAAGGAAGCCTGTACAGAATCCTAAATGACAGAGTGGAAGGAAGCCTGTACAGAATCCTAAATGACAGAGTGAAGGAAGCCTGTACAGAATCCTAAATGACAGAGTGGAAGGAAGCCTGTACAGAATCCTAAATGACAGAGTGGAAGGAAGCCTGTACAGAATCCTAAATGACAGAGTGGAAGGAAGCCTGTACAGAATCCTAAATGACAGAGTGGAAGGAAGCCTGTACAGAATCCTAAATGACAGAGTGGAAGGAAGCCTGTACAGAATCCTAAATGACAGAGTGGAAGGAAGCCTGAAGAATCCTGACAGAGTAAGGAAGCCTGTACAGAATCAGAATCCTAAATGACAGAGTGGAAGGAAGCCTGTACAGAATCCTAAATGACAGAGTGGAAGGAAGCCTGTACAGAATCCTAAATGACAGAGTGGAAGGAAGCCTGTACAGAATCCTAAATGACAGAGTGGAAGGAAGCCTGTACAGAATCCTAAATGACAGAGTGGAAGGAAGCCTGTACAGAATCCTAAATGACAGAGTGGAAGGAAGCCTGTACAGAATCCTAAATGACAGAGTGGAAGGAAGCCTGTACAGAATCCTAAATGACAGAGTGGAAGGAAGCCTGTACAGAATCCTAAATGACAGAGTGGAAGGAAGCCTGTACAGAATCAGAGTGAAGGAAGCTAAATGACAGAGTGGAAGGAAGCCTGTACAGAATCCTAAATGACAGAGTGAAGGAAGCCTGTACAGAATCCTAAATGACAGAGTGGAAGGAAGCCTGTACAGAATCCTAAATGACAGAGTGGAAGGAAGCCTGTACAGAATCCTAAATGACAGAGTGGAAGGAAGCCTGTACAGAATCCTAAATGACAGAGTGGAAGGAAGCCTGTACAGAATCCTAAATGACAGAGTGGAAGGAAGCCTGTAAATGACAGAATCCTAAATGACAGAGTGGAAGGAAGCCTGTACAGAATCCTAAATGACAGAGTGGAAGGAAGCCTGTACAGAATCCTAAATGACAGAGTGGAAGGAAGCCTGTACAGAATCCTAAATGACAGAGTGGAAGGAAGCCTGTACAGAATCCTAAATGACAGAGTGGAAGGAAGCCTGTACAGAATCCTAAATGACAGAGTGGAAGGAAGCCTGTACAGAATCCTAAATGACAGAGTGGAAGGAAGCCTGTACAGAATCCTAAATGACAGAGTGGAAGGAAGCCTGTACAGAATCTAAATGACAGAGTGGAAGGAAGCCTGTACAGAATCCTAAATGACAGAGTGGAAGGAAGCCTGTACAGAATCCTAAATGACAGAGTGGAAGGAAGCCTGTACAGAATCCTAAATGACAGAGTGGAAGGAAGCCTGTACAGAATGGAAGGAAGCCTGTAAATGACAGAGTGGAAGGAAGCCTGTACAGAATCCTAAATGACAGAGTGGAAGGAAGCCTGTACAGAATCCTAAATGACAGAGTGGAAGGAAGCCTGTACAGAATCCTAAATGACAGAGTGGAAGGAAGCCTGTACAGAATCCTAAATGACAGAGTGGAAGGAAGCCTGTACAGAATCCTAAATGACAGAGTGGAAGGAAGCCTGTACAGAATCCTAAATGACAGAGTGGAAGGAAGCCTGTACAGAATCCTAAATGACAGAGTGGAAGGAAGCCTAAGAATGACAGAGTGGAAGGAAGCCTGTACAGAATCCTAAATGACAGAGTGGGAAGGAAGCCTGTACAGAATCCTAAATGACAGAGTGGAAGGAAGCCTGTACAGAATCCTAAATGACAGAGTGGAAGGAAGCCTGTACAGAATCCTAAATGACAGAGTGGAAGGAAGCCTGTACAGAATCCTAAATGACAGAGTGGAAGGAAGCCTGTACAGAATCCTAAATGACAGAGTGGAAGGAAGCCTGTACAGAATCCTAAATGACAGAGTGGAAGGAAGCCTGTACAGAATCCTAAATGACAGAGTGGAAGGAAGCCTGTACAGAATCCTAAATGACAGAGTGGAAGGAAGCCTGTACAGAATCCTAAATGACAGAGTGGAAGGAAGCCTGTACAGAATCCTAAATGACAGAGTGGAAGGAAGCCTGTACAGAATCCTAAATGACAGAGTGGAAGGAAGCCTGTACAGAATCCTAAATGACAGAGTGGAAGGAAGCCTGTACAGAATCCTAAATGACAGAGTGGAAGGAAGCCTGTACAGAATCCTAAATGACAGAGTGGAAGGAAGCCTGTACAGAATCCTAAATGACAGAGTGGAAGGAAGCCTGTACAGAATCCTAAATGACAGAGTGGAAGGAAGCCTGTACAGAATCCTAAATGACAGAGTGGAAGGAAGCCTGTACAGAATCCTAAATGACAGAGTGGAAGGAAGCCTGTACAGAATCCTAAATGACAGAGTGGAAGGAAGCCTGTACAGAATCCTAAATGACAGAGTGGAAGGAAGCCTGTACAGAATCCTAAATGACAGAGTGGAAGGAAGCCTGTACAGAATCCTAAATGACAGAGTGGAAGGAAGCCTGTACAGAATGACAGAGTGGAAGGAAGCCTGTACAGAATCCTAAATGACAGAGTGGAAGGAAGCCTGTACAGAATCCTAAATGACAGAGTGGAAGGAAGCCTGTACAGAATCCTAAATGACAGAGTGGAAGGAAGCCTGTACAGAATCCTAAATGACAGAGTGGAAGGAAGCCTGTACAGAATCCTAAATGACAGAGTGGAAGGAAGCCTGTACAGAATCCTAAATGACAGAGTGGAAGGAAGCCTGTACAGAATCCTAAATGACAGAGTGGAAGGAAGCCTGTACAGAATCCTAAATGACAGAGTGGAAGGAAGCCTGTACAGAATCCTAAATGACAGAGTGGAAGGAAGAATCCTAAATGACAGAGTGGAAGGAAGCCTAAAATGACACAGAGTGGAAGGAAGCCTGTACAGAATCCTAAATGACAGAGTGGAAGGAAGCCTGTACAGAATCCTAAATGACAGAGTGGAAGGAAGCCTGTACAGAATCCTAAATGACAGAGTGGAATCCTAAATGACAGAGTGGAAGGAAGCCTGTACAGAATCCTAAATGACAGAGTGGAAGGAAGCCTGTACAGAATCCTAAATGACAGAGTGGAAGGAAGCCTGTACAGAATCCTAAATGACAGAGTGGAAGGAAGCCTGTACAGAATCCTAAATGACAGAGTGGAAGGAAGCCTGTACAGAATCCTAAATGACAGAGTGAAGGAAGCCTGTACAGAATCCTAAATGACAGAGTGGAAGGAAGCCTGTACAGAATCCTAAATGACAGAGTGGAAGGAAGCCTGTACAGAATCCTAAATGACAGAGTGGGAAGGAAGCCTGTACAGAATCCTAAATGACAGAGTGGAAGGAAGCCTGTACAGAATCCTAAATGACAGAGGAAGCCTGAAGGAAGCCTGTACAGAATCTAAATGACAGAGTGGAAGGAAGCCTGTACAGAATCCTAAATGACAGAGTGGAAGGAAGCCTGTACAGAATCCTAAATGACAGAGTGGAAGGAAGCCTGTACAGAATCCTAAATGACAGAGTGGAAGGAAGCCTGTACAGAATCCTAAATGACAGAGTGGAAGGAAGCCTGTACAGAATCCTAAATGACAGAGTGGAAGGAAGCCTGTACAGAATCCTAAATGACAGAGTGGAAGGAAGCCTGTACAGAATCCTAAATGACAGAGTGGAAGGAAGCCTGTACAGAATCCTAAATGACAGAGTGGAAGGAAGCCTGTACAGAATCCTAAATGACAGAGTGGAAGGAAGCCTGTACAGAATCCTAAATGACAGAGTGGAAGGAAGCCTGTACAGAATCCTAAATGACAGAGTGGAAGGAAGCCTGTACAGAATCCTAAATGACAGAGTGGAAGGAAGCCTGTACAGAATCCTAAATGACAGAGTGGAAGGAAGCCTGTACAGAATCCTAAATGACAGAGTGGAAGGAAGCCTGTACAGAATCCTAAATGACAGAGTGAAGGAAGCCTGTACAGAATCCTAAATGACAGAGTGGAAGGAAGCCTGTACAGAATCCTAAATGACAGAGTGGAAGGAAGCCTGTACAGAATCCTAAATGACAGAGTGGAAGCCTGTACAGAATCCTAAATGACAGAGTGGAAGGGAAGCCTGTACAGAATCCTAAATGACAGAGTGGAAGGAAGCCTGTACAGAATCCTAAATGACAGAGTGGAAGGAAGCCTGTACAGAATCCTAAATGACAGAGTGGGAAGGAAGCCTGCAAGAGAATCCTCTAAATGACAGAGTGGAAGGAAGCCTGTACAGAATCCTAAATGACAGAGTGGAAGGAAGCCTGTACAGAATCCTAAATGACAGAGTGGAAGGAAGCCTGTACAGAATCCTAAATGACAGAGTGGAAGGAAGCCTGTACAGAATCCTAAATGACAGAGTGGAAGGAAGCCTGTACAGAATCCTAAATGACAGAGTGGAAGGAAGCCTGTACAGAATCCTAAATGACAGAGTGGAAGGAAGCCTGTACAGAATCCTAAATGACAGAGTGGAAGGAAGCCTGTACAGAATCCTAAATGACAGATTGGAAGGAAGCCTGTACAGAATCCTAAATGACAGATTGGAAGGAAGCCTGTACAGAATCCTAAATGACAGAGTGGAAGGAAGCCTGTACAGAATCCTAAATGACAGAGTGGAAGGAAGCCTGTACAGAATCCTAAATGACAGAGTGGAAGGAAGCCTGTACAGAATCAAAATAAAAGTGGCAAAGAAATGAATTTTATGTTCTGAATAGAAAGTGTTCTGTTTGGGGCAAATCCAACACAACACATCACTGAGGACCACTCTTCATATTTTCAAGCATGGTGGTGGCTGCAACATATTATGGATATGCTTGTCATCGGCAAGGACTATAGAGGGTTTTTTTTATGTTAAAAATAAATGGAATAGAGCCAAGTACAGGCAAAATCCTAGAGGAAAACCTGGTTCAGTCTGCTTTCCAACAGATACTGGGAAACAAATTCACCTTTCAGCAGGACAATAACCTAAGACACAAAGTCAAATCTACACTGCTTACCAAGACGACATAGAAAGTTCCTGAGTGGCCTAGTTACAGTTTTGACTTAAATCGGCTTAAATCTATGGCAAGTCTTAAAAATGGCTGTCAGGCAATGATCAACAACCAACTTGACAGAGCTTGAAGAATTAAAAAAATTATATTGTGAAAATATTGTACAATCCAGGTGTGTAAAGCTCTTAGAGATTTACCCAGAAAGACTCACAGCTGTGATCGCTGTGAGTCTGCTGTAATCGCTGTCAAAGGTGATTCTAACAATATGTAAATTAGATATTTCTTTATTTAATTTTCAATAATTTTGCTAAAAGTTCAGAAAACATGTTTTCACTTTGTCATTATGGGGTATTGTGTGTAGATGGGTGATAAAATATATATTTAATCCATTTTGAATTCAGGCTGAAACACAACAAAATGTGGAATAAGTCAAGGGGTATGGATACGTTCTAAAGGCACTGTAGTACACATGATAATATTTTCTAATAAATCTGCTGTACTCACCCAGGTTTGACAACGTGTCCTTAACATCCTCCATATTCTCAATGAGCATCAGGCTGTCAGGGGCCTCTGTCACTGTGTCCTCGTTCCTATCTGTAAAAACACACAGAGAACACTGGGATAGGTCATAGAATATGGGGCGAGTTATGCCTACAGCTTTTGGCCATATAGTTTTTGCGAAAAGGAAAGACAGGATTCAACTACTGTACCTGTCTGTGGTGAGGTGGGACTCCGAGAAGGGCTTGGGTGCCCCTTAGACAGCGTTTTGGGGGGATTGGTTGTAATCTGTGGGCTTTTTAAAGGGGTTTTAGGGGACAGTGTGGGGTCGGGGGGATGAGTTTAGGCATGGATAGGAAGGACTGTGAGGGGCTACTGGGTTCTTTAGATGTAGATTTTGGTGATTTTGACGGGGTGGGCCTCTCTTCTTAGGGCTGGACTTTGAGGAGAGTGAAGGGCTGGGAGGGTCTGGGAATGTGAATTGGGGTGACCGTGATGGTGTTAAGGGGTTTGCTTCTGGGTTTGAGTGACAGAGAGGGAATGGGGGGCGTTGTTTGAGGAGGGATTGGAAGACAGTGAAGAGGTGGAGGGGTCTTTACATGGTGTTCTGGAGATGTGGATGTTCCTGGACACGGGAAGGGAGGTGTTGAAGAAGCCAGACATCAGAGGAGGAAGGTTACGGAACATCTGGCCAAACTGCTCTGGAGAACACTCCTGAAACAGACCACACAGAAAAGTAAACTGAACAAAAATATAAACGCAACTTGCAACAATTTCAACGATTTTACTGAGTTACAGTTCATATAAGGAAATCAGTCAATTGAAATAAATTCATTAGGCCCTAATCTATGGATTTCACATGACTGGACAGGAGTGCGGCCATGAGTGGGTCTGGGAGGGCATAGGCCCACCCACTTAGTAATCAGACCCATCCACTGGGGAGCCAGGACCTGCCAATCAGAATTAGTTTTCCCCACAAAAGTGCTTATTACAGACCGAAATAATCCTCAGTTTCATCAGCTGTCCGGGTGGGCTGGTCTGAGACGATCCAGCAGGTGAAGAAGCTTGATGTGGAGGTCCTGGGCTGGCGTGGTTACACGAGGTCTGTGGTTGTGAGGCCAGTTGGACGTACTGCCAAATTCTCTAAATTGGAGGCGGCTTATGGTAGAGTGAATGTTCACTTCTCTGGCAACAGCTCTGGTGGACATTCCTTTCAGCATGCCAATTGCACGCTCCTCAAAACTTGAGACATCTGTGGCATTGTGTCGTGTGACAAAACTGCAAATTTTAGAGTGGCCTTTATTTCCCCCAGCACAAGGTGCACCTGTGTAATGATCATGCTGTTTATTAATCAGCTTCTTGATTTGCCACACCTCTCAGATGGATGGATTATCTTGGCAAAAGAGAAATTCTCACTAACAGGGATGTAAACACACAGCAGACCAAAGTGGGTATCAAAGGCTAAGAGAGAGTTTCAGATTTGGTCAACAAAAAATATGATTGTTTTTTTATTTGATCGAATAGAAGTTTAGTAATGTTTAGATTGCTAATAAATAAGTGGCCGAACGTGGCATCTCGGCAGCTTTGAGAAAATATATTTTATATTGGAGTTGTATCTGTTGTTCACACACATCTGCCCTTTCATTGGTTAGAATGTCCTCCTGATCTCGCATCCACCCACCTGCCTTTACGCCTTCACGATAACGACTTCCATTGCTGGGCAGAGACAACCTTGTCATTATATACAGTTTCTCTGCAGAAATGTGACGCAACACTGCTCCCTAGTGAAGGCAACCAAACACCACAACTCTGTCACTCCTTGTAATCAACAGTCCAGTTCTCCTTTCTGAAACGTTCTGATGTTGTGGCCCAGTGCTCACCCTCTCCCTGCGGCGGGCCCTAGCAGACAGGGTCCAGAGAGGAGGTGCAGTCGGTGGGTTGGACATCAGGAGGGAGAGGATCCATCATGAGCAGCTCAGTGTATGTTTCAGAGTCTCCAGAATGGTCTCTGTGACATCATCTTCCTCTATCACCACTTCCTCAACCTCTGGGGGTCTGGGAATAGCCAGCACCAGCATGTGAGAGCTGCCACCTTTTCACCTGAACACACATGCACAGTATTAGCACATGCAAAAAACACACTCACACACACAAACCCACACAGCTTGACTCACTGACTGGACACTGTATTTGAGGAAGCGTGGGCACAGTGTTGGTCTGAACTGGCTGGTGAGTTCTCTTCCCCAGTCCTAGTTTACCATGGCGACCGTCCCCAAAGGTGTACAGAATCCCACTGTCTGAGGGTGAGACATGGGGTCTCAATGGAACATGCTCAGGGTTCAAATGTCTGAATGACAACTTCTATTCAACAGTGTATACTTAGTAGAATATATTAGAGTACAATAGAAGCTTGCCTGTGATCACAGCAGTGTGGTTCTCTCCACAGGTGACGTGACTGACTCTGCTGCCCGGAAGTGGACCAGTGCTTTGGGCAGATGTGCTTCGAACAGGAAGAACCCGGTGGCCCAGCTGACCATGCTGACCACGCCCAAACGTGTACACATCCCTCCTCTGAAAACGGAGAGGAAGCAAGAGAGAGAGAGAGAGAGAGAGAGAGAGAGAGAGAGAGAGAGAGAGAGAGAGAGAGAGAGAGAGAGAGAGAGAGAGAGATAGATAGATAGATAGATAGATAGATAGATAGATAGATAGATAGATAGATAGATAGATAGATAGATAGATAGATAGATAGATAGATAGATAGATGAAGCCAGAGAGAGAGAGGTATAGAGGAAGAGAGAGAAAGAGAGAGAGAGGTATAAAGAAAGAGAGAGAAAGAGAGAGAGAGGTATAGAGGAAGCAAGAGTGAGAGAGAGAGAGAGAGAGAGAGAGAGAGAGAGAGAGAGAGAGAGAGAGAGGAAGCAAGCGAGAGAGAGAGAGAGAGAGAGAGAGAGAGAGAGAGGTATAGAGGAAGAGAGAGGGAGAGAGAGGTATAGAGGAAGAGAGAGAGAGGTATAGAGGAAGAGAGAGAGAGAAAGGTATAGAGGAAGCAAGAGTGAGAGAAAGGTATAGAGGAAGCAAGAGAGAGAGAGAGAGAGAGAGAGAGAGAGAGAGAGAGAGAGAGAGAGAGAGAGAGAGAGAGAGAGAGAGAGAGGTATAGAGGAAGAGAGAGAGGGGTATAGAGAAGCAAGAGGAGAGAAAGGTATAGAGGAAGCAAGAGGAGAGAAAGGTATAGAGGAAGCAAGAGTGAGAGAAAGGTATAGAGGAAGCAAGAGTGAGAGAGAGAGAGAGAGAGAGAGAGAGAGAGAGAGAGAGAGAGAGAGAGAGAGAGAGAGAGAGAGAGAGAGAGGTATAGAGGAAGCAAGCGAGAGAGAGATATATATATATACATATATACATATATATATTATTACATACATATATTTACATACTATTTAATATATATATATATAGAGAGAGAGAGATATAGAGGAAGAGAGAGAGAGAGAGAGAGTATAGAGAGAGAGAGAGAGAGAGAGAGAGAGATGGTATAGAGGAAGCAGAGCGAGAGAGAGAGAGAGAGAGAGAGAGAGAGAGAGGTATAGAGGAAGAGAGAGGGAGAGAGAGGTATAGAGGAAGAGAGAGAGAGGTATAGAGGAAGAGAGAGAGAGAAAGGTATAGAGGAAGCAAGAGTAGAGAGTAAGAGGAGCAGAGAGAGAGAGCAGAGAGAGAGAGAGAGAGAGAGAGAGAGAGAGAGAGAGAGAGAGAGAGAGAGAGAGAGAGGTATAGAGGAAGAGAGAGAGGGGTATAGAGGAAGCAAGAGTGAGAGAAAGGTATAGAGGAAGCAAGAGTGAGAGAAAGGTATAGAGGAAGCAAGAGTGAGAGAGAGAGAGAGAGAGAGAGAGAGAGAGAGAGAGAGAGAGAGAGAGAGAGAGAGAGAGAGTGGTATAGAGGAAGCAAGCGAGAGAGAGAGAGAGAGAGAGAGAGAGAGAGAGAGAGAGAGGTATAGAGGAAGAGAGAGAGAGAGAGAGGTATAGAGGAAGAGAGAGAGAGAGAGAGAGGTATAGAGGAAAGAGAGAGAGAGAGAGAGGTATAGAGGAAGCAAGAGTGAGTGAGAGAGAGAGAGAGAGAGAGAGAGAGAGAGAGAGAGAGAGAGAGAGAGAGAGAGAGAGAGAGAGAGAGAGAGAGAGAGAGAGAGAGAGGTATAGAGGAAGCAAGCGAGAGAGAGAGAGAGAGAGAGAGAGAGAGAGAGAGAGAGAGGAGAGAGAGAGAGGTATAGAGGAAGAGAGAGAGGGGTATAGAGGAAGCAAGAGTGAGAGAAAGGTATAGAGGAAGCAAGAGTGAGAGAAAGGTATAGAGGAAGCAAGAGTGAGAGAAAGGTATAGAGGAAGCAAGAGTGAGAGAGAGAGAGAGAGAGAGAGAGAGAGAGAGAGAGAGAGAGAGAGAGAGAGAGAGAGGGTATAGAGGAAGCAAGAGAGAGAGAGAGAGAGAGAGAGAGAGAGAGAGAGAGAGAGAGAGAGAGAGAGAGAGAGGGAGAGGTATAGAGGAAGAGAGAGAGAGAGAGAGAGAGGTATAGAGGAAGAGAGAGAGAGAGAGAGAGTTTGGTATAGAGGAAGTGGCGAGAGAGAGAGAGAGAGAGAGAGAGAGAGAGAGAGAGAGAGAGAGAGAGAGAGGTATAGAGGAAGAGAGAGAGGGGTATAGAGGAAGCAAGAGTGAGAGAAAGGTATAGAGGAAGCAAGAGTGAGAGAAAGGTATAGAGGAAGCCAAGAGTGAGAGAAAGGTATAGAGGAAGCAAGAGTGAGAGAGAGAGAGAGAGAGAGAGAGAGAGAGAGAGAGAGAGAGAGAGAGAGAGAGAGAGAGAGAGTGGTAGAGGAAGCAAGCGAGAGAGAGAGAGAGAGAGAGAGAGAGAGAGAGAGAGAGAGAGAGAGAGAGAGAGAGAGAGAGAGGTATAGAGGAAGAGAGAGAGAGAGAGAGAGGTATAGAGGAAGAGAGAGAGAGAGAGAGAGTGGTATAGAGGAAGCAAGCGAGAGAGAGAGAGAGAGAGAGAGAGAGAATTAGAGAGAGAGAGAGAGAGAGAGAGAGAGAGAGAGAGAGAGAGGTATAGAGGAAGAGAGAGGGAGAGAGAGGTATAGGAGGAAGAGAGAGAGAGAAAGGTATAGAGGAAGCAAGAGTGAGAGAAAGGTATAGAGGAAGCAGAGAGAGAGAGAGAGAGAGAGAGAGAGAGAGAGAGAGAGAGAGAGAGAGTATAGAGGAAGAGAGAGAGGGGGGTAGAGGAAGCAAGAGGAGAGAAAGGTATAGAGGAAGCAAGAGTGAGAGAAAGGTATAGAGGAAGCAAGAGGGAGAGAGAGAGAGAGAGAGAGAGAGAGAGAGAGAGAGAGAGAGAGAGAGAGAGAGAGAGAGAGAGAGAGAGAGAGAGAGAGAGTGGCATAGAGGAAGCAAGCGAGAGAGAGAGAGAGAGAGAGAGAGAGAGAGAGAGAGAGGGAGAGGTATAGAGGAAGAGAGAGAGAGAGGTATAGAGGAAGAGAGAGAGAGGTATAGAGGGAGAGAGAGATAGAGATAGAGAGGAAAGTAGTGAGAGAGAGAGAGAGAGAGAGAGAGAGAGAAGAAGAGAGAGAGGTGAGAGGAAGAGAGAGATATAGAGATAGAGAGAGAGGAGAGGAAGAGAGAGAGAAGAGAGAGGAAGAGAGAGAGAGAGAGAGAGAGAAGAGAGAGAGAGGTATAGAGAAAGAAGAGAGAGATAGAGGTATAGAGGAAGAGAGAGAGAGGAAGAGAGAGAAAGAGGTATAGAGGAAGAGAGAGAGAGGAAGAGAGAGAGAGAATGGTATTGAGGAAGAGAGAGATAGAGGTATAGAGGAAAGAGAGATAGAGAGGTATAGAGGAAGAGAGAGAAAGGTATAGAGGAAGAGAGAGATAGAGAGGAAGAGAGAGATAGAGAGGTATAGAGGAAGAGAGAGAGAGGTATAGAGGAAGAGAGAGAGAGGTATATAGAGGAAGAGATAGATAGAGAGGTAGAGGAATAGATAGATAGAGAGGTGTAGAGGAAGAGATAGAGAGAGGTATTTATATATAAGAGATAGATAGAGAGGTATAGAGGAAGAGATAGATAGAGAGGGTATATAGGAAGAGATAGATAGAGAGGTGTAGAGGAAGAGAGAGATAGATAGGTATAGAGGAAGAGATAGACAGAGGTGTAGAGGAAGAGAGAGATAGAGAGATATAGAGGAAGAGATAGATGAGAAGGTGTAGAGGAAGAGAGAGAGAGAAAGGTATAGAGAGCAAGAGTTACATATTAAGGAAGAGAGATTATTATAGATATATATAGAGGAAGAGAGAGATATAGAGGTATAGAGGAAGATTAGAGAGGTATAGAGGATAGAGAGATAGAGAGATAGAGGGAGAGAGAGATAGAAAGGTATAGAGGAAGAGATAGATAGAGAGGTACATAGAGGAAGAGAGAGGTAGAGAGGTATAGAGGAAGAGATATATATATATGCATAGAGGAAGAGAGAGAGAGCATATATAGAGAGATATAGAGATATATATATATATATAGATAGAGAGAGAGAGGGGTATAGAGGAAGCAACGAGAGAGAGAGAGAGAGGAGAGATAGAGAGGTATAGAGGTAGCAAGAGAGAGAAAGAGAGAGAGGGGTATAGAGGAAGCGAGAGAAAGGTATAAAGAAAGAGAGAGAAAGAGAGGTATAGAGGTAGAGAGAGAGAGAGAGAGAGGGAGAGAGATAGAGGGGTATAAAGGAAGAGAGAGATAGTGAGGTATAGAGGAAGAGAGAGAGAGAGAGGTGTAGAGGAAGAGAGAGATAGAGAGGTATAGAGGAAGAGAGAGATAGAGAGGTATAGAGGAAGAGAGAGATGGAGAGGTGTAGAGGAAGAGAGAGAGAGAAATAAAATAGATAAACATAGGAGAGAGAGGTGGTTAGAGGAAGAGAGAGAGAGGTATAGAGATGGAAAGAGAGAGATAGAGATAGAGAGTGTATAGAGAAAGAGAGAGAGTGTAATAAATATATGCAGAGGAAGAGAGATAGAGATAGAGTATATATATATATATAGAATGTAGAGAAGAGAGAGAGAGGTGTAGAGGAAGAGAGAGATAGAGATAGAGAGGTATAGAGGAAGAGAGAGAGAAGTGTAGAGGAAGAGAGAGAGAGAGGTGTAGAGGAAGAGAGAGAGAGGTATAGAGGAAGAGAGAGATAGAGGTATAGAGGAAGAGAGAGAGAGGAAGAGAGAAAGAGGTATAGAGGAAGAGAGAGAGAGGAAGAGAGAGAGAGAATGGTATTGAGGAAGAGAGAGATAGAGGTATAGAGGAAAGAGAGATAGAGAGGTATAGAGGAAGAGAGAGAAAGGTATAGAGGAAGAGAGAGATAGAGAGGAAGAGAGAGATAGAGAGGTATAGAGGAAGAGAGAGAGAGGTATAGAGGAAGAGAGAG
>NC_060181.1:81199210-81227255 GCF_021184085.1 Oncorhynchus gorbuscha | reverse complement strand
TGTTTAATGTCTGCCATCCCTTGTCTGTGTCTCTTGGCGCGGTACCATAGTGCCTTCTTCTTCTCCGGCCGGGGCGGGGTTCTTTTGTTAAGAAGAAGGACGGTACTCTCACGCCCCTGCGTGGATATCGAGCTGAATGACATAACGGTTAAGAATCGTTATCAGCTTCCCCTATGTCATCAGCCTTCGAGATTCTGCAGGGAGCCAGGTGCTTTACTAAGTTGGACCTTAAACGCTTACCATCTCGTGCGCATCAGAGAGGGGGGACGAGTGGAAAACGGCGTTTAACACTCCGTTAGGGCATTTTGAGTACCGGGTTCTGCCGTTCGGTCTCGCCAATGCGCCAGCTGTTTTCAGGCATTAGTTAATGATGTTCTGAGAGACATGCTGAACATCTTTGTTTTTGTCTATCTTGACGATATCCTGATTTTTTTCCGTCACTCGAGATTCATGTTCAGCACGTTCGACGTGTTCTACAGCGCCTTTTAGAGAATTGTCTCTCGTAAAGGCTGAGAAGTGCTCTTTTCATGTCTCCTCCGTTACTTTTCTCGGTTCCGTTATTTCCGCTGAAGGCATTCAGATGGATTCCGCTAAGGTCCAAGCTGTCAGTGATTGGCCCGTTCCAAGGTCACGTGTCGAGTTGCAGCGCTTTTGAGTTTCGCTAATTTCTATCGGCGTTTCATTCGTAATTTCGGTCAAGTTGCTGCCCCTCTCACAGCTCTTACTTCTGTCAAGACGTGTTTTAAGTGGTCCGGTTCCGCCCAGGGCTTTTGATCTTCTTAAAGAACGTTTTACGTCCGCTCTATCCTCGTTACTCCTGACGTCACTAGACAATTCATTGTCGAGGTTGACGCTTCAGAGGTAGGCGTGGGAGCCATTCTATCCCAGCGCTTCCAGTCTGACGATAAGGTTCATCCTTGCGCTTATTTTTCTCATCGCCTGTCGCCATCTGAGCGCAACTATGATGTGGGTAACCGTGAACTGCTCGCCATCCGCTTAGCCCTAGGCGAATGGCGACAGTGGTTGGAGGGGGCGACCGTTCCTTTTGTCGTTTGGACAGACCATAAGAACACCAAGCCTGATGCCTTATCCCGTCTGTTTAGTTCTTCTGTGGCTTCTACTGATCCCGAGGGGATTCTTCCTTATGGGCGTGTTGTCGGGTTAACAGTCTGGGGAATTGAAAGACAGGTTAAGCAAGCACTCACGCACACTGCGTCGCCGCGCGCTTGTCCTAGTAACCTCCTTTTCGTTCCTGTTTCCACTCGTCTGGCTGTTCTTCAGTGGGCTCACTCTGCCAAGTTAGCTGGTCATCCCGGTGTTCGAGGCACTCTTGCGTCTATTCGCCAGCGCTTTTGGTGGCCGACTCAGGAGCGTGACACGCGCCGTTTCGTGGCTGCTTGTTCGGACTGCGCGCAGACTAAGTCGGGTAACTCTCCTCCTGCCGGTCGTCTCAGACCGCTCCCATTCCTTCTCGACCATGGTCTCACATCGCCTTAGACTTCATTACCGGTCTGCCTTTGTCTGCGGGGAAGACTGTGATTCTTACGGTTGTCGATAGGTTCTCTAAGGCGGCACATTTCATTCCCCTCGCTAAACTTCCTTCCGCTAAGGAGACGGCACAAATCATTATTGAGAATGTATTCAGAATTCATGGCCTTCCGTTAGACGCCGTTTCAGACAGAGGCCCGCAATTCACGTCACAGTTTTGGAGGGAGTTCTGTCGTTTGATTGGTGCGTCCGTCAGTCTCTCTTCCGGGTTTCATCCCCAGTCTAACGGTCAAGCAGAGAGGGCCAATCAGACGATTGGTCGCATACTACGCAGCCTTTCTTTCAGAAACCCTGCGTCTTGGGCAGAACAGCTCCCCTGGGCAGAATACGCTCACAATTCGCTTCCTTCGTCTGCTACCGGGTTATCTCCGTTTCAGAGTAGTCTGGGTTACCAGCCTCCTCTGTTCTCATCCCAGCTTGCCGAGTCCAGCGTTCCCTCCGCTCAAGCGTTTGTCCAACGTTGTGAGCGCACCTGGAGGAGGGTGAGGTCTGCACTTTGCCGTTACAGGGCACAGACGGTGAGAGCCGCCAATAAACACAGGATTAAGAGTCCAAGGTATTGTTGCGGCCAGAGAGTGTGGCTTTCCACTCGCAACCTTCCTCTTACGACAGCTTCTCGTAAGTTGACTCCGCGGTTCATTGGTCCGTTCCGTGTCTCCCAGGTCGTCAATCCTGTCGCTGTGCGACTGCTTCTTCCGCGACATCTTCGTCGCGTCCATCCTGTCTTCCATGTCTCCTGTGTTAAGCCCTTTCTTCGCACCCCGTTCGTCTTCCCTCCCCCCTCCCGTCCTTGTCGAGAGCGCACCTATTTACAAGGTACATAAGATCATGGACATGCGTTCTCGGGGACGGGGTCACCAATACTTAGTGGATTGGGAGGGTTACGGTCCTGAGGAGAGGAGTTGGGTTCCGTCTCGGGACGTGCTGGACCGTTCACTCATCGATGATTTCCTCCGTTGCCGCCAGGATTCCTCTCGAGTGCGCCAGGAGGCGCTCGGTGAGTGGGGGTACTGTCATGTTTGTCATTTATTATCATGTCTTGTCCCTGTGCTCCCCATTCTGTTCGTTTCCCTCTGCTGGTCTTATTGGGTTCTTTCCCTCTTTCTATCCCTCTCTCTCCCCTCCCCTCTCACTCTCTCGCTCTCTCTTCTCTCTATCGTTCCGTTCCTGCTCCCAGCTGTTCCTATTCCCCTAATCATCATTTAGTCTTCCCACACCTGTTCCCGATCCTTTCCCCTGATTAGAGTCCCTATTTATTCCTTTGTGTTCCGTTCCTGTCCCGTCGGTTCCTTGTTTTGTATTCACCATGCTGTGATTGTGTTTCGCCCTGTCCTGTCGTGTTTTTTGCCTTCATCAGATGCTGCGTGTGAGCAGGTGTCTCTGTCTACTACGGCCTGCGCCTACCCGAAGCGACCTGCAGTCTGTGGCCGCTTCTCCAGTTATTCCCCTCTACAGACTAGAGGATTTCTGTTATTCCCTGTTTGGACTTAAATAAACTCTGTTTCTGTTAAGTCGCTTTTGGGTCCTCTTTCACCTGCATGACAGTGTGTGTGTGTGTACAGGGAAATAAGCATTCCTTGTGGGGTTAAACTACATGTCAAGTACATTCCTTGTGGGGTTAAACTACAGGTCAAGTACATTCCTTGTGGGGTTAAACTACAGGTCAAGTACATTCTTTGTGGGGTTAAACTACAGGTCAAGCACATTCCGTGTGGGGTTAAACTGCAGGTCAAGTACATTCCTTGTGGGGTTAAACTACAGGTCAAGTACATTCCTTGCGGGGTTAAACTACAGGTCAAGTACATTCCTTGTGGGGTTAAACTGCAGGTCAAGTACATTCCTTGTGGGGTTAAACTACAGGTCATGTACATTCCTTGTGGGGTTAAACTACAGGTCAAGTACATTCCTTGTGGGGTTAAACTACAGGTCAAGTACATTCCTTGTGGGGTTAAACTACAGGTCAAGTACATTCCTTGTGGGGTTAAACAACAGGTCAAGTACATTCCTTGTGGGGTTAAACTACAGGTCAAGTACATTCATTGTGGGGTTAAACTACAGGTCAAGCACATTCATTGTGGGGTTAAACTACAGGTCAAGTACATTCCTTGTGGGGTTAAACTACAGGTCAAGCACATTCCTTGTGGGGTTAAACTGCAGGTCAAGAACATTCCTTGTAGCCCCTTCACTCTGATCCTAATGGTTTGACCCATGTCAGATTTGGGGAGTCTGTCTGTCTGCACCCCTGTCTGACGGGGCTGGTCCAGATCAGACCAACCGAATTGAGCTGAAGATGAAGGGATGAAGAAATCAAATCAAATTTTATTTGTCACATACACATGGTTAGCAGATGTTAATGCGAGTGTAGCGAAATGTTTGTACTTCTAGTTCCGACAATGCAGTGATAACCAACAAGTAATCTAACTAACAATTACAAAACTACTGTCTTATACACAGTGTAAGGGGATAAAGAATATGTACATAAGGATATATGAATGAGTGATGGTACAGGGCAGCATACAGTAGATGGTATCGAGTACAGTATATACATATGAGATGAGTATGTAGACAAAGTAAACAAAGTGGCATATTTAAAGTGGCTAGTGATACATGTATTACATAAGGATGCAGTCGATGATGTAGAGTACAGTATATACGTAAGCATATGAGATGAATAATGTAGAGTAAGTAACATTATATAAGGTAGCATTGTTTAAAGTGGCTAGTGATATATTTACATCATTTCCCATCAATTCCCATTATTTAAGTGGCTGGAGTTGGGTCAGTGTCAATGACAGTGTGTTGGCAGCAGCCACTCAATGTTAGTGGTGGCTGTTTAACAGTCTGATGGCCTTGAGATAGAAGCTGTTTTTCAGTCTCTCGGTCCCAGCTTTGATGCACCTGTACTGACCTCGCCTTCTGGATGATAGCGGGGTGAACAGGCAGTGGCTCGGGTGGTTAATGTCCTTGATGATCTTTATGGCCTTCCTGTAACATCGGGTGGTGTAGGTGTCCTGGAGGGCAGGTAGTTTTCCCCCGGTGATGCGTTGTGCAGACATCACTACCCTCTGGAGAGCCTTACGGTTGAGGGCGGAGCAGTTGCCGTACCAGGCGGTGATACAGCCCGCCAGGATGCTCCCGATTGTGCATCTGTAGAAGTTTGTGAGTGCTTTTGGTGACAAGCCTAATTTCTTCAGCCTCCTGAGGTTGAAGAGGCGCTGCTGCGCCTTCTTCACGACGCTGTCAGTGTGAGTGGACCAATTCAGTTTGTCTGTGATGTGTATGCCGAGGAACTTAAAACTTGCTACCCTCTCCACTACTGTTCCATCGATGTGGATAGGGGGGTGTTCCCTCTCTCTGTTGACGTTGAGTGTGAGGTTATTTTCCTGACACCACACTCCGAGGGCCCTCACCTCCTCCCTGTAGGCCGTCTCGTCGTTTGTGTTTTAATCTTGCCTACCACTGTTGTGTCGTCCGCAATCTTGATGATTGTGTTGGAGGCGTGCGTGGCCACGCAGTCGTGGGTGAACAGGGAGTACAGGAGAGGGCTCAGAACGCACCCTTGTGGGGCCCCCGTGTTGAGGATCAGCGGGGAGGAGATGTTGTTGCCTACCCTCACCACCTGGGGGCGGCCCGTCAGGAAGTCCAGTACCCAGTTGCACAGGGCGGGGTCGAGACCCAGGGTCTCGAGCTTGATGACGAGCTTGGAGGGTACTATGGTGTTGAATGTCGAGCTGTAGTCGATGAACAGCATTCTCACATAGGTATTCCTCTTGTCCAGGTGGGTTAGGGCAGTGTGCAGTGTGGTTGAGATTGCATCGTCTGTGGACCTATTTGGGCGGTAAGCAAATTGGAGTGGGTCTAGGGTGTCAGGTAGGGTGGAGGTGATATGGTCCTTGACTAGTCTCTCAAAGCACTTCATGATGACGGAAGTGAGTGCTAAGGGGCGGTAGTCGTTTCGCTCAGTTACCTTAGCTTTCTTGGGAACAGGAACAATGGTGGCCCTCTTGAAGCATGTGGGAACAGCAGACTGGTATAGGGATTGATTGAATATGTCCGTAAACACACCGGCCAGCTGGTTTGCGCATGCTCTGAGGGCGCGGCTGGGGATGCCGTCTGGGCCTGCAGCCTTGCGAGGGTTAACACGTTTAAATGTCTTACTCACCTCGGCTGCAGTGAAGGAGAAACAGCATGTTTTCGTTGCAGGTCAAGCACAAGAAGAACAAGAAGGGATGAGCGGATGGGCAATAGACCCACTCTATCCACCAGACTAGACTCAGAATAAGCTATCCATTAATTGACTAATGGGTAAAATAAATCTTAATTGACAGAATGAAAATGGTCATCCTCAATAGGTCAATAACCTTCTGTGATATACAGTATAAACCAATACAAAGTCAGTCTATCTGTCCAATCTCACTGTCTGGTAAAGCGATCACCTGACAATGCCTTAGTTTATGGAAAGCACCACAGCCATTAAAACAATGCTTAACTAACCAGAATACACATAATCACACAGACACATTCACACAGAGAGAGGAAAGCATTTCCCCAGCTTTGGCTTCATGCCTTAATGGAAAACGTGTGAATGTGTGAGACCTGGTGTGTGTGTGTGCGTGTGGGTTACGGGCTTATAAACTCCAGGAACGGACTGTGCCCAGAAAGGGCAGCACCTCCCACACACGCGTGGAACCTGATTTCCGACCCCATGCCATGCCATGCCGCGCACACACACACACACACACACACACACACACACACACACACACACACACACACACACACACACACACACACACACACACACACACACACACACACACACACACACACACACACACACACACACACACACACACACACACACACACACACACACACACACACACACACACACACACACACACACACACACACACACACACACTAGCTCAAACAGGGACCTGGAAGCCCCATTCCATTCCTCCACACACAGGCTTCTCTTCTCAGGCTCCTAGCTACTTCCTGAGGACCAGTACAATGGCTACTTCCTCTGATTGTTACTGCAGGGTACTCTTTATAACGCAGGGATTATTTTGGCATGGGATGTGGCGGCCATTTTCCCTTCCTCACCCCGGACGCAGGCCTTCTTCCCCCAATAACAGAGCACTTAGGTGGGTCACTCATGTGCCAGACTGCTCCCCCTCGAGGAATGACCACAAAACACACACACATGCATGGACTGTATGTCTGCACACACGCAAGCATGTACAGTATATACTGAATATGATTGCATTGACGCTCACACACATACACTCGTACATTCACACGCCCACATCCATGAACACTCAAACATTTCCCTAGTAGTCAACAAGGAGGATTTCCGACACCTAAATGTTTCTTCTTATAATGCAACACCTTTCTCCATTGACACAGGATAACATTTAAATGATGCCATGCAGGACCTAGGTACTACTTTAGATGAACACAGCAGTCACAGTAGTCCACACTTATCCTGGTTACTGCCACTCCATTAGTTACTACCACAATTCTCCTGGTTACTGCCACTCCATTAGTTACTACCACAATTCTCCTGGTTACTGCCACTCCATTAGTTACTACCACAATTCTCCTGGTTACCGCCACTCCTGGTTACTACCACAATTCTCCTGGTTACTGCCACTCCTTTAGTTACTGTCACACTTCTCCTGGTTACTGCCACTCCTGCTTACTATCACACTTCTCCTGGTTACTGCCACTTCTGGTTACTGCCACTCCTTTAGTTACTATCACACTTCTCCTGGTTACTGCCACTTCTGGTTACTGCCACTCCTTTAGTTACTATCACACTTCTCCTGGTTACTGCCACTTCTGGTTACTGCTAGACTTTTCCTGGTTACTGCCACTCCTTTAGTTACTATCACACTTCTCCTGGTTACTGCCACTCCTTTAGTTACTATCACACTACTCCTGGTTACTGCCACTTCTGGTTACTGCCACTCCTTTAGTTACAATCACACTTGTTCTAGTTACTGCCACTCCCGCATACTACCACATTTCTCCTGGTTACTGCCACTCCTGGTTACTATCACACTTATTCTAGTTACTGCCACTCCTGAGTACTACCACACTTCTGCTGGTTACTGCCACTCCAGGTTCCTGAGAAACTATTTTCACGCCACTTCGATACAGCTACAAGTTACTTTTCATAACAGGTTAGAAGAATTTACGCAACAGGTTAGAGAATTAATTTAGAATATTAGGAGAATTAGGTTAAGGATAGTAAAAGGGGGGCCTCCCGAGTGGCGCTGCGCTCTAATTGGCCCGGTCCGTGTTAGGGGAGGCTTTTCTTGGCTCACCGCGCTCTAGCAACTCCTTGTGGTGGGCCGGGCGCATGCAGGCGGACTTCGGTCGATACATTGGTGCAGCTGGCTTCCGGGTTAAGCGTGTGGGTGTTAAGAAACGTGGCTTGGCGGGTCATGTTTCAGAAGACGCATGACTTGAACTTCGACTCTCCTGAGCCCGTTGGGGAGTTGAAGCGATGAGACACGATCGTAATCACGAAATTGGGAGAAAAAAAGGATTTAAAAAAGTTTGCAAAAGGGTTAAGGTTAGCAAAAATGCTCTCCTAACCTGCTCTTCTGGATGTATCTATATTGAAGTGATGTGAAAAGAATGTGTCATCCTGGGCACTACCACACTTCTCCTGTTTACTGCCACTCCTTTAGGTACTACCACACTTCTCCTGGTTACTGCCACTCCTTTAGGTACTACCACACTTCTCCTGTTTACTGCCACTCCTTTAGGTACTACCACACTTCTCCTGTTTACTGCCACTCCTTTAGGTACTACCACACTTCTCCTGGTTACTGCCACTCCTTTAGGTACTACCACACTTCTCCTGGTTACTGCCACTCCTTTAGGAACTACCATACTTCTCCTGTTTACTGCCACTCCTTTAGGTACTACCACACTTCTCCTGGTTACTGCCACTCCTTTAGGTACTACCACACTTCTCCTGGTTACTGCCACTCCTTTAGGAACTACCACACTTCTCCTGGTTACTGTGTCGAGGATAACTGCTGATTTTACAGAAGCAGTAGTAACAAACTATGAGCAGGAATAATGTTCATTGTTATGTACTTAAGAAGCCAATAATTGCGAGAGCAGATGTCCTTGACTGTTTGCCAGGTTAAATATTCTGCATCCAGAAATATACTGTTCCTCCAATTACACACCCCACTGGATCAAACACGCTTCCCATCAACTCAGGCATCCGCTGACAACATGATCCTCTCATCCTCATCCCGCTAGGCTGAGACACATCTGTAAATATATTCTCCAAACAGGAGAATCTCAAGTCACTGCAAGAGTCCTACACTAAACATCCTGTTAACGTTACTGTTAACGAACCCTTCCTCTCCTCTGCTGAGAGGTCACAAATAAAAACTCTGTCTGTCTGTCTGTCTGTCTGTCTGTCTGTCTGTCTGTCTGTCTGTCTGTCTGTCTGTCTGTCTGTCTGTCTGTCTGTCTGTCTGTCTGTCTGTCTGTCTGTCTGTCTGTCTGTCTGTCTGTCTGTCTGTCTGTCTGTCTGTCTGTCTGTCTGTCTGTCTGTCTGTGTGTGTGTGTGTGTGTGTGTGTGTGTGTGTGTGTGTGTGTGTGTGTGTGTGTGTGTGTGTGTGTGTGTGTGTGTGTGTGTGTGTGTGTGTGTGTGTGTGTGTGTGTGTGTGTGTGTGTGTGTGTGTGTGTGTGTGCGCACAACTGGAGCCTACTACAACCCTCACTACCAGATCACAACTGCAGCCACCTGTGGTCCCCACCCGACTCCATCTATAGAACATCACTCCAGACACCACAGACCACAATGACCTTCATTTTAAGTGACTCCAACTGGAAATTTCTCAGAGAATAACTGCTATTCTCTGGCATGTCATTCAGAAAGCTATGGTGCTTAGCAACAGCAAGTGCCTTGAAAATTCCCTCCGGTACTAATGGTTTGGTGGCAATAAGAGGACATGTAGCTCCTGCAACGCCGCAAGTGGCAGCCAGAGCTGCAAAGAAGTTTCCTAACACCAAAATCACTATGTCCACCTTGTTGCCGCGTGGAGATGTGCCCTTCCACATTATTTAGAGCAACAACGCTGAGCTGTCTAGAAGCTGTGCTCTCTTTGACAATGTTTACACCACCAGGCCCCATTCAGAGAGGCCAGCTCCAACCTGCAACATTGGGCTTCCAGAGTGGGCAGCACCCGCCCACCTCACTACATCCTATGTTAACAGGACAACACCCAATCAGAAGAGACCAACATTGGGCTTCCAGAGTGGGCAGCACCCGCCCACCCCACTACATCCTATGTTAACAGGACAACACCCAATCAGAAGAGACCAACATTGGGCTTCCAGAGTGGGCAGCACCCGCCCACCCCACTACATCCTATGTTAACAGGACAACACCCAATCAGAAGAGACCAACATTGGGCTTCCAGAGTGGGCAGCACCCGCCCACCCCACTACCTCCTATGTTAACAGGACAACACCCAATCACAAGAGACCAACATTGGGCTTCCAGAGTGGGCAGCACCCGCCCACCCCACTACCTCCTATGTTAACAGGACAACCCCAAATCAGAAGAGACCAACATTGGGCTTCCAGAGTGGGCAGCACCCTCCCACCCCACTACCTCCTATGTTAACAGGACAACACCCAATCAGAAGAGACCAACATTGGGCTTTGACCAACATTGGGCTTCCAGAGTGGGCAGCAACCACCCACCCCACTACCTCCTATGTTAACAGGACAACACCCAATCACAAGAGACCAACATTGGGCTTCCAGAGTGGGCAGCACCCGCCCACTCTGCTGAAGATCTGCTGAATGTAATCTGCTCAAATGATCAGAAATAGAACCTATTATCATTATAAGTTCAGTTTTATATAAGCCACCCTGGAAAGGGTTCAAGTTTGCTCATATAAATATGTGTAGCCTCAGAAACAAAATTCAGGAGATTAGTCATTTGCTAATCTTAGGTACTATTAATATATTAGCAATTTCTGAGACTTAAACAGCACCTTTGATGATACAGCAGTTAGGGTTACAGGGATATAACATCTACAGAAAAGACAGGAATGACCACGGGGGAGGGGTTGCTGTATATGTTCAGAGCCATATTCCTGTCAAGCTCAGAGAGGATCTTATGACAAATGAAATAGAAGTCCTGTGGTTGCAGGTTCACCTGCCTCATCTGAAGCCTCTTCTTTTAGTGTGCTGCTATAGGCCACCAAGTGCAAACAGTCAGTATCTGGAGAATATGTGTGTGATGTTAAACAATACACCCTTTGAAACGCTATTTAGCGCGCACCACCGCTAACTAAGCTAGCCGTTTCACATCCGTTACACTGGCATGTCATACTATTTCTGGCCAGACAGCATCAGATACATGGGCAAGATGTAGTAAGACAGAGGGGCGCTGTAACAGCATAACTTTAGACCGTCCCCTCGCCCATACCCGGGCGCGAACCAGGGACCCTCTGCACACATCAACAACTGACACCCACGAAGCATCGTTACCCATCGCTCCACAAAAGCCGCGGCCCTTGCACAGCAAGGGGAACTACTACTTCAAGGTCTCAGAGCAAGTGAAGTCACCCTTTGAAACGCTATTTAGCGCGCACCACCGCTAACTAAGCTAGCCGTTTCACATCCGTTACACTGGCATGTCATACTATTTCTGGCCAGACAGCATCAGATACATGGGCAAGATGTAGTAAGACAGAGGGGCGCTGTTTCCCACACTCGGATGCTTTCTCTGGTGAGAGAGTTTCAGCAGAGGAAGAGGCAAATCTGTCCAGATTAAAAACCACCACCATAATATGGCACAATATGCAGACCTAAGCTTGTTGCCTGCCTTTCCGCCTTTGGGACCATAACTCCCGTTGTTAGGGCAGAGACATGAGCATCTCCTCATTATATAACATCTCTAGTTTGCGAATTGGAAAAGAAAAGTTGGTGGGTGCACAGTGCAGTTCTTTCTCATTCATTGTTTCATTTTGTGACTTGCTTGCCCTTTGATTGTTTATTTTTTTGTATAAATTCCCCATTACATATGTCACCAGTAGGCCTAGTACATATACTGTTAATCCTGTCATTTGGTTACATTCATTTCTGTTAATTACAGTCATTTACCTGGCCAGCTGTGTGCAAATGTAGGAAAGAGCCCATTTGCAATGTCTGATTCTGATTGTCCTAATTCACCACATCCACCACTAATACTGTAAACTGAGCTTCTCCATCATTTTTTCTTCGCCCTCACACATTGTAAACAAAGTATGTTTGTTTGTCTGTAAACAAAGTATGTTTGTTTGTCTGTAAACAAAGTATGTTTGTTTGTCTGTAAACAAAGTTTTAACATACATTGCAAATGATAGTTCCTCAGTTTTGAATCTTTCCAACACTCCTGGCCTCGATAATCACCAAGCCTTGGTGTGAAAGAACAAAATATCATGATCTGATGATCCCATATATCCAGTGGAAACTTCATAAAACACAACTGTCTGATGCGCTCACTGGCGCGGGAAACTCTGAGGGCCCGGGACATGCTAGTTGGTACAATGTTACAAGTTTGCTAGCGACAGATTCTGTCCGGATGGAGGTTATAGGCCTACTGCTGCATTGGCCTATAGGCTATGTATCTCTGAGTTCTATGCACACATTTCTTACTGTAGGCTCATTTCATTAGTGGGAGATAAAAAGCCATGTCCTTCAAACACGTCCCTTTGAGAGTCGTCACACCAGTGTAAACCTGGAGGAGGAGCTAAGAGAAGTAGTTGCAGTGTGGAAGTTGGAGAGGGATAATGTAACTATTCCTGTGACCACTGACAACTAGAAATATTGTAAATGCAGTTGCACTAGCTGTACTGGGGCCACAGAGAGGATGCTTTGCTCACATTATTCATCTGCATCTCAAAAAGCAATGTCAGTGAATCCAATCTCTCGCCTCCTAGCAAAGATCAGGAAGGTGGTATCCTTCTGTCATAAAAGCACAACTGCTGCTCATGTTTTCAAGACATAACAGGAGATGTTGGAGCTGCCAAACCACAAACTAATCCAAGATGTCCCTACTAGATGGAATTCAAGCCATGACATGGCTGAGAGATACCTTGAGCAGAAAGTTGGTGTATTCTACACTGACTGATCAAGCTGTGAGGAAGAATGTCAAAGATACTGTGACTTTGTCTGAAAATTACATGAGACCAGCAGAGGAAGTTATCAAAGTGTTAAAACCTCTCAAAACAGTCACAACACTGATATGCACAGAGCCTTCCATCAGTTTCCATGGTCCTGCCTATGAAAACAATGATCCTGAAATCAATGGTGGCATCTGATGAAGGTGAACCCGCAGTAAGGGATGTAAAGACTGCTATCAGAGTTAACCTGGAGCCTAGATATGCTGACCCTGGTGTCCAAGACTTCTTACACAAGAGCACCGCCTTGGACCCCCGGTTCAAGTCCCTGCTGCACCTGGATGCTGCTGCTCGTCTGAGAGTCTACAATGAACTCATAGCAGAGATTGTGGCCAATATACAACAGGTTTTGTATTTATTTTGTTAATGTGACATTTATTATTTTATTAATTAGTGATTTAACAATTCATTATAAAGTAATAATTATAATTGTCATAATAGTGTCTGATATATATTTCTAACAACAAATCATATTTTTAAAACCTCTTCAGAGACAGTAATTTTCATCTAATTGAATTGTGCAGGGTCACGCCTCAGATACCACAGGAGCCAACCCCTCTCCAGAGACGGCAGACGACAGGGACTCTCCTCCAGAAAGTGGAGAAAGAACTGAATCTTTATGTTTGAAGCATGAAATGTGGCAAAAGGTTGCAAAGTTCAAGGGGGCCGAATACTTTCGCAAGGCACTGTATATTACATATTTGTTTTTAGTATGATGATGACTTTATTATTTAATTTATAAAACCTCAATGATGATAGTGACTGCCCATTACTGCTTATCACCTACTAATAAACCATCATTTATTCACATTACTTTACTTTAATCAAATATTTCAGTGATGTGTATATTTTGTTATTTTATTTGATGACTTATTATTTCATCTCATTTGTGCTCAGACAGTAGCATCCAGCCAGTGCTTCACAAAGGGTCATCCTTCAGGCTAGTAGGCTAGCCCAGGGGTTCACAAAGGGTCATCCTTCAGGCTAGTAGGCTAGCCCAGTGCTTCACAAAGGGTCATCCTTCAGGCTAGTAGGCTAGCCCAGGGGTTCACAAAGGGTCATCCTTCAGGCTAGTAGGCTAGCCCAGGGGTTCACAAAGGGTCATCCTTCAGGCTAGTAGGCTAGCCCAGTGCTTCACAAAGGGTCATCCTTCAGGCTAGTAGGCTAGCCCAGTGCTTCACAAAGGGTCATCCTTCAGGCTAGTAGGCTAGCCCAGTGCTTCACAAAGGGTCATCCTTCAGGCTAGTAGGCTAGCCCAGGGGTTCACAAAGGGTCATCCTTCAGGCTAGTAGGCTAGCCCAGGGGTTCACAAAGGGTCATCCTTCAGGCTAGTAGGCTAGCCCAGGGGTTCACAAAGGGTCATCCTTCAGGCTAGTAGGCTAGCCCAGGGGTTCACAAAGGGTCATCCTTCAGGCTAGTAGGCTAGCCCAGGGGTTCACAGAGGATCATCCTTCAGGCTAGTAGGCTAGCCCAGGGGTTCACAAAGGGTCATCCTTCAGGCTAGTAGGCTAGCCCAGGGGTTCACAAAGGGTCATCCTTCAGGCTAGTAGGCTAGCCCAGGGGTTCACAAAGGGTCATCCTTCAGGCTAGTAGGCTAGCCCAGGGGTTCACAAAGGGTCATCCTTCAGGCTAGTAGGCTAGCCCAGGGGTTCACAAAGGGTCATCCTTCAGGCTAGTAGGCTAGCCCAGGGGTTCACAAAGGGTCATCCTTCAGGCTAGTAGGCTAGCCCAGGGGTTCACAAAGGGTCATCCTTCAGGCTAGTAGGCTAGCCCAGGGGTTCACAAAGGGTCATCCTTCAGGCTAGTAGGCTAGCCCAGGGGTTCACAAAGGGTCATCCTTCAGGCTAGTAGGCTAGCCCAGGGGTTCACAAAGGGTCATCCTTCAGGCTAGTAGGCTAGCCCAGGGGTTCACAAAGGGTCATCCTTCAGGCTAGTAGGCTAGCCCAGGGGTTCACAAAGGGTCATCCTTCAGGCTAGTAGGCTAGCCCAGGGGTTCACAAAGGGTCATCCTTCAGGCTAGTAGGCTAGCCCAGGGGTTCACAAAGGGTCATCCTTCAGGCTAGTAGGCTAGCCCAGGGGTTCACAAAGGGTCATCCTTCAGGCTAGTAGGCTAGCCCAGGGGTTCACAAAGGGTCATCCTTCAGGCTAGTAGGCTAGCCCAGGGGTTCACAAAGGGTCATCCTTCAGGCTAGTAGGCTAGCCCAGGGGTTCACAAAGGGTCATCCTTCAGGCTAGTAGGCTAGCCCAGGGGGTTCACAAAGGGTCATCCTTCAGGCTAGTAGGCTAGCCCAGGGGTTCACAAAGGGTCATCCTTCAGGCTAGTAGGCTAGCCCAGGGGTTCACAAAGGGTCATCCTTCAGGCTAGTAGGCTAGCCCAGGGGTTCACAAAGGGTCATCCTTCAGGCTAGTAGGCTAGCCCAGGGGTTCACAAAGGGTCATCCTTCAGGCTAGTAGGCTAGCCCAGGGGTTCACAAAGGGTCATCCTTCAGGCTAGTAGGCTAGCCCAGGGGTTCACAAAGGGTCATCCTTCAGGCTAGTAGGCTAGCCCAGGGGTTCACAAAGGGTCATCCTTCAGGCTAGTAGGCTAGCCCAGGGGTTCACAAAGGGTCATCCTTCAGGCTAGTAGGCTAGCCCAGGGGTTCACAAAGGGTCATCCTTCAGGCTAGTAGGCTAGCCCAGGGGTTCACAAAGGGTCATCCTTCAGGCTAGTAGGCTAGCCCAGGGGTTCACAAAGGGTCATCCTTCAGGCTAGTAGGCTAGCCCAGGGGTTCACAAAGGGTCATCCTTCAGGCTAGTAGGCTAGCCCAGGGGTTCACAAAGGGTCATCCTTCAGGCTAGTAGGCTAGCCCAGGGGTTCACAAAGGGTCATCCTTCAGGCTAGTAGGCTAGCCCAGGGGTTCACAAAGGGTCATCCTTCAGGCTAGTAGGCTAGCCCAGGGGTTCACAAAGGGTCATCCTTCAGGCTAGTAGGCTAGCCCAGGGGTTCACAAAGGGTCATCCTTCAGGCTAGTAGGCTAGCCCAGGGGTTCACAAAGGGTCATCATTCAGGCTAGTAGGCTAGTCCAGGGGTTCACAAAGGGTCATCCTTCAGGCTAGTAGGCTAGCCCAGGGGTTCACAAAGAGTCATCCTTCAGGCTAGTAGGCTAGCCCAGGGGTTAACAAAGGGTCATCCTTCAGGCTAGTAGGCTAGCCCAGGGGTTCACAAACGGTCATCCTTCAGGCTAGTAGGCTAGCCCAGGGGTTCACAAAGGGTCATCCTTCAGGCTAGTAGGCTAGCCCAGGGGTTCACAAAGGGTCATCGTTCAGGCTAGTAGGCTAGTCCAGGGGTTCACAAAGGGTCATCCTTCAGGCTAGTAGGCTAGCCCAGGGGTTCACAAAGGGTCATCCTTCAGGCTAGTAGGCTAGCCCAGGGGTTCACAAAGGGTCATCCTTCAGGCTAGTAGGCTAGCCCAGGGGTTCACAAAGGGTCATCCTTCAGGCTAGTAGGCTAGGGGTTCACAAATTTTTTCACTCAGGCCCCCTTTCCGGCATTGGGGAACATCCTGCGCATGCGCCACATCTATTTCTATGGGCACAAGCACTGTTCACGACACAAACTGTTTACACCCCTCTTGTTGGAGGAGATGAGATTTTGCAGGTTTAAACCTTATTTCCTATTTTGTCATAGGGTGCAGACACGGGTTTTATTTTTTATAGCACATTTGTTTGCAATTCTATTCATTTTGCCATGTCTAATTGTGTATTTATGTGATATTTGAGTGACTCAAACATTTCAACAAAATCTATGGGCAAAAAGACCTAGCTAAAAAACGTTAGCTGGCATGGGCTAGATCTCTAAGGTATGCAATGACTGACATGACAAGAGAAACACTGATGATGGACTTCCCAATTTGAAATTGCAACTCGTGCATTCTACTATTACAACTTTCAAGAGTTAGTTGAAAGCCGGATTGAGTTCCTTAAAAAATATATTTTTAAATCAGCATGTTGTTTGTGCAACAGTATCTTCTAAATCAAAGAGGAATATGTTAGCTACATGAAGTAGCTAAGAGAAAACTTGTAATGTAGCCAAAGCTCATAGGGTCCCCTAGGAAACACTTATCAAAACTTTAGTTCCTACCCTGTCACAATAAAGCCTCCCTGGCATTTTAATTCGTGGTGATCTCAAAAAACAATGTATTCAAAGTGCCCACTACTATAACTACTATACTATAACTATGGAATTAGAATAGTCATTATATTTCCATGATTCCAACAGTTTTGCACAAATTCGCAAGTCAAATCGCAATTGCAACATTTGGTTAAAAATAAGTCCTAGATTATTTGCCAATATCGTAAAGTAAAACGTGGCAGTTTGGAAATGACCTCAATTGAGCAGTGGTGTAAAGTACTTAAGTAAAAATACTTTCAAGTACTACTTGTCTTTTTTTAGTTGGTATATGTACTCTATTTTACTATTTTTTATTTTTGACAACTTTTGCTTTTACTTCACTACATTCCTAAAGACAATATTGTACTTTTTACTCCATACATTTTCCCTGACACCTAAAAGTACTCGTTACATTTTGAATGTAACGAGTAAAAAAAACAACACTCACAAACTTTTAGTTTGCTATTTATAAGAAGCAAGAAGCATTGCCTGATGTGAACCATGCCTCGAACAAAATAGATCTCAGAAGACCTAAGATAGCAGGACAGGAAAATGGTCCAATTCACGCACTTGTCAAGAGAACATCCCTGGTTATCTAATGCCTCTGATCTGGTGGACTCACTAAACACAAATGATTTGTTTATAAATTGTCTGAGTGTTGGAGTGTGCCCCTGGCTATCTGTAAATTATGTGTTGGAGTGTGCCCCTGGCTATCTGTAAATAATGTGTTGGAGTGTGCCCTGGCTATCTGTAAATAATGTGTTGGAGTGTGCCCCTGGCTATCTGTAAATAATGTGTTGGAGTGTGCCCCTGGCTATCTGTAAATAATGTGTTGGAGTGTGCCCCTGGATATCTGTAAATAATGTGTTGGAGTGTGCCCCTGGCTATCTGTAAATAATGTCTGAGTGTTGGAGTGTGCCCCTGGCTATCTGTAAATAATGTCTGAGTGTTGGAGTGTGCCCCTGGCTATCTGTAAATAATGTCTGAGTGTTGGAGTGTGCCCCTGGCTATCTGTAAATAATGTCTGAGTGTTGGAGTGTGCCCCTGGCTATCTGTAAATAATGTGTTGGAGTGTGCCCTGGCTATCTGTAAATTATGTGTTGGAGTGTGCCCCTGGCTATCTGTAAATTATGTGTTGGAGTGTGTCCCTGGCTATCTGTAAATTATGTGTTGGAGTGTGCCCCTGGCTATCTGTAAATTATGTGTTGGAGTGTGCCCCTTGCTATCTGTACATAATGTGTTGGAGTGTGTCCCTGGCTATCTGTAAATTATGTGTTGGAGTGTGCACCTGGCTATCTGTAAATTATGTGTTGGAGTGTGCCCCTGGCTAACTGTAAATAATGTCTGATTGTTGGAGTGTGTCCGTGGCTATCTGTAAATTATGTCTGAGTGTTGGAGTGTGCCCCTGGCTATCTGTAAATAATGTGTTGGAGTGTGCCCCTGGCTATCTGTAAATCATGTGTTGGAGTGTGTCCCTGGCTATCTGTAAATTATGTGTTGGAGTGTGTCCCTGGCTATCTGTAAATTATGTGTTGGAGTGTCCCTGGCTATCTGTAAATTATGTGTTGGAGTGTGCCCCTGGCTATCTGTAAATTATGTGTTGGAGTGTGCCCCTGGCTATCTGTAAATTATGTGTTGGAGTGTGCCCCTGGCTATCTGTAAATTATGTGTTGGAGTGTGCCCCTGGCTATCTGTAAATTATGTGTTGGAGTGTGTCCCTGGCTATCTGTAAATTATGTGTTGGAGTGTGCCCCTGGCTATCTGTAAATAATGTGTTGGAGTGTGCCCCTGGCTATCTGTAAATAATGTGTTGGAGTGTGCCCCTGGCTATCTGTAAATTATGTGTTGGAGTGTGTCCCTGGCTATCTGTAAATAATGTGTTGGAGTGTGCCCCTGGCTATCTGTAAATTATGTGTTGGAGTGTGCCCCTGGCTATCTGTAAATTATGTGTTGGAGTGTGCCCCTGGCTATCTGTAAATTATGTGTTGGAGTGTGCCCCTGGCTATCTGTAAATAATGTGTTGGAGTGTGCCCCTGGCTATCTGTAAATTATGTGTTGGAGTGTGCCCCTGGCTAACTGTAAATAATGTGTTGGAGTGTGCCCCTGGCTATCTGTAAATTATGTGTTGGAGTGTGCCCCTGGCTATCTGTAAATTATGTGTTGGAGTGTGCCCCTGGCTAACTGTAAATAATGTCTGATTGTTGGAGTGTGTCCCTGGCTATCTGTAAATTATGTCTGAGTGTTGGAGTGTGCCCCTGGCTATCTGTAAATAATGTGTTGGAGTGTGCTCCTGGCTATCTGTAAATCATGTGTTGGAGTGTGCCCCTGGCTATCTGTAAATTATGTGTTGGAGTGTGTCCCTGGCTATCTGTAAATTATGTGTTGGAGTGTGTCCCTGGCTATCTGTAAATTATGTGTTGGAGTGTGTCCCTGGCTATCTGTAAATAAAAACAAGAAAATGGTGCAATCTGGTTTGCTTAATAAGCAATTTGAAATGATTTCTACTTTTACTTTTGATACTTAATTACATTTTATCAATTACATTTACTTTTGATACTTACGTATATCTAAAACCAAATATTTTTAGACTTTTACTCAAGTATTATTTTACTGGGTGACTCACTTTTACTTTAGAAATGTTCTATTAATGTATCTTTACTTTTACTCAAGTATGATAATTGGGTACTTTTTCCACCACTGCAACTGAGTGCAGGGAATGCAGAAGTGATGTTTTGGTTGATGTTGAATTGAACAGTATAAAACAATCAGAATGGAGAAAGACTCATTGAAATCACTTAGAATGTACGTGTTGCCACCCTAGGATCACTCACTACTTATAAAGCAAATGTAGAACTGTTATAATTCAAAACTAAATATACTGTCAAATACCGTCAGACCGTCCAATTTTTTTATTTTAAATGCTGGAATATAACATTTTGGCCATTTCGCCCAGCCCTACTGACAGATCTACATGTAGGTCAAAGCCAATCTCCTGACTGTAATACAGGGAAAGTCTGGGAGGTGGGTAATCATTCCTCAAGAAGCTGCCCACACACACACCCTGAGTAAGAGAGTGCACACATAGTGGCACATACTTTCTGACTTAAGAACAGGGAGGAGGGCAGCCAGGTCACTCATGACTCAAGTCAGTATTCGACATCAATCCATGCCTCTGATTCCAAAAGTTGCAAGTTGGAAACCAGCGATAGAAAGCAGTTATTTTTTATTATTTCAATCTTGTCTCATCACTGCAACTCCCCAACGGGCTCGGGAGGTGAAGGTCGAGTCATGCGTCCTCTGAAACATGATCCGCCAAACCAGGCTCCTTAATTAACACCCGCCCACTTAACCCGGAACCCAGCGGCACCAATGTGTTGGAGGAAACACCGTTCAACTGACGACCGAGGTCAGCCTGCATCAAGGAGTTGCTAGAGCGTGATGAGCCAAGTAAAGCAGCCCGGCCAAACACTCCCCTAACTGGGATGACGCTGGGCCAATTGTGCACCACCTTACGGGATTCCCGATCACAGCTGGATGTGATAAAGCCTGGGACACAGCCCGGGATCAAACCCGGGTCTGCGATGCAGTGCCTTAGACCGCTGTGCCATTCAGGAGGCCCAAGAAAGCTGTTTTAAGCCTATTCCAGTCCTTATCTTAACCATTCTGAGCTAATTAGTAACCTTAGGAATTTGGAGTTAATGCCTGAACTTAACCTTAAATACTTCAAAATGTGACGTTTGAGAAACATGGATGGACGTCTAATTCTGACATGAGACTGTGAGAGCTAGCAGAGAGATGATTTTATTAATGGATATTCACCATGACTAATAATTTAGGGTCAACAGTACCGGGGTCACACCCCGTAACCCCTAACCACAACACTGCAATGGTCAGCAGTCCACTTCAGCTTTTAAACCAAACAGACATCACTGGAATTACCTAAAGAGGTACCTCTTTCGTTACAAAATATTTGAGAAGGTTAGAGAGAGTGTGCGAGGAATGGATGTTTTATCTTACACTAGGGGGACTCTAACATGGGGTTATAGGTCACTGGTCACATGGTACACAGGTGGGTTCTTACCTTCTCACAGGAAAATGCTTATAGAATGCACCTCTCTTCACACAGTATTTATTATATGTAAAGTTGCTCTAGCTAATTTAGCTTCAATATCTGCAATAAATGGGAACATCACCCAACCAAAGATGTAGCTACGTCCTGAAAGCTAATTCTATGTGGACACATCCTGAACTGCTCTCAAACTGAGCCAGTTGTCATTACCCCTTCATATTGCAATCTAAATTAAATGGGACCCTCTGCCATGAGTTATTTCTCCCTCAAAATAAGTTCCGTAGAAAATCATCCCACAGATGTCTTGGCAGGAAAGTAACATGTGAACAAATGACAAAAACAGTTCAAGCAGCTCAGTGAGAAAAAGCCCTAGAGACAATCAAGTTGCTACCAGCTCCCACAGTCTCACGTCAGGGCAAATTCTTAAGGTTGGGCATTAACTTCAAATGGTTAAGGCAAGGGTTAAAGTTTGGAATAGGCTTAAAACAAACATCTCAAAAACAGCTTTCTATTGCTGGATTCAAACATGCAACCTTTGAAATTAGAGGCAGATACTTAAGTTCAAGCATTAACTCCAAATTCTTAAGGTTGGGCATTAACTTTGAATGGTTAAGGTAAGGTTTAAGGCTTGGGATAGGCTTAAAACAAAAATATTAAAAACAACTTATTCTAACTTGCAACCTTTGGAATCAGAGGCAGATGCTTACTGAAACCAACCTCAAGGTAACAGCGCTCACTGTTGCCCCTAGTGGCCGGTTTCCACTTCATCTCCCAACGTCCTCAGACATAGATCGAATACTGACTTGTGTCGTCGGTGACCTGGCTGCGAGTTCAGCTGACATGCCCACTGCTCCAAGAAGCAAGCAACCAGCGTTAAATGCAAATGTGCCCACAGCTGTCCCCTCGTCAACAATACTGCCCCCCCTCCTACCGCATGATGAGTTGAAAATAAAACTTACTGCGTCAACTCCCGACGCTAGGATGGCCACCGAAAAACATAGAATCAGAAACCTAAAGGGAGAGGGAGAGTGAATGAGTTAATATACATTTTACACAGACAACTGTATACCACAACACATAACAACATAATAGAGCCCGCTGAGCACTTGCCTCGGGTTCTTCAGTTGTCTCTGGTGTGTTGCCTGCATTGCCCCACTCATCCGAACTTCAAACTTAATTCCTACTGCAACTAGTGTTCTTCTCCAGGTTTAGTGGCAGCCCTAATGCATGTCGGGCAGGCCACGAACACAACTGAGACAAAAAACATGCCATTTATTTGTTGAACAACAGGACATTATAACAGTATATATCGTTAATGTCGAAAAAAAACACTGTTCGCCGCGCGCGTGCGTAAACGTTTTGAAACGCACAATATTGTTTTCAATATATATATATATTTTACACATGATATTCATATAAAAGTGGAGACATGGATGCGGGTTATAAATCTCCTTCAAGAGTAGTTGGGTTTGTCTGTAGGCTTTACGCATGTGATGTCTGTACCTGTAGGCTATCCAAATAGGCTATTATAACACATGGAAATGGGAAAACCACATAAGATCTCTGAACAAGTTTGTTAGTGAACGAGACAACAATTAACACAAAATGCACTTTTTCTACCTGGGATCTGTTGCGCTTGTCGGGGGAAGAGTCTAGCGTGTGAGGGTATACACGCCAGATCCCGGCGATGTAAAAGCTCAGTTGTCCCGGTCGCTCTGTCACCAATATACAGATAATGAGCAGTCTCTCTCCTAACAGTTACAGTTGAAGTGGTGCTTTGTAACAACATGGTTGTGTCCGTACATATGGGCAAGCGTGGTCGTTAACAGGGGGTGTGGTTGACGACAAAACAAGAACAAGTTGCATTGATCAGAAAGAGGCTCACAACGTCCAGGGCAAATATGCAACCCAACGCACTACACAAGCTCTGCTGATAGTCTGTATTTCCTTTAAGAAGAAGAATACGAAGGTTCCAACAAGTGGTCTTTAGTGGACATTCGGGACAGTTGTAGGCCTGCATACATTTCCATTGTGTCCCAACGCAATAATGTTCCAGAGTTGCACCCTGGTCTTGTTGGTGGCTCTCTGCTACGCCGTATACCAGACAGAGGCGGAGGTAAGAGTCATTTTAACGAACTGTTTCACTGAACATGGTAAAAACTGTATTGTGTTACTATCTTATGTGTTCAACTTGAGAAATAGGCTACTGTATAAGTTGTGCGTTTGGAGTTTTGGAAGTTGCGCTCATGGTGTGCTCGATGCCTCTCCAAGACTCGGCATTGACAATTGACTGGGTGCGTGTGTAAAGTTCAACACATTAAATACAAGTTTGGTATCTTATTATGCATTTCTATGATGAAGAATTTTGCACAATACCTATACAATAGCTGTGAATAAAGCCCACCTGTCATGTCCAAACTGATGGTGGCAAAGTCTTAGGAATTCTCAACATTTCTCAGGTTCACATTGGACATCACTGACCACTCTCAATATATCTTCACCCAACTCTTTGAATAGTCCGTTTTCTTTACATTTTCAATGTAAAAACAAACATTTTGATTGTTTCTCCAAATATATAAAACCATATATTTTATTTAGCTTATTACTGTACATACATTAGACATTATGATACTGTGAATATAATTGCATTGGTCACTTTGATGATACATGCTGCCATTAATTATTCTGGCATCATACCTCTAGAGCAGTGCAACATGGTCAGTCAAAGTGCTTAGTGTGGCTCTGAGAATCTCGACATAGAGCATTCTGCTAGGAGCACTCTCTGTGGTTTATCTGAGTATGTTCATACAGTATACCTACTTCTGTGTCTCTGCTTTTTTGAATAGTTGTGACTAAACTCTAACATTAAATGTATTTTACTGTACAGAAACATGTGGGTAAGCTCATTTTCGTATCAGTGTACAATACCAGTCAAAAGTTTGGACACACCTACCTATTCCAGGGTTTTTTCTTAATTTGTACTATTTTCTACATTGTAGAATAATAGTGAAGACATCAAAACTATGAAATAACACATATGGAATCATGTAGTAACCCAAAAAGTTTTTAACACAAAGAAGCCACCCTTTGCCTTGATGACAGCTTTGCACACTCTTGGCACTCTCTCAACCAGCTTCATGAGGTAGTCACCTGGAATGCATAGGTGACAGGTGTGCCTTGTTAAAAGGTAATTTGTGGAATTTCTTTCCTTCTTAATTAGTGGTCGACCCATTAATCGGCATGGCCGATTAATTAGGCCCGATTTCAAGTTTTCATAACAATCGGTAATCAGCATTTTTGGATGCCGATTATGACCGATTACATTGCATTCCATGAGGAAACTGTATGGCAGGCTGACCACAGGTTACGCGAGTGCAGCAAGGAGCCAAGGTAAGTTGCTAGCTAGCATCAATCTTCACATAATCACTAGTTAACTACACATGGTTGATGATATTACTAGGTTAACTAGCTTGTCCTGCGTTGCATATAATCAATTTCAATTCTTAGCTTACTTCACCAAACGGGGATGATTTAACAAAAGCGCAATCGCCGAAAAAAAGCACAATCGTTGTACAAATGTACCCAACCATAAACATCAATGCCTTTCTTAAAATCAATACACAGAAGTATATATTTTTAAACCTGCATATTTGGTTAAAATAAATTAATGTTAGCAGGCAGTATTACTAGGGAAATTGTGTCACTTCTCTTGCGTTCATTGCACACAGAGTCAGAGTATATGCAACACTTTGGGCCTGCCTCGTTGCAAACTAATTTGCCAGAATGTTACATAATTATGACATAAAATTGAAGGTTGTGCACTATAACAGAAATATTTAGACTTAGGGTTGCCACCCATTCGATCAAATATGGAATGATTCCGTATTTCACTGAAAGAATAAACGTTTTGTTTTCAAAATTATAGTTTCTGGATTTGACCAAATTAATGACCAAAGGCTCGTATTTCTGTGTTTATTATATTATAATTAAATCTATGATTTGATATTTGATTGAGCATTCTGACAGAGCGATGGTAGACGGCAGCAGGCTCGTAAGCATTCATTCAAACTTTACTGCGTTTGCCAGCAGCCCTTAGCAATGCTTGATTCACACGCAGTTTATGGCTTAAAGCCTATCAACTTCTGAAATTAGGCTGGCAATACTAAAGTGCCTTTTACAACATCCAATAGTCTAAGGTTTATGAAATTCAAATGGTATAGAGAGAAATAGTCGACGCGTCATAATTCCCATAATGACTACAACCTAAAACTTCTTAACTGGGAATATTGAAGAACTGGGAATATTGAAGAACTGGGAATATTGAAGAACTGGGAATATTGAAGAACTGGGAATATTGAAGAACTGGGAATATTGAAGAACTGGGAATATTGAAGAACTGGGAATATTGAACCACCACCTTTCATATGTTCTCATGTTCTGAGCAAGGAACTTAAAAGTTAGCTTTTTTACATGACACAAATTGCACTTTTACTTTCTTCTCCAACACTGTATTTTTGCATTATTTAAACCAAATTGAGCATGTTTCATTATTGGTCCTCCAATAATCTGTATCAGTATCAGCGTTGAAAAATCATAATCAGTCGACCTCTATTCTTAATGTGTTTGAGCCAATCAGTTGTGTTGTGACAAGGTAGGGGTGGTATACAGAATATAGCCTTATTTGGTGAAAGTCCATGTCCATATTATGGCAAGAACAGCTCAAAGAAGCAAAGAGAAATGACAGTTCATCATTACCTTAAGACATGAAGGTCAGTCAATGTGAAAAATGTCAACAACTGTCTTCAAGTGCAGTCGCGAAAATCCATCAAGCTCTATGGTGAAACTGGCTCTCATGAGGACCGCCACAAGAAAAGGAAGACCCTCCGCATGTATGGTTCCCACCGTGAAGCATGAAGGAGGAGGTGTGATGGTGTGGGTGTGCTTTGCTGGTGACACTGTCAGTGATTTATTTAGAATTCGAGGCATACTTAACCAGCATGGCTACCACAGCATTCTGCAGCGATATGCCATCCCATCTGGTTTTCACTTAGTGGGACTATCATTTGTTTTCCAACAGGACCATAACCCAACACACCACCAGGCTGTGTAAGGGCTATTTGACCAAGAAGGAGAGTGATGGAGTGCTGCATCAGATGACCTGGCCTCCACAATGACCCTACCTCAACCAAATTGCAATAGTTTTGGATGAGTTGGACCGCAAAGTGAAGGTAAAGCAACCAACAAGTGCTCAGCATATGTGGGAACCCCTTCAAGGTTGTTGGAAGAGCATTCCATGTGAAGCTGGTTGAGAGAATGCCAAGAGTGTGCAAAGCTGTCATCAAAGCAAAGGCTGGCTACTTTGAAGAATCACATATATTTTGATTTGTTTAACACTTTTTTGGTTACTATATGATTCCATATTAATTATTTAATTGTTTTGATGTCTTCACTATTATTCTACAATGTAGAAAATAGTAAAAAATTAAGAAAAACCTTTGAGTGAGTAGGTGTGTCCAAACTTTTGACTGGTACTGTATATCTAAACTCGGCAAAAAAAGAAATGTCCTCTCACTGTCAACTGCGTTTATTTTCAGCAAACTTAACATGTGTAAATATTTGTATGAACATAACAAGATTCAACAACTGAGGCATAAACTGAACAAGTTCCACAGACATGTGACTAACAGAAATGGAATAATGTGTCCTTGAACAAAGGGGGGGTAAAAATCAAAAGTAACAGTCAGTATCTGGTGTGGCCACCAGCTGCATTAAGTACTGTAATGCATCTCCTCCTCATGGACTGCACCAGATTTGCCAGTTCTTGCTGTGAGATGTTACCTCACTCTTCCACCAAGGCACCTGCCCGTTCCCAGACATGTCTGGGGAGATGGCCCTCACCCTCACCCTCCAATCCAACAGGTCTCAGATGTACTCAATAGGATTGAGATCCAGGCTCTTCGCTGGCCATGGCAGAACACTGACATTCTTGTCTTGCAGGAAATCACGCACATAACGAGCAGTATTGCTGGTGGCATTGTCATGCTGGAGGGTCATGTCAGGATGAGCCTGCAGGAAGGGTACCACATGAGGGAGGAGGATCTCTTCCCTGTTACGCACATCTTTGAGATAGCCTGCAATGACAACAAACTCAGTTCGATGATGCTATGACACACCGCCCCAGACCATGACGGACCCTCCACCACCAAATCGATCCCGCTCCAGAGTACAGGCCTCGTAGTAATGCTCATTCCTTCGACGATAAACGCGAATCCGACCATCACCCCTGGTGAGACAAAACCGCGACTCGTCAGTGAAGAGCACTTTTTACCAGTCCTGTCTGGTCCAGCGACGGTGGGTTTGTGCTCATAGGCGACGTTGTTGCTGGTGATGTCTGGAGAGGACCTGCCTTACAACAGGCCTACAAGCCCTCAGTAAATTCTCTCTAAGCCTATTGCGGACAGTCTGAGCACTGATGGAGGGATTGTGCGTTCCTGGTGTAACTCGGGCAGTTGCTGTTGCCATCCTGTACCTGCCCCGCAGGTGTGATGTTCGGATGTACCGATCCGGTGCAGGTGTTGTTACACATGGTCTGCCACTGTGAGGACGAGCAGCTGTCCATCCTGTCTCTCTGTGGCGCTGTTTTAGGCGTCTCACAGTATGTACATTGCAGTTTATTGCCCTGGCCACATCTGCAGTCCTCATGTCTCCTTGCAGCATGCCTAAGGCACGTTCACGCAGATGAGCAGGGACCCTGGGCGTCTTTCTTTTGGTGTTTTTCAGAGTCAGCAGAAAGGCCTCTTTAGTGTCCTAAGTTTTCATAACTGTGACCTTAATTGCCTACCGTCTGTAAGCTGTTAGTGTCTTTTAATGACCGTTCCACAGGTGCATGTTCATAAATTGTTATTGGTTCATTGAACAAATATGGGAAACAGTGTTTAAACCCTTTACAATGAAGATCTGTGAAGTTATTTGGATTTTTACGAATTATCTTTGAAAGACAGGGTCCTGAAAAAGTGACGTTTCTTTTTTGCAGAGTTTATATCAGCTGAAGGTGTCTGCACC
>NC_060181.1:81171710-81194210 GCF_021184085.1 Oncorhynchus gorbuscha | reverse complement strand
CTGATCTGTATCAGTATGTTGGTATTTGACCTGTATCAGTATGTTGGTATTTGACCTGTATCAGTATGTTGGTATTTGACATGACCTGTATCAGTATGTTGGTATTTGACATGACCTGTATCAGTATGTTGGTATTTGATCTGTATCAGTATGTTGGTATTTGACCTGTATCAGTATGTTGGTATTTGACATGACCTGTATCAGTATGTTGGTATTTGACATGACCTGTATCAGTATGTTGGTATTTGACCTGATCTGTATCAGTATGTTGGTATTTGACCTGTATCAGTATGTTGGTATTTGACCTGATCTGTATCAGTATGTTGGTATTTGACCTGATCTGTATCAGTATGTTGGTATTTGACCTGATCTGTATCAGTATGTAGGTATTTGACCTGATCTGTATCAGTATGTAGGTATTTGACCTGTATCAGTATGTTGGTATTTGACCTGACCTGTATCAGTATGTTGGTATTTGACCTGTATCAGTATGTTGGTATTTGATCTGTATCAGTATGTTGGTATTTGATCTGTATCAGTATGTTGGTATTTGACCTGTATCAGTATGTTGGTATTTGACCTGATCTGTATCAGTATGTTGGTATTTGACCTGTATCAGTATGTTGGTATTTGATCTGTATCAGTATGTTGGTATTTGACCTGTATCAGTATGTTGGTATTTGACCTGATCTGTATCAGTATGTTGGTATTTGATCTGTATCAGTATGTTGGTATTTGATCTGTATCAGTATGTTGGTATTTGATCTGTATCAGTATGTTGGTATTTGATCTGTATCAGTATGTTGGTATTTGACCTGATCTGTATCAGTATGTTGGTATTTGATCTGTATCAGTATGTTGGTATTTGACCTGATCTGTATCAGTATGTTGGTATTTGACCTGATCTGTATCAGTATGTTGGTATTTGACCTGATCTGTATCAGTATGTAGGTATTTGACCTGATCTGTATCAGTATGTTGGTATTTGACCTGATCTGTATCAGTATGTAGGTATTTGACCTGATCTGTATCAGTATGTTGGTATTTGACCTGATCTGTATCAGTATGTTGGTATTTGATCTGTATCAGTATGTTGGTATTTGATCTGTATCAGTATGTTGGTATTTGACCTGATCTGTATCAGTATGTTGGTATTTGATCTGTATCAGTATGTTGGTATTTGACCTGATCTGTATCAGTATGTTGGTATTTGACCTGACCTGTATCAGTATGTTGGTATTTGACCTGTATCAGTATGTTGGTATTTGACCTGTATCAGTATGTAGGTATTTGACCTGACCTGTATCAGTATGTTGGTATTTGACCTGATCTGTATCAGTATGTTGGTATTTGACCTGTATCAGTATGTTGGTATTTGACCTGTATCAGTATGTAGGTATTTGACCTGTATCAGTATGTAGGTATTTGACCTGTATCAGTATGTAGGTATTTGATCTGATCTGTATCAGTATGTTGGTATTTGACCTGTATCAGTATGTAGGTATTTGACCTGTATCAGTATGTAGGTATTTGACCTGTATCAGTATGTAGGTATTTGATCTGTATCAGTATGTTGGTATTTGACCTGTATCAGTATGTAGGTATTTGATCTGATCTGTATCAGTATGTTGGTATTTGACCTGTATCAGTATGTAGGTATTTGACCTGTATCAGTATGTAGGTATTTGACCTGTATCAGTATGTAGGTATTTGACCTGTATCAGTATGTAGGTATTTGATCTGATCTGTATCAGTATGTTGGTATTTGACCTGTATCAGTATGTTGGTATTTGATCTGTATCAGTATGTTGGTATTTGACCTGTATCAGTATGTAGGTATTTGACCTGTATCAGTATGTTGGTATTTGACCTGTATCAGTATGTAGGTATTTGACCTGTATCAGTATGTAGGTATTTGATCTGATCTGTATCAGTATGTTGGTATTTGATCTGTATCAGTATGTTGGTATTTGACCTGTATCAGTATGTAGGTATTTGACCTGTATCAGTATGTTGGTATTTGACCTGTATCAGTATGTTGGTATTTGACCTGTATCAGTATGTAGGTATTTGACCTGTATCAGTATGTAGGTATTTGATCTGATCTGTATCAGTATGTTGGTATTTGACCTGTATCAGTATGTAGGTATTTGACCTGTATCAGTATGTAGGTATTTGACCTGTATCAGTATGTAGGTATTTGACCTGTATCAGTATGTAGGTATTTGAGCTCCTTGGCTCTCTGGATCTCTGGCTCCCTGGATCTCTGGCTCCCTGGTCTTTGGGCATTGACCTAGTCTACTAGTCCCCCTTTATTCCCCTTTCCTTCCTCAGCCTTCTCTGTTGCTCTGCTGGTGATGATAAAGAGGACGATGACTTAACTAGATCTGTTAAGCTGTTTTGTTCTGTTTTCATCTTCTCTCAATTCCTATCTGAAAAGCCCTGTCATTAGTCACCTCAGCTTCAGTGTCTACCAATTAGCACAGGTATGGAGACCAGACAAGGGTAAGGTCCAGGGAAAACAGCAACATACTAAATGAATCAGGCAGAAAATACATGAGATGTCTTTAAACTATTCTGAGTAGCACTGAGAATCTTGTATGATTGGAGTCTGTGACCAGGTCAGTGAATGGATAGCACTGTTTGTATAATTGTGTGTGTGTGTTTGTCAGACAGCTGTTTGAACTTACATAAGAAGGTAAAATGAGCTTAGTTCTCCATGGCAACTATCAAAATTCACATCGGTCATGAGCCATTTCTATTTTTGTTATAGTAGACCCTCTCTCTCTCTTTCTCCCTCCCCTCGCCTTCTCTCGCTGTCTCTCCCTTTCTCTCTTGTGCTCTCTCTCTCTTCCCCCCTTTCCTATTCAATTCAAGGGGCTTTATTGGCATGGGAAATGTGTTAACATTGCCAAAGCAAGTGAGGTGGATAATATACAAAAGTGAAATAAACAATAAAAATTAACAGTAAACATTACACAAAGACATTACAAATGTCATATTATATATAAATATATATATATAGTGTTGTAACAATGTACAAATGGTTAAAGTACACAAAATAAATAAGCATAAATATGGGTTTTATTTACAATGGTGTTTGTTTTTCACTGGTTGCCCTTTTCTTGTGGCAACAGGTCAGAAATGTTGCTGCTGTGATGGCACACTGTGGAATTTCACCCGGTAGATATGGGAGTTTATCAAAATTGGATTTGTTTTTGAATTCTTTGTGGATGTGTGTAATCTGAGGGAAATATGTCTCTCTAATATGGTCATACATTGGGCAGGAGGTTAGGAAGTGCAGCTCTGTTTCCACCTCATTTTGTGGGCAGTGAGCACATAGTCTGTCTTCTCTTGAGAGCCATGTCTGCCTACGGCAGCCTTTCTCAATAGCAAGGCTATGCTCACTGAGTCTGTACATAGTCAAAGCTTTCCTTAATTTTGGGTCAGTCACAGTGGTCAGGTATTCTGCCACTGTGTACTCTCTGTTTAGGGCCAAATAGCATTCTAGTTTGCTCTGTTTTTTTGTAAATTCTTTCCAATGTGTCAAGTAATCTTTTTGTTTTCTCATGATTTGATTGGGTCTATTTGTGCTGCTGTCCTGGGGCTCTGTGGGGTGTGCTTGTGAACAGAGCCCCAGGACCAGCTTGCTTAGGGGACTCTTCTCCAGGTTCATCTCTCTGTAGGGTGTGCTTGTGAACAGAGCCCCAGGACCAGCTTGCTTAGGGGACTCTTCTCCAGGTTCATCTCTCTGCAGGGTGTGTTTGTGAACAGAGCCCCAGGACCAGCTTGCTTAGGGGACTCTTCTCCAGGTTCATCTCTCTAGGGTGTGTTTGTGAACAGTTGTCCCTCCCCTCCGTCCCCTCAGAGAGCTGTCTCCCCTGTCCCTCCCCTCCGTTCCCTCCGTCCCCTCAGAGAGCTGTCTCCCCTGTCCCTCCCCTCCGTTCCCTCCGTCCCCTCAGAGAGCTGTTTCCCCTGTCCCTCCCCTCCGTCCCCTCAGAGAGCTGTTTCCCCTGTCCCTCCCCTCCGTCCCCTCAGAGAGCTGTTTCCCCTGTCCCTCCCCTCCGTCCCCTCAGAGAGCTGTCTCCCCTGTCCCTCCCCTCCGTCCCCTCAGAGAGCTGTTTCCCCTGTCCCTCCTCCCCGTCCCCTCAGAGAACTGTCTCCCCTGTCCCTCCTCTCCATCCCCTCAGAGAGCTGTCTCCCCTGTCCCTCCCCTCCGTTCCCTCAGAGAGCTGTCTCCCCTGTTCCTCCCTTCCGTCCCCTCAGAGAGCTGTCTCCCCTGTCCCTCCCCTCCGTCCCCTCAGAGAGCTGTCTCCCCTGTCCCTCCTCTCCATCCCCTCAGAGAGCTGTCTCCCCTGTCCCTCCTCTCCATCCCCTCAAAGAGCTGTCTCCCCTGTCCCTCCCCTCCGTCCCCCCAGAGAGCTGCCTCCCCGTGTCATCCCCATTCTCAACTGAACCCCACACAAAAAGCTGAATTTTCTTCCCAATTCCCACAATGTGACAGTCAAGTCTTTCAATAGAATAGTTGATGTCATTAGTCCATTATGTTACTTTGGGGGGCTTTGTGCCTCGCCTAAACCACTGTGATCCCTAAAATAACTTCACTTCAGGACACACACTACATGACAAGGTTGAAGGGAGGAGGGGTGTATGTGGGTGTTGAAGCTGAGGTGCAGTTGGACGGACATAGACACACAGAAGGTAGAGTAAAATCACCTCCATGTCAGTGTTAGCTGGATGAATTGTGATGGCTTCTCCAGGAAGCATTAAGTGGTAGTAGACATACTACCTTGCCCATGTCCAGAAACATAGAGCAACATTTCTCATTTCTTTATACAGAACATGCTGCCACTGATACCTGTTGAAAGGTCTGCTCGTGTGATGTGGTTTCCAGATGTCAGTGGTCTACCCCTCCCTTTTCACCCCTCATATCCTCTCCCCTCTGTCGCCTAGAGCCTGCAGCCACGCTCTCAATCCTGATTGGTGTATGGTTACTGTGCTGTGCACCAGACACACGCACACACACATGCACAAACATACACACACACTGACTGGTATATAGAAATGTTAGTGGTTGTTATGGAACCATGGTGATTGAGATAGCAGATTACTGTTATGGTCCTTCTCTCTGTCATGGGAGTGACTGTAGGCTGTAATTGATACGACCTGAGAAATGCTCATGTTACCATGACAGGATCTTTAGTCCTCTTTTCTCAAAGAACAAATGCTCGATTCATTTCCCTCAACATTGCCCTGCTTTTCCTTGTTGCCTTAGCTTGATGTTTTGCCCTGTAGGCTTATTGGACAATATTAATTTATTCTGGAGCACAAGCATCCATTGACATGGATTGCATTGTCCTATACTAAGCCATCTATCTATGCATTGTGGAGCCAGTGTGGAGGCAGATTTAACATTTTAACTGATCCTAGATCAGAGCCATTTGTCAGTCCCCGTTATCTCTATTCCCATCTCCTTCAACAAAGAACAGGCCCGAGAACAGTGGTGCCTGTCAGCTGTAGTGGTCTCTAATGTTATATAATGTGGGGTTGTAGATAGGGGGGTATGTGAGGGCTACAGATAAAGACACAGGGGAGCTGGCAGTTCTGACCAATAGATAAGCATCTAAGCGGAATCAGGAGATGTGGCTGGTATGGTAATGGATGGTAATTTAATGGTAATCAGCAGCGCTGTTCTAAAGTGGTGGCTGGAGGGGTCTGGGAGAAGATAGAGTTTGTGAAACAGAATCTCTCTCTCTCTCTCTCTCTCTCTCTCTCTCTCTCTCTCTCTCTCTCTCTCTCTCTCTCTCTCTCTCTCTCTCTCTCTCTCTCTCTCTCTCCTTAGCTCGAAGACCCCTTTAGGTGATGCTTTGTTTTGACCTATGTGATTCAACTGGACCTGATTGCCGTAATTCCCTTTCCAGTTGTGTTTGTGTGTTAACTCATTCCGTAGCCCACTGTGTGCCATTAAAGAGCCCTCCCCTGTCAGTGGTGAATCTTTCCATGGCGAAAATAAACCCTTTTTTGGGATGAGGAATGGAACGGACCATGGGATGGAACAGTGTATGCACACACACATTTATTGAATGGAACTGCTAGCTACTGTCCAAATGGCCTAGCAGACACTTATACTCCCACATGGAGTCACTGAGTCAGACCATTAGTCTGTTTCTCTGTTTCTGCCTCTAACTACCTCGCTGGCTTCAGTAGTTCTTTGTTTCTCTCTCTCAATAAATCTCCCAGATGGTTCCTTGGATAAATATTTTAGACTATGATGGTGTCTTGGCCAGTCCTGGTCAACCACAAGTATTTTAAAATTGTCTAAATGATGTTCTCACATGACCTTCTTAGACAGTACAAAACAAGTTAAAGCCATACATCATATACAAATGATTATTTTTTACTGTCAAAGCCAATTTGATTCCACATCTCACATATTAGCTAACTTCTGGAGTGCAGAAGGAGCTAATAGCAGAGGACTGTTGCCATAGCTTTTTTCCTGGGGTGATAAGTGAAAGTAAACAAGGGCGTTGGGCTGACATCACATCCTGTCACACACACGCTAACCTCAAGGCCCCGCCTCCTCCTTCCTGTAGGGGGTCTCTTCCAGGTCCCAGGGGTCATTGACACCCCACCCCCTCACGTGCCCCCTTGTTCCCAGATTCCAGAGCTTTCTGAGAGGGAAGTGAGGCAGCCTCAGCCACTTCTTCTCTTTGTCAACTTAAAAGCCAAGGAAAAAAGGTTCCTACTTCCTTAAGTCCACATCCTACATCATACAGTAGTGTACATTCACAGAGCAGGGGTACTCAGACTCTCTCAAGCCTGCAGCAGCTCACAGGAAGAGAGTTGGTACAAAACATACTTCTTTCTTCGGTTCTCTCTCCTTCTCTCGCCTTCTCTCAATACCCTATTTGTTTATAGAGAGAAAGACTCCAGAACTGCTGCTGTCCTCCTAAGCCAGCCACTCGTTCTTCTTTACAGACTCCCCTTTTAAAGATAAAGAGAGAGAGAGAGAGAGAACAACAGAAGCATCAGTGTCTCACCTTCACACAGTGTACAGTAGGTAGAGTAAGCCACAGTTTCTAGTGCTGAGAGTCTCACTGGGGATGATGGTGCCTCAGCCTCCTGTGGTTTCCTGGTGTTTTACAGGTCACCTCTGCTTTAGTCAGAGAACAGTCTCACAAAGATGGAAGTAGAGTGTTTCATTTGGTATGTATTTTTCCTTGGAAATGTAACCTACCAAAAGTAGTGATGTTCGCAAACAGACCTCTTTACAGCATCCAGCACACACACACACACACACACACACACACACACACACACACACACACACACACACACACACACACACACACACACACACACACACACACACACACACACACACACACACACACACACACACACACACACACACACACACACACACACACACACACACACACACACACACACACACACACACACACACACACACACACACACACACACACACACACACACACACACACACACACACACACACACACACACACACACACACACACACACACACACACACACACACACACACACACACACACACACACACACACACACACACACACACACACACACACACACACACACACACACAGTCTGTAGTCCCTGTCGTATTGTACCCTGAGGTTGACAGAGGGGAGACCCTCATAGACAGCCTCTGTCTCTCTGTTTCTGTCTCTCTGCTACTGTCTCTCTGCTTCTGTCTCTCTGCTACTGTCTCTCTGCTTCTGTCTCTCTGCTACTGTCTCTCTGTTTCTGTCTCTCTGCTACTGTCTCTCTGTTTCTGTCTCTCTGTTTCTGTCTCTCTGTTTCTGTCTCTCTGCTACTGTCTCTCTGTTTCTGTTTCTGTCTCTCTGCTACTGTCTCTCTGCTACAGTCTCTCTGCTACAGTCTCTCTGTTTCTGTCTCTCTGTTTCTGTCTCTCTGTTTCTGTCTCTCTGTTTCTGTCTCTCTGTTTCTGTCTCTCTGTTACTGTCTCTCTGTTTCTGTTTCTCTGCTTCTGTCTCTCTGTTTCTGTCTCTCTGTTTCTGTCTCTCTGTTTCTGTCTCTCTGTTTCTGTCTCTCTGTTACTGTCTCTCTGTTTCTGTTTCTCTGCTTCTGTCTCTCTGTTTCTGTCTCTCTGTTTCTGTCTCTCTGTTTCTGTCTCTCTGTTTCTGTCTCTCTGTTTCTGTCTCTCTGTTTCTGTTTCTCTGCTTCTGTCTCTCTGTTTCTGTTTTTCTGTTTCTGTTTCTGTCTCTCTGTTTCTGTTTCTCTGTTTCTGTCTCTCTGTTTCTGTCTCTCTGTTTCTGTCTCTCTGTTTCTGTCTCTCTGTTTCTGTCTCTCTGTTTCTGTTTCTCTGCTTCTGTCTCTCTGTTGCTGTCTCTCTGTTTCTGTCTCTCTGTTTCTGTCTCTCTGCTACTGTCTCTCTGTTTCTGTCTCTCTGTTTCTGTCTCTCTGTTTCTGTCTCTCTGTTTCTGTCTCTCTGTTTCTGTCTCTCTGCTACTGTCTCTCTGTTTCTGTTTCTGTCTCTCTGCTTCTGTCTCTCTGCTACTGTCTCTCTGCTACAGTCTCTCTGCTACAGTCTCTCTGTTTCTGTCTCTCTGTTTCTGTCTCTCTGTTTCTGTCTCTCTGTTTCTGTCTCTCTGTTTCTGTTTCTCTGTTTCTCTGTTTCTCTGTTTCTCTGTTTCTGTCTCTCTGCTACTGTCTCTCTGCTCTGTTCTCTGTCTCTCTGTTTTCTGTCTCTCTGTTTCTGTCTCTCTGTTTATGTTTCTCTGTTTCTGTCTCTCTGTTTCTGTCTCTCTGTTTCTGTTTCTGTGTTTCTGTCTCTCTGTTTCTGTCTCTCTGTTTCTGTCTCTCTGTTTCTGTCTCTCTGTTTCTGTCTCTCTGTTTCTGTCTCTCTGTTTCTGTCTCTCTGTTTCTGTCTCTCTTCTACAGTCTCTCTGTTTCTGTCTCTCTGTTTCTGTCTCTCTGTTTCTGTCTCTCTGTTTCTGTCTCTCTGTTTCTGTCTGTTTCTGTCTCTCTGTTTCTGTCTCTCTGTGTCTCTCTGTTTCTGTTTCTGTCTCTCTGTTGTCTCTCTGTACAGTCTCTCTGCTTCTCTCTCTGTTTCTGTCTCTCTGTTTCTGTCTCTCTGTTTCTGTCTCTCTGTTTCTGTCTCTCTGTTTCTGTCTTCTCTGTTTCTGTCTCTCTGTTTCTGTTTCTCTGCTTCTGTCTCTCTGTTTCTGTCTCTCTGTTTCTGTCTCTCTGTTTCTGTCTCTCTGTTTCTGTCTCTCTGTTTCTGTCTCTCTGTTTCTGTCTCTCTGTTTCTGTTTCTCTGCTTCTGTCTCTCTGTTTCTGTTTTTCTGTTTCTGTTTTTCTGTTTCTGTTTCTGTCTCTCTGTTTCTGTCTCTCTGTTTCTGTCTCTCTGTTTCTGTCTCTCTGTTTCTGTCTCTCTGTTTCTGTTTCTCTGCTTCTGTCTCTCTGTTTCTGTCTCTCTGTTTCTGTCTCTCTGTTTCTGTCTCTCTGCTACTGTCTCTCTGTTTCTGTCTCTCTGTTTCTGTCTCTCTGTTTCTGTCTCTCTGTTTCTGTCTCTCTGTTTCTGTCTCTCTGTTTCTGTTTCTCTGCTTCTGTCTCTCTGTTTCTGTCTCTCTGTTTCTGTCTCTCTGTTTCTGTCTCTCTGCTACTGTCTCTCTGTTTCTGTCTCTCTGTTTCTGTCTCTCTGTTTCTGTCTCTCTGTTTCTGTCTCTCTGTTTCTGTTTCTCTGCTTCTGTCTCTCTGTTTCTGTCTCTCTGTTTCTGTCTCTCTGTTTCTGTCTCTCTGTTTCTGTCTCTCTGTTTCTGTCTCTCTGTTTCTGTCTCTCTGTTTCTGTCTCTCTTCTACAGTCTCTCTGTTTCTGTCTCTCTGTTTCTGTCTCTCTGTTTCTGTCTCTCTGTTTCTGTCTCTCTGTTTCTGTCTCTCTGTTTCTGTCTCTCTGTTTCTGTCTCTCTGCTACTGTCTCTCTGTTTCTGTTTCTGACTCTCTGCTACTGTCTCTCTGCTACAGTCTCTCTGCTACAGTCTCTCTGTTTCTGTCTCTCTGTTTCTGTCTCTCTGTTTCTGTCTCTCTGTTTCTGTCTCTCTGTTTCTGTCTTCTCTGTTTCTGTCTCTCTGTTTCTGTTTCTCTGCTTCTGTCTCTCTGTTTCTGTCTCTCTGTTTCTGTCTCTCTGTTTCTGTCTCTCTGTTTCTGTCTCTCTGTTTCTGTCTCTCTGTTTCTGTCTCTCTGTTTCTGTTTCTCTGCTTCTGTCTCTCTGTTTCTGTTTTTCTGTTTCTGTTTTTCTGTTTCTGTTTCTGTCTCTCTGTTTCTGTCTCTCTGTTTCTGTCTCTCTGTTTCTGTCTCTCTGTTTCTGTCTCTCTGTTTCTGTTTCTCTCTTCTGTTTCTGTCTCTCTGTTTCTGTCTCTCTGTTTCTGTCTCTCTGTTTCTGTCTCTCTGTTTCTGTCTCTCTGTTTCTGTCTCTCTGTTTCTGTCTCTCTGTTTCTGTCTCTCTGTTTCTGTCTCTGCTACTGTCTCTCTGTTTCTGTTTCTGTCTCTCTGCTTCTGTCTCTCTGCTGTCTCTCTGCTACAGTCTCTCTGCTACAGTCTCTCTGTTTCTGTCTCTCTGTTTCTGTCTCTCTGTTTCTGTCTCTCTGTTTCTGTCTCTCTGTTTCTGTTTCTCTGTTTCTCTGTTTCTCTGTTTCTCTGTTTCTGTCTCTGTCTCTCTGCTACTGTCTCTCTGCTACAGTCTCTCTGTTTCTGTCTCTCTGTTTCTGTCTCTCTGTTTATGTTTCTCTGTTTCTGTCTCTCTGTTTCTGTCTCTCTGTTTCTGTTTCTGTGTTTCTGTCTCTCTGTTTCTGTCTCTCTGTTTCTGTCTCTCTGTTTCTGTCTCTCTGTTTCTGTCTCTCTGTTTCTGTCTCTCTGTTTCTGTCTCTCTGTTTCTGTCTCTCTTCTACAGTCTCTCTGTTTCTGTCTCTCTGTTTCTGTCTCTCTGTTTCTGTCTCTCTGTTTCTGTCTCTCTGTTTCTGTCTCTCTGTTTCTGTCTCTCTGTTTCTGTCTCTCTGCTACTGTCTCTCTGTTTCTGTTTCTGTCTCTCTGCTACTGTCTCTCTGCTACAGTCTCTGTACAGTCTCTCTGTTTCTGTCTCTCTGTTTCTGTCTCTCTGTTTCTGTCTCTCTGTTTCTGTCTCTCTGTTTCTGTCTTCTCTGTTTCTGTCTCTCTGTTTCTGTTTCTCTGCTTCTGTCTCTCTGTTTCTGTCTCTCTGTTTCTGTCTTCTGTTTCTGTCTCTCTGTTTCTGTCTCTCTGTTTCTGTCTCTGTTTCTGTCTCTCTGTTTCTGTCTCTCTGTTTCTGTTTTCTGTTTCTGTTTTCTGTTTCTGTTTCTGTCTGTTTCTGTTTTTCTGTCTCTCTGTTTCTGTCTCTCTGTTTCTGTCTCTCTGTTTCTGTCTCTCTGTTTCTGTCTCTCTGTTTCTGTCTCTCTGTTTCTGTCTCTCTGCTACTGTCTCTCTGTTTCTGTCTCTCTGTTTCTGTCTCTCTGTTTCTGTCTCTCTGTTTCTGTCTCTCTGTTTCTGTCTCTCTGTTTCTGTTTCTCTGCTTCTGTCTCTCTGTTTCTGTCTCTCTGTTTCTGTCTCTCTGTTTCTGTCTCTCTGCTACTGTCTCTCTGTTTCTGTCTCTCTGTTTCTGTCTCTCTGTTTCTGTCTCTCTGTTTCTGTCTCTCTGTTTCTGTTTCTCTGCTTCTGTCTCTCTGTTTCTGTCTCTCTGTTTCTGTCTCTCTGTTTCTGTCTCTCTGTTTCTGTCTCTCTGTTTCTGTCTCTCTTCTACAGTCTCTCTGTTTCTGTCTCTCTGTTTCTGTCTCTCTGTTTCTGTCTCTCTGTTTCTGTCTCTCTGTTTCTGTCTCTCTGTTTCTGTCTCTCTGTTTCTGTCTCTCTGTTTCTGTCTCTCTGCTACTGTCTCTCTGTTTCTGTTTCTGTCTCTCTGCTACTGTCTCTCTGCTACAGTCTCTCTGCTACAGTCTCTCTGTTTCTGTCTCTCTGTTTCTGTCTCTCTGTTTCTGTCTCTCTGTTTCTGTCTCTCTGTTTCTGTCTTCTCTGTTTCTGTCTCTCTGTTTCTGTTTCTCTGCTTCTGTCTCTCTGTTTCTGTCTCTCTGTTTCTGTCTCTCTGTTTCTGTCTCTCTGTTTCTGTCTCTCTGTTTCTGTCTCTCTGTTTCTGTCTCTCTGTTTCTGTTTCTCTGCTTCTGTCTCTCTGTTTCTGTTTTTCTGTTTCTGTTATTCTGTTTCTGTTTCTGTCTCTCTGTTTCTGTCTCTCTGTTTCTGTCTCTCTGTTTCTGTCTCTCTGTTTCTGTCTCTCTGTTTCTGTTTCTCTCTGTCTCTCTGTTTCTGTCTCTCTGTTTCTGTCTCTCTGTTTCTGTCTCTCTGTTTCTGTCTCTCTGCTTCTGTCTCTCTGTTTCTGTTTCTGTCTCTCTGTTCTGTCTCTCTGTCTGTCTCTGTTTCTGTCTCTCTGCTGTCTCTCTGTTTCTGTCTCTCTGTTTCTGTCTCTCTGTTTCTGTCTCTGTCTCTCTGTTTCTGTTTCTCTGTTTCTCTGTTTCTCTGTTTCTCTGTTTCTGTCTCTCTGCTACTGTCTCTCTCTGCTACTGTCTCTCTGCTTTCTCTGTTTCTGTCTCTCTGTTTCTGTCTCTCTGTTTATGTTTCTCTGTTTCTGTCTCTCTGTTTCTGTCTTCTGTCTTCTGTTTCTGTCTCTCTGTTTCTGTCTCTCTGTGTCTCTGTTTCTGTCTCTCTGTTTCTGTCTCTCTCTGTCTCTCTGTTTCTGTCTCTCTGTTTCTGTCTCTCTTCTACAGTCTCTCTGTTTCTGTCTCTCTGTTTCTGTCTCTCTGTTTCTGTCTCTCTGTTTCTGTTTCTGTCTCTCTGTTTCTGTCTCTCTGTTTCTCTGCTACTGTCTCTCTGTTTCTGTTTCTGTCTCTCTGCTACTGTCTCTCTGCTACAGTCTCTCTGCTACAGTCTCTCTGTTTCTGTTTCTGTTTCTGTTTCTGTTTCTGTCTGTTTCTGTTTCTGTCTTCTGTTTCTGTCTCTCTGTTTCTGTTTCTCTGCTTCTGTCTCTCTGTTTCTGTCTCTCTGTTTCTGTCTCTCTGTTTCTGTCTCTCTGTTTCTGTCTTCTGTTTCTGTCTCTCTGTTTCTGTCTCTCTGTTTCTGTCTCTCTGTTTCTGTTTCTCTGCTGTTTCTGTTTTTCTGTTTCTGTTTTTCTGTTTCTGTTTCTGTTTCTGTTTCTGTCTCTCTGTTTCTGTCTCTCTGTTTCTGTCTCTCTGTTTCTGTCTTCTGTTTCTGTTTCTCTGCTTCTGTCTCTCTGTTTCTGTCTCTCTGTTTCTGTCTCTCTGTTTCTGTCTCTCTGCTTCTGTCTCTCTGTTTCTGTCTCTCTGTTTCTGTTTCTCTGTTTCTGTCTCTGTTTCTGTTTCTGTCTCTCTGCTACTGTCTCTCTGCTACTGTCTCTCTGTCTTCTGTTTCTGTCTCTCTGTTTCTGTCTCTCTGTTTATGTTTCTCTGTTTCTGTCTCTCTGTTTCTGTCTCTGTTTCTGTTCTCTGTTTCTGTCTCTCTGTTTCTGTCTCTCTGTTTCTGTCTCTGTCTCTCTGTTTCTGTCTCTCTGTTTCTGTCTCTCTGTTTCTGTCTCTCTGTTTCTGTCTCTCTTCTACAGTCTCTCTGTTTCTGTCTCTCTCTGTTTCTGTCTCTCTGTTTCTGTCTCTCTGTCTTCTGTTTCTGTCTCTGTTTCTGTCTCTCTGCTACTGTCTCTCTGTTTCTGTCTCTCTGTTTGTCTGCTACAGTCTCTGCTACAGTCTCTCTGTTTCTGTCTCTCTGTTTCTGTCTCTCTGTTTCTGTCTCTCTGTTTCTGTCTCTCTGTTTCTGTCTTCTCTGTTTCTGTCTCTCTGTTTCTGTTTCTCTGCTTCTGTCTCTCTGTCTCTCTCTGTTTCTGTCTCTCTGTTTCTGTCTGTTTCTGTCTCTCTGTTTCTGTCTCTCTGTTTCTGTCTCTCTGTTTCTGTTTCTCTGCTTCTGTCTCTCTGTTTCTGTTTTCTGTTTCTGTCTCTCTGTTTCTGTTTCTGTCTCTGTTTCTGTTTCTGTTTCTGTCTCTGTTTCTGTCTCTCTGTTTCTGTCTCTCTGTTTCTGTTTCTCTGCTTCTGTCTCTCTGTTTCTGTCTCTCTGTTTCTGTCTCTCTGTTTCTGTCTCTCTGCTACTGTCTCTCTGTTTCTGTCTCTCTGTTTCTGTCTCTCTGTTTCTGTCTCTCTCTGTTTCTGTCTCTCTGTTTCTGTCTCTCTGTTTCTGTTTCTCTGCTTCTGTCTCTCTGTTTCTGTCTCTCTGTTTCTGTCTCTCTGTTTCTGTCTCTCTGCTACTGTTCTCTGTTTCTGTCTCTGTTTCTGTCTGTCTCTCTGTTTCTGTTTCTGTTTCTGTTTCTGTTTCTGTCTTCTGTTTCTGTCTCTGTTTCTGTCTCTGTCTCTCTGTTTCTGTCTCTCTGTTTCTGTCTCTCTGTTTCTGTCTCTCTGTTTCTGTCTCTCTGTTTCTGTCTCTCTGTTTCTGTCTCTCTGTTTCTGTTTCTCTCTGTTTCTGTCTCTCTGTTTCTGTTTCTCTCTGTTTCTGTCTCTCTCTGTTTCTGTCTCTCTGTTTCTGTCTCTCTGTTTCTGTCTCTCTGTTTCTGTCTCTCTGTTTCTGTCTCTCTGTTTCTGTCTCTCTGTTTCTGTCTTCTCTGTTTCTGTCTCTCTGTTTCTGTCTCTCTGTTTCTGTCTCTCTGTTTCTGTCTCTCTGTCTACTGTCTCTCTGTTTCTGTCTCTCTGTTTCTGTCTCTCTGTTTCTGTCTCTCTGTTTCTGTCTCTCTGTTTCTGTCTCTCTGTTTCTGTTTCTCTGTTTCTGTCTCTCTGTTTCTGTCTCTCTGTTTCTGTCTCTCTGTTTCTGTCTCTCTGTTTCTGTCTCTCTGTTTCTGTCTCTCTGTTCTGTCTCTCTGTTTCTGTCTCTCTGTTTCTGTTTCTGTCTCTCTGCTTCTGTCTCTCTGTTTCTGTCTCTGTTTCTGTCTTCTGTTTCTGTCTCTGTTTCTGTCTCTCTGTTTCTGTCTCTCTGTTTCTGTTTCTGTCTCTCTGTTTCTGTTTCTCTGTTTCTGTCTCTCTGTGTTCTGTCTCTCTGTTTACTGTCTCTCTGTTTCTGTCTCTCTGTTTCTGTCTCTCTGTTTCTGTCTCTCTGTTTCTGTCTCTCTGTTTCTGTTTCTCTGTTTCTGTCTCTCTGTTTCTGTCTCTCTGCTACTGTCTCTCTGCTACTTCTGTTTCTGTCTCTCTGTTTCTGTCTCTCTGTTTCTCTCTGTCTCTCTGTTTCTGTCTCTCTGTTTCTGTTTCTCTGTTTCTGTCTCTCTGTTTCTGTCTCTCTGTTTCTGTCTCTCTGTTTCTGTCTCTCTGTTTCTGTCTCTCTGTTTCTGTCTCTCTGTTTCTTCTGTTTCTCTGTTTCTGTCTCTCTGTTTCTGTCTCTCTGTTTCTGTCTCTCTGTTTCTGTCTCTCTCTGTTTCTACTGTCTGTTTCTGCTTCTGTCTCTCTGCTTCTGTCTCTCTGTTTCTGTCTCTCTGTTTCTGTCTCTCTGTTTCTGTTTCTCTGTTTCTGTCTCTCTGTTTCTGTCTCTCTGTTTCTGTCTCTGTTTCTGTCTCTCTGTTTCTGTTTCTGTCTCTCTGTCTCTCTGTTTCTGTCTCTCTGTTTCTGTCTCTCTGTTTCTGTCTCTCTGTTTCTGTTTCTCTGTTCTGTCTTCTGTTTCTGTCTCTCTGTTTCTGTCTCTCTGTTTCTGTCTCTCTGTTTCTGTCTCTCTGTTTCTGTCTCTCTGTTTCTGTCTCTCTGTTTCTGTCTCTCTGTTTCTGTCTCTCTGTTTCTGTCTCTGTTTCTGTTTCTGTCTCTCTGTTTCTGTCTCTCTGTTTCTGTCTGTTTCTGTTTCTGTCTCTCTGTTTCTGTTTCTCTGCTTCTGTCTCTCTGTTTCTGTCTCTCTGTTTCTGTCTCTCTGTTTCTGTTTCTGTCTCTCTGTTTCTGTCTCTCTGTTTCTGTCTCTGTTTCTGTCTCTCTGTTTCTGTCTCTCTGTTTCTGTTTCTCTGTTTCTGTCTCTCTGTTTCTGTCTCTCTGTTTCTGTCTCTCTGTTTCTGTCTCTCTGCTACTGTCTCTCTGTTTCTGTCTCTCTGTTTCTGTCTCTCTGTTTCTGTCTCTCTGTTTCTGTCTCTCTGTTTCTGTTTCTCTGCTTCTGTCTCTCTGTTTCTGTCTCTCTGTTTCTGTCTCTCTGTTTCTGTCTCTCTGTTTCTGTCTCTCTGTTTCTGTCTCTCTGTCTCTGTCTCTCTGTTTCTGTCTCTGTTTCTGTCTCTCTGTTTCTGTCTTCTGTTTCTGTCTCTCTGTTTCTGTCTCTCTGTTTCTGTCTCTCTGTTTCTGTCTCTCTGTTTCTGTCTGTTTTTCTGTCTCTCTGTTTCTGTCTCTCTGTTTCTGTCTCTCTGTTTCTGTTTCTCTCTGTTTCTGTCTCTCTGTTTCTGTCTCTCTGTTTCTGTCTCTCTGTTTCTGTCTTCTCTGTTTCTGTCTCTCTGTTTCTGTCTCTCTGTTTCTGTCTGTCTCTGTTTCTGTCTCTCTGTTTCTGTCTCTCTGTTTCTGTCTCTCTGTTTCTGTCTCTCTGTTTCTGTTTCTGTTTCTGTTTCTGTCTCTCTGTTTCTGTCTCTCTGTTTCTGTTTCTCTGTTTCTCTGTCTCTCTGTTTCTGTCTCTCTGTTTCTGTCTCTCTGTTTCTGTCTCTCTGTTTCTGTCTCTCTGTTTCTGTCTCTCTGCTTCTGTCTCTCTGTTTCTGTCTCTCTGTTTCTGTCTCTCTGTTTCTGTTCTGTCTCTCTGTTTCTGTCTCTCTGTTTCTGTCTCTCTGTTTCTGTCTCTCTGTTTCTGTCTCTCTGTTTCTGTCTCTCTGTTTCTGTCTCTCTGTTTCTGTCTCTCTGTTTCTGTCTCTCTGTTTGTCTGTCTGTCTCTGCTACTGTCTCTCTGTTTCTGTCTCTCTGTTTCTGTCTCTCTGTTTCTGTCTCTCTGTTTCTGTCTCTCTGTTTCTGTCTCTCTGTTTCTGTCTCTCTGTTTCTGTTTCTCTGTTTCTGTCTCTCTGTTTCTGTCTCTCTGTTTCTGTCTCTCTGTTTCTGTCTCTCTGTTTCTGTCTCTCTGTTTCTGTCTCTCTGTTTCTGTCTCTCTGTTTCTGTCTCTCTGTTTCTGTCTCTCTGTTTCTGTTTCTGTTTCTGTCTCTCTGTTTCTGTCTCTCTGTTTCTGTCTCTCTGTTTCTGTCTCTCTGTTTCTGTCTCTCTGTTTCTGTCTCTCTGTTTCTGTCTCTCTGTTTCTGTCTCTCTGTTTCTGTCTCTCTGTTTCTGTCTCTCTGTCTCTCTCTCTGTTTCTGTCTCTCTGTTTCTGTCTCTCTGTTTCTGTCTCTCTGTTTCTGTCTCTCTGTTTCTGTCTCTCTGTTTCTGTCTCTCTGTTTCTGTCTCTCTGTTTCTGTCTCTCTGTTTCTGTCTCTCTGTCTGTCTCTCTGTCTGTCTCTCTGTTTCTGTCTCTCTGTTTCTGTCTCTCTGTTTCTGTCTCTCTGTCTCTCTCTGTTTCTGTCTCTCTGTCTCTCTGTTTCTGTCTCTCTGTTTCTGTCTCTCTGTTTCTGTCTCTCTGCTACAGTCTCTCTTTTCTGTCTCTCTGTTTCTGTCTCTCTGTTGTCTCTCTGTTTCTGTCTCTCTGTTTCTGTCTCTCTGTTTCTGTCTCTCTGTTCTGTCTCTCTGTTCTCTGTCTACTGTCTCTCTGTTTCTGTCTCTCTGTTTCTGTCTCTCTGTTTCTGTCTCTCTGTTTCTGTCTCTCTGTTTCTGTCTTCTGTTTCTGTCTCTCTGTTTCTGTCTCTCTGTTTCTGTTCTCTGTTTCTGTCTCTCTGTTTCTGTCTCTCTGTTTCTGTCTCTCTGCTGTTCTCTGTTTCTCTCTGTTTCTGTCTCTGTGTTTCTGTCTCTGTGTCTTCTGTCTCTCTGTTTCTGTCTCTGTTTCTGTCTCTCTGTTTCTGTCTCTCTGTTACTGTCTCTCTGTTTCTGTCTTCTGTTTCTGTCTTCTGTGTTTCTGTCTCTCTCTGTTTCTGTCTCTCTGTTTCTGTCTCTCTGTTTCTGTCTCTCTGTCTCTCTGTTTCTGTCTTTCTGTCTCTCTCTGTTTCTGTCTCTCTGTTTCTGTCTCTCTGTTTCTGTCTCTCTGTTTCTGTCTCTCTGTTTCTGTTTCTCTGTCTTCTGTCTCTCTGTTTCTGTCTCTCTGTTTCTGTCTCTCTGTTTCTGTCTCTCTGTTTCTGTCTCTCTGTTTCTGTCTCTCTGTTTCTGTCTCTGCTACTGTTTCTGTCTCTCTGTTTCTGTCTCTCTGTTTCTGTCTCTCTGTTTCTGTCTGTCTCTCTGTCTTCTGTCTCTCTGTTTCTGTCTCTCTGTTTCTGTCTCTCTGTTTCTGTCTCTCTGTTTCTGTCTCTCTGTTTCTGTCTCTCTGTTTCTGTCTCTCTGTCTCTCTCTGTTTCTGTCTCTCTGTTTCTGTCTCTCTGTTTCTGTCTCTGTCTCTGTTTCTGTCTCTCTGTTTCTGTCTCTCTGTTTCTGTCTGTCTCTGTTTCTGTCTCTCTGTTTCTGTCTCTCTGTTTCTGTCTCTCTGTTTCTGTCTCTCTGTTTCTGTCTCTCTGTTTCTGTCTCTCTGTTTCTGTCTCTCTGCTTCTGTCTCTCTGTTTCTGTCTCTCTGTTGTCTTCTGTCTCTCTGTTTCTGTCTCTCTGCTTTCTGTCTCTCTGTTTCTGTCTCTCTGTTTCTGTCTCTGCTGTTCTCTGTCTGTCTCTGTTTCTGTCTCTCTGTTTCTGTCTCTCTGCTACTGTCTCTCTGTTTCTCTGCTACTGTCTCTCTGTTTCTGTCTCTCTGTTTCTGTCTCTGTTTCTGTCTCTGTTTCTGTCTCTCTGTGTCTTCTGTCTCTCTGTTTCTGTCTCTCTGTTTCTGTCTCTCTGTTTCTGTCTGTCTCTCTGTTTCTCTCTGTCTCTCTGTTTCTGTCTGTCTCTCTGTTTCTGTCTCTCTGCTACTGTCTCTCTGTTTCTGTCTCTCTGTTTCTGTCTCTGTCTCTGTTTCTGTCTCTCTGTGTCTGTCTGTTTCTGTCTCTCTGCTTCTGTCTCTCTGTTTCTGTCTCTCTCTGTTTCTGTTCTGTCTCTCTGTTTCTGTCTCTCTGCTACTGTCTCTCTGTTTCTGTCTCTCTGTTTCTGTCTCTCTGTCTCTCTGTTTCTGTCTCTCTGTTTCTGTCTCTCTGTTTCTGTCTCTCTGTTTCTGTCTCTCTGCTACTGTCTCTCTGTCTGTTCTGTCTCTCTGTTTCTGTCTCTCTGTTTCTGTCTCTCTGTTTCTGTCTCTCTGTTTCTGTCTCTCTGTGTCTCTCTCTGTTTCTGCTACTGTCTGTCTCTCTGTTTCTGTCTCTCTGTTTCTGTCTCTCTGTTTCTGTCTCTCTGTTTCTGTCTCTCTGTTTCTGTTACTGTCTCTCTGTTTCTGTCTCTCTGTTTCTGTCTCTCTGCTACAGTCTCTGTTTCTGTCTCTCTGTTTCTGTCTCTCTGTTTCTGTCTCTCTGTTTCTGTCTCTCTGTCTGTCTCTCTGTCTTCTGTCTCTCTGCTACTGTCTCTGTTTCTGTCTCTCTGTTTCTGTCTCTCTGTTTCTGTCTCTCTGTTTCTGTCTCTCTGTTTCTGTCTCTCTGTTTCTGTCTCTCTGTTTCTGTCTCTCTCTGTCTCTCTGTTTCTGTCTCTCTGTCTCTCTGTCTTCTGTCTCTCTGTCTCTGTTTCTGTCTCTCTGTTTCTGTCTCTCTGTTTCTGTCTCTCTGTTCTGTCTTCTGTTTCTGTCTCTGTTTCTGTCTCTCTGTTTCTGTCTCTCTGTCTTCTGTCTCTCTGTTCTGTCTCTCTGTTTCTGTCTCTCTGTCTTCTGTCTCTCTGTTTCTGTCTCTCTGTTTCTGTCTCTCTGTTTCTGTCTGTTCTGTCTCTCTGTCTGTCTCTCTGTTTCTGTCTCTCTGTTTCTGTCTCTCTGTTTCTGTCTCTCTGTTTCTGTCTCTCTGTTTCTGTCTCTCTGTTCTGTCTCTCTGTTTCTGTCTCTCTGCTACTGTCTCTCTGTACTGTCTGTTTCTCTGTTTCTGTCTCTCTGTTTCTGTCTCTCTGTTTCTGTCTCTCTGTCTCTGTGCTTCTGTCTCTCTGTTTCTGTCTCTCTGTTTCTGTCTCTGTTTCTGTCTCTCTGTTTCTGTCTCTCTGTTTCTGTCTCTCTGTTTCTGTCTCTCTGTTTCTGTCTCTCTGTTTCTCTGTCTGTCTCTGCTCTCTGTCTGTCTCTCTGTTTCTGTCTGTCTCTCTGTTTCTGTCTCTCTCTGTTTCTGTCTCTCTGTTTCTCTCTCTGTTTCTGTCTCTCTGTCTTCTGTCTCTCTGTTTCTGTCTCTCTGTTTCTGTCTCTCTGTTGTCTCTCTGCTTTCTGTCTCTCTGTGTCTCTCTGCTGTCTGTCTCTGTTTCTGTCTCTCTGTTTCTGTCTCTCTGTTTCTGTCTCTCTGTCTTCTGTCTCTCTGCTACTGTCTCTCTGTTTCTGTCTCTCTGTGCTACTGTCTCTCTGTTTCTGTCTCTCTGTTTCTGTCTCTCTGCTTCTGTCTCTCTGTTTCTGTCTCTCTGTTTCTGTCTCTCTGTTTCTGTCTCTCTGTTTCTGTCTCTCTGTTTCTGTCTCTCTGTTTCTGTCTCTCTGCTTCTCTCTCTCTGCTACTGTCTCTCTGTTTCTGTCTCTCTGTTCTGTCTCTCTGTCTGTCTCTCTGTTTCTGTCTCTCTGTTTCTGTTCTCTGTTACTGTCTCTCTGTTTCTCTCTCTGTTTCTGTCTCTGTCTCTCTGCTGTGTCTCTCTGTTTCTGTCTCTCTGTTTCTGTTTCTCTCTGTTTCTGTCTCTCTGCTGTCTCTCTGTTTCTGTCTCTCTGTTTCTGTCTCTCTGTTTCTGTCTCTCTGTTTCTGTCTCTCTGTTTCTGTCTCTCTGTTTCTGTCTCTCTGTTTCTGTCTCTCTGTTTCTGTCTCTCTGTTTCTGTCTCTCTGTTCTCTGCTACAGTCTCTCTGTTTCTGTCTCTCTGTTTCTGTCTCTCTGTTTCTGTCTCTCTGTTTCTGTCTCTCTGCTTCTGTCTCTCTGCTTCTGTCTCTGTCTGTCTCTCTGTTTCTGTCTCTCTGCTACTGTCTCTCTGCTACTGTCTCTCTGTTTCTGTCTCTCTGTTTCTGTCTCTCTGTTTCTGTCTCTCTGCTACTGTCTCTCTGCTACTGTCTCTCTGCTACTGTCTCTCTGTTTCTGTCTCTCTGCTACTGTCTCTCTGCTACAGTCTCTCTGTTTCTGTCTCTCTGTTTCTGTCTCTCTGTTTCTGTCTCTCTGTTTCTGTCTCTCTGTTTCTGTCTCTCTGTTTCTGTCTCTCTGTTTCTGTCTCTCTGTTTCTGTCTCTCTGTTTCTGTTTCTCTGTTTCTGTCTCTCTGCTACTCTCTCTGTTTCTGTCTCTCTGCTACTGTCTCTCTGTTTCTGTCTCTCTGTCTACAGTCTGTTTCTGTCTCTCTGTTTCTGTCTCTCTGTTTCTGTCTCTCTGTTTCTGTCTCTCTGTTTCTGTCTCTCTGTTTCTGTTTCTCTGTTTCTGTCTCTCTGTTCTCTGTTTCTCTCTGTTTCTGTCTCTCTGTCTCTCTGCTACTGTCTCTCTGTTTCTGTCTCTGTTTCTGTCTCTGCTTCTGTCTCTCTGTCTGTCTGTCTCTCTGCTTCTGTCTCTCTGTTTCTGTCTCTCTGCTACTGTCTCTCTGCTACAGTTCTGTCTCTCTGTTTCTGTCTCTGTTTCTGTCTCTGTTTCTGTCTCTCTGTTTCTGTTTCTCTGTTTCTGTCTCTCTGTTTCTCTGTTCTCTCTGTTTCTGTCTCTCTGTTTCTCTCTTCTCTCTGTTTCTCTGTTTCTGTCTCTCTGTTTCTGTTTCTCTGTTTCTGTCTCTCTGCTACTGTCTCTCTGCTACTGTCTCTCTGTTTCTGTCTCTCTGCTACTGTCTCTCTGCTACAGTCTCTGTCTCTCTGTTTCTGTTTCTGTTTCTGTCTCTCTGTTTCTCTGTTTCTTTTCTGTTTCTCTGTTTCTGTCTCTCTGTTTCTGTTTCTCTGTTTCTCTGTTTCTGTCTCTCTGCTACTGTCTCTCTGCTACTGTCTCTCTGCTACAGTCTCTCTGTTTCTGTCTCTCTGTTTCTGTCTCTCTGTTTCTGTTTCTCTGTCTCTCTGTTTCTGTCTCTCTGTTTCTGTTTCTCTGTTTCTCTGTTTCTGTCTCTCTGCTCTCTCTGCTACTGTCTCTCTGCTAGTCTCTCTGTTTCTGTCTCTCTGCTACTGTCTGTCAGTCTCTGTTTCTGTCTCTCTGTTTCTGTCTCTCTGTTTCTGTTTCTGTCTCTGTTTCTGTCTCTCTGTTTGTCTACTCTCTCTGCTACTGTCTCTCTGCTACTGTCTCTCTGTTTCTGTCTCTCTGCTACTGTCTCTCTGC